>NC_091821.1:169924040-170259040 GCF_038994185.2 Dermacentor albipictus
AAGAAGTCATTTGTATCCTCTACCAGGCAGCTAAAAAAAAGCGCTGCTAATGGGGTGATACGCAGGCAGAAAATCCGCGCAAAGCCATTAAAATTTCAAGAAAGAAATAAAGAAATGAAAATGGACAAAGAGCTGAATTTAACGGCTGTCTTGGTGGAAAGGAACCTGCAAGATACCTTGGCACGTATACGCAAGTAGGTTGGTACGCAAATCCACGCTGTTGTGCGATGCGCCAAGACTCGGGCCCTAGTTCTGCTGAAACTAATGGATGTTATTTCCTACTCCTCTCTGCCGTCCTTCTTTACAGCAGAGCCGAGCAAAGCAAAGCACAAATGCGCATACAATTGCAGCTCGTTTTTCTCGGCAACCACTGCCCCAATTTTGACAAGATTCGTTGCACTTAAAAGGATAAGTGAATGCCATAATTTTTCTAATCTTGAAAATTGCGAAATTTCAGAATACTCCATTCTCAAGTTTACAAAATCAATGAAAAACATCGCAATTCTGTAAACTATCCCCTAATAACATATCTAAATGGGACAAAATTGATGTATTACACGCCGATCTGAAGTACCAATAGTTTGAGAGTAGGACTGTTTGAAAACCATCGTAAACATTTTAACAATTTCACATAAGCTATAAATTTATATATAACATTTTTTCCGGTTCAGATAGTTAAGGTTTACAAAACTGCGATATCTGGTTTTTGTCATATTCGTGAAGGTGTGTTTTTGGTACAGATCTTTAAACTTCGTGTTTTATTTCGTTTTAGCTTATCATATACAGCAATTTTTATAAAGGTATATCAGATCCCTCATCAAAATATCCCCCTCTCCCCCTTCCTAGTGCCACTATAGTTTAACACTTTCACTCAAGTGCAACAAATTTCATTCAAATCGGTCCAGTGGTTGTTTGATAAAATAATTTCTGGCTTTTACATGTATTTGACTAGGGAAATTACAGTAGTTCCCGAGCGAAAGCTTCCTCCCAAGCGCCAGCGATTTTCTAAGCTGTGCCGCACCCTTACCCTTTCCAGCTGCGGGCCAGTCGGTGCCTCTTTGAGGGCGTCGTTAGTGAAAGAGAACTGTTGGGAAATGGCAGCTTTGAGTCACCCCTGAGTATCTGCTTAGAATCACGCCATGCCAACCTTGGAAGTCTCGCTTTGAGAGAGAGAGGGGGGCGGGGGAGGAAGGGAGGAAATAGAAAGAATTCCATATCTGTTTCGCGATGCCATGAGAATTTATAGGAAACAATTCTCGCAGCCTAAAGGACAGTCTCATCATGCCAATGTAGTACGTTAGTTTTGGTACAATCCTTGACGGATCACCGGGCAAGCATTCAGCGAGCACGATGATGCTTGTGACATGTAAAAAAAAAAATCTCACACACACACAAACGTGCCCGTCTGTTTGTCTGCACGCGCGCGTTTGACGAGCCCGCTTCTTTGTTGTTTGCGTTGAATAAGCAGCTCGGGGAGCGAGCGCGCCTATATGCGCTTCCTCTGTGAACGCCAGCCACGATGGGTCCAGTGGGCGCTTGCGAGAAGTCTCCAAGCCTGCCGTACTTTGAACATCGTTTGCACGCATCGATCGCCGGACGTGATGGGCAAACAAGTGCACGTTTTCTCCCTACGTAACCGAGCGGACAGGCCCTGCCAACAGCGATGCACGCGCGCGCGTCAGCGGCCGTTAAGGAGCCCGCTTCAGTCAGGCCCCCTCGCCCACCCACCCCCCTTTCCCTCTTCCCTTTCAATCTTGGCGGCGGCGCTCGAGGCGCCGCTCGTTCGCAATTCGGGCTTAATGCAGATGAAAAATGAGAGAGCGGAAAAGTTCAAAGGCTCCAGCAGTTCCAGGGAGCTACGAGGACAGCTTGTCCCCGATTCGAGGCGACTGTGTCGTGACGAATTCCAATTCAACCAAGCGCTCGTTCGCCCTTCTCCTCCTCGGACGCCAACCCCCAGCCCACCTTCTCACTCGGTCTCGTCTTTCTTCGCCGTCTTCTTTCCGCCCTTGCTTTCCTTTCGGCAGTGTTTAAACTCGTACAATTGCAGCACGTGCCGTTCGCGTTTCTGGCGTCCTTCTCATGCAAGACTGAGATGAACAGAAAACAGCCGAAAGAAATCGAGCCTGTAGACATCACACAGAAAACATGTTTGCCAATTTAATGTGGGGCGTAGTCGCTGTTAGGCATTACTCTAGGCCTTCCAACCTTGTTTCCACTTTATCTTTTTTTATTCGCACGAGTCGTGATGCTTTCGTATGTTCCGTCGACAAAGACAAGAGTATAGACGCTGCTTCACAGTTAATATAACCATCTAGAGAACGGAAGGCTCACTTATACTTGCACGGGATCGACATACCTGCCGCTAAAAAAAGAAAAAAAAAGAAACGAGACAAGGAAGTTTGAGGATTAAAGGTTAAATCACTGTCTGGAAAATGAGTGGTGCGTGCAAATACGAAGCTTAAAAACAAACACACACGCACAGAGAACATCGAACCATGGGTCAGAACATAACCAAAAAGTCAGTGCCGGCAATTTTTCTGCCTGAGCGTCTATTTCCGTGTCACGAAGATGTGCCACCACGAGTCCATCAGTGCATTTTCTCAGATAAATGGGAGCAGAATTCGGGACGCCTGCTAGCTTGTGCACTATATGCGGTCCTTCCGGGAAAACTAACTGTTCTGCATGTGCTTTTGGAGACCCTTTTCTTCTCGTGCTGTCGAAAAGCATCTTCCTTTCAACACGGAAGTTATATGGCAACACCAGCGCGCGTAAAAAAAGGTAAACAAGGCCAAAGAAATACGAAGAAGTTGAAATCAATCTAGAGTCCTCCACCGCTAGGTAAAACCAAGGGAGAGACAAGAGGAAAGGCAGGAAGGTTAACCAGAAAAGAAAATCTGATTTGCTACCCTACAATGGGGAACGCGGGAGGGGGGGGGGTAGAAAAATAAGAAGAAACTAGAGAGAGAGAGAGAGAGAGAGAGAGAGAGAGAGAGATGGGGGCAGGCAGCACGGACACACAATCCCAGTTGGTCACTATCACCGCAGACTTATCACCGCACAGGATCGCTTGCACCACAACGAACACTAATTCAGACTACAGCCGCTTTTGCATGTTTGTCGTCTTTAAAAATGTAGCATTGATTTCGTGACTCTATGATGCAATGTCTTTAACATTTCCATATGGATTGCTCTGAAAATAGTTTTTGATCAAAGGGAGCAAGTACGATTGGGAGCGGTCGTCTCTGTGCGCTGTAGCGAGGATATCACACAGAACGTGTCGAAGTATCTCCTCGCGACCATAATCATCGCAGGAGGCGTTATCGGCCATTTCTATGCGAAAAGCAAGACTTCGTAAAAACCCCTCCTAGCCATAGGCGACAAAGCTGGTTTGTCACGTGTCAGGAGAGACTATGTTGGGATGCGAAGGTGGAGCGAAGGGTCGAGGTAGAGCGGCCAGTTGTTTTGAACGCTTGGAATGTTCCACATGGAGAACGTGATATCTCGTCCGCGAACGCGAAGTTTTCTATTGGCATCTGACGTTGAACGGTATCGACTCCTCTTTGCTCCACGTCTTAGTGACTCGGAAGCCGCTAAAATGTCACGTGGTCTCCTTTCTCCGCCAAGGTATGGATAAGTTCTCTAATCTCGAATACCAGTTATTTGTGTGGTCCGCGTCGCATGGCTGACAGCAAAGTCTGCAGGGCTGCGCCTTCGAGTCACTGAATATTGACCAACTTCGAAGTTGTTCTTGGCGGACTAGACGAAGTTCAGCGAAGAGCTGCACATTCCGCAGCTGTCAAAGTCGTTGGGTACCACGTCTTGAAACTGACGGTGATGAGCTGGGGAAACCACGGCTCTGGACAAAGATTGGAGAGCTACTGAGCCACTACTACAGATACGCACATGGTCGGCGTATATCTCTTGCAAAAGGGGCAGGCATAGTTGTTTAACAGCGAGAGATGACGGCTCATACTTTTTTTATTACTACTACAGCAAGGCGCACTGCAGGGTCGACCTAAACACCATGTAGGACTCGATTGCTTAGTCGCGGAGGTGAAGCCTGATGAAAGACTGGTGTACTAATTAGAGATGGTACCCCAAAAGGTTGCCTGCCGCTTTTCTGAAGGTGGCTTTGCAAGATGGTGGGTACGGGCTCTGCAAGCGATTCAATCTTGGGCTCTCAGAATTTGTCTTGATTTTTCAAAATGCGCGTAAACAGCGGCAACTATTGAGATTGCCCGGTACACACCAATGCAAATGCACATTGCGGCGGAGGTGCTGAGAGTGCACATTAGGCACATTGCCTTCGCGTATAGACAAAATTCTAATTGACGTCTGGGATTTCGAATATTTTCATGGCAGGAGCACTCAGTACGATACTTGAGCTCCACACGAGTGATTCCAGGTAACATAATGCAGTCACTAATAAAATGGAAAAGATCGTCGCAACATCACACAAAACAGTAGCCGCGGTGGCGATGTGAACAATCTCGGACGATTCGTGCTTCGTTTCAAAAGCATCGTCAGACATGTCATACTGCTCAGCAACTTTCACAGATTCACAAGACAAGCTAAGCTCTTGTAACATGTCTCTGCGGGGACAACACCGCTGAATTTAATATAGTGTATTACGGGTATTACGGACCAGAAGAACTATGGCCGCTTAGCGCAAATCGACATAAAGATAAGGGGAGGAAGGGAGAAAGTGAGCGCTCACCTTGTGCCTTCCTCCCCTTATTTCTTCGTTCACCTGCGCTAAGTGGCCATAGTTCTTATGGTCCATAATACAGATTACAAAGACGGAGCCGAATAAAACAACACAAATGTGTGTTGTTTTATTCGGCGCCGTCTTTGTAATCATGCTTAACCAACTAGCCCACCAGCACATGCTCAGTGCCATAATACAGCGTAAACCGACTAGCCCAGCAACAAGTATTACTAAGCTTAGTTTACTTTCAACAAACGATCAGTCGATGGCCGTTTTGTCTTCCTTTGAGTAAAATGTGTTTCCTTTTTCTTTGTATACAGAAGTGAGCTCTCGGCAACGACAGCAGCAACATGAACGATAAAACGCGAGGCTTGGTGCAACGCGAACTTGTGTGTGGTTGTGACCGCGTCTTTCTCCAAAACGGCGGTTATCGCGGCTTTTTTTTTTTTCTCTCTCTCTCTCTATTTTTCTGGCTGCAGCACTTCTAGTGGCTAACGCGAAGAATGATTATGTGCAATGTTCCGACACTTCGCTGAGTCTCATTCCCTTATTCCACAATCGATATGAAGCAATAATTTTTTACGAACAAATAAAATAAAATAGAGGTGATAGAGCGGAGCCTTGTGCTAATTAGTCATTCCGGTTGCAAATTCACGTCCCCGCGCGAGTGCGAAGCGGCAATCAACGCATGTTTGAAAACAATATATTTCATGCCGCTACCTAAGTGCCTCAGTGTCATTATGCATGCAGACCGTTCACAGAATTATTAAGATGCTGCAGTTTTCCTCTCTCTCTCTCTCTCTCTCTCTCTCTCTCTCTCTCTCTCGTGTAGAACGAGCGCTTGGGAAAGCGCTATTATATTGCTCTGATTACACACTGCATCAAAGCGCTCCAATTCCACGAACCACAGAAAATGACTGTCACTGCCGCAAATGGGATGGGTGGCTAGACAAGAGAATGCCCGAAACGTTCCATTCAAGAGGCTGCTGTCAGGAGCAGCAGTTGCAGGCAGCTCTTGCTAGGCTAGCTTCGACTTCTGCTAACAATCTCCTTCTTATCTGCAATATATGGTACTGCCGTTGAACAGTGCGTCTACAGAAACGTGCCCAACAATGGAAAATATAAGATGAATTGAGAATCGAAGTGGCAGAATAACAAAATGAGAACAAGGTGAAAGCAGGAGCCAACGTTTCGACAAATGGAGTTTTCTTTTTCAAGAGAGACAGGCAGCACATACACATTGAAAAAGACAAGTCCACTTGTGGAAACGTTGGCTCCTGCTTTCACCTTGTTCTCATTTTTCTCATCGCCTCGAATTTCCGTCTCCCACAGTCCCGGTGCTTTCAAAGAATAACAAATAAAAGATAACACAGAGTCAGCTACGAAAGGTATCATTTAATCTGTCTTTTTCGAGGTTTTCTCTAGAGTACAGTGGAGTACGAGGGACTGAATTGATACATTGCGATGCCAGAGGTTCAAATTACCAGAGGGAAAATCTGAGAAAAGTCTAAATTGCCGTGTGCAGAATTCCTATGTTGACTTTTGTAAGGTATTACCCATGACGGAAATATTATATGCGCCAAGAAACAAACTGTGCAAGCAAACACGAAGCTGCTTAGTTACCAAGTTTAAGCTACTGCTGGAATACTTTTTTCAACGTGTAAAATTATTTCAATAGTAAAATAAGTTGCATCGGCACAACTATTTCCGTTTTAAAATTGTGAGAGCTGTTGAAACAACAATAAAATAATACAAACGCGCTCTACAGCTTGCCACCTGTACTGTCTGCGGGCGCATAGATCAAATCTGTCCCATTAAGATTTTTGTATTTCTGGAAACTCACCCCAGAATTAACTTCAACGTTTTAGCAGACTAGGGACATTTCTAGGGGGCGCATCAGGCTGCAGGCTTTGCAAACGGCTTTAATATCAATGGCAGTTAGTAATGGGGCAGAAATCTACTTTGCCTTGACCCGGTGCAGTGTGGTCACTTGCGCGTCTTCGCGAGGTGTTCCGTTTCAATGTTCACGCAATAAAATGGGGCCACTGCACGTTACGCGCACGTGCTCGCCGGCAGCACTCGCCTGCCTCCCACGGCAGCGGTGGATACCGGAATTCTTCACCGAGGTTCTGGTGGAAGGAAGGTGCCCAGACACCCTAGCAAATCTTCACAGGGTACGCTTTCGAGATGAGAACCCATGTAAAAAACAGAGCGCCAGGTTGTGGAACAACTCTACCCATCAGAAAGAAACTGGTAGGTTTCCGGCGGCGCCAAGGTTCGCGCCAAGTACCTCCCCCGCATACGAGGCGGACGCTCTACCATGTCACCACAACTGCGGTATAAAAAAAAACGAAAAAGAAAGGAGCCCGGCAGTGCCATGCCGCCAACTTCCCAATTGGCGGATGTCCTTCCAAGCCTCTGGAGTTTCCGTATAGTGGTCGAGTTACCTTGATGCTTGATGCAAGCTTCAAAAGCTCCTGGGAGGCCCGAGTGCAATTGAAATGGGTGTTAACAACCCGAACACCAGTTGCAGACCAATTATCAGTCTCCCTGGCGGGCACCCGCCACGGTTGCTTAGTGGCTATGGTGTTGGGCTGCTAAGCACGAGCTCGCGGAATCGAATCACGGTCCTGGCGGCCGCATAGCGAAACATGGCGAAATGCGAAACACCCGTGTACTTATATTTAGGTGCACGTTAAAGAACCACATGAGGTCCAAATTTCCGGAGTCACTCCACTACGGCGTGCCTCGTAATCAGATTGTTTTGGCACGTGAAAGCCCATAATTTAATTTTAATATACCTGGGGGGCTTCTCTGTTAATCTAGTTGGTTTGGCGTGGAAAACAAGGCGACGCATCAATAGTTCCACCATACCTGCCGTTAATTTACTGGCTATCATTCGGTGAATTCGACAAGAAACGTATTATGGAACTCATTTAAGGCCGCTGGTCTAGATCAGCGTTTCACTTGTTGCAGTAACCACCTATGGATCTACGAAAGCTGCTGACGCTCTCGAAGGTCTGATTTCTCTAATGTGACTGAAGGTCAGCAGACAGCCACTCTAAAACATTGATTTTTGAGAGAACGCAAGCGACTTCAGTACGCGCAAATTCGTCAAAGGATCGACTTCTCGCCGCTCCTTATTGAAATTTCCTGGCGTTACTATAACGGCGGCGCTCAGGAAACCTTTTCGCAACGTCGTCATGCGGCTTCCCAGAGCAGAAAGCCGGCCATGTGAATAATAAGAAGGAAACTATACGTTGGAGAAGTGCGATTCTCTTTTTCGAATTTAGAACCTTATCCCGTTGCATAGTGCCACCGTTTTTTTTTTTATAATGCGAAAGCATTATATAATTCATGAAGAGGAAAATCCGGCGGCGTGGCCGGAGATAGTAAAAAAAGGTCACGTGGTCACAGAGACGCGCTCGTGCCACTGATCGTGCGTTCGTCGTGGTCTTCTTCCACAGCTGGCTCCGATGCCGCTTATCGTTCCAGCCCTACTTCTGCGAAGGCGCTGAAAGCACTGGCCCACTACCAGTCGGTGCGGTGATTTCGGTGAGTTCTGTCATGCGCTCCGATAGACGAACCTTCGATGGAGCTGGTACAAAAATTACAGGGTCTCTTAAGATCTCTCTGAAAAGGTGAACAGCGAACGCCTACTCTGCCTCCTCTTATCATTCGCCTCTTTCCCTTTGCGTCTTCTTCTCTTCTTTGTCGTTTGACGTTTGTTGTCGTTAGACATATTGGTCATTTCGTAGTCATTACTAGACATTACAAGTCATTTCAGTCATTATAAGTAATTATTGCTCACTAGTAAGCATGTTAGTCATTTGTAATCAACTGTGGTCATTACAAGCCGTCGTTAGACATATTGGCCATTTCGTAGTCATTAGTAGTAATTACAAGTCATCAGTAGTCATTTTACTCATTACTACTAATTGCTAGACATTTGTAGTCATTTCTAATCAATTGTGGTCATTACAAGCCGTCGCTAGACATATTGGTAATTTCGTAGTCATTAGTAGTCATTACAAGTCATTAGTAGTCATTATTAGTCATTACTAGTCATTATTAACCTCTACCAATCTCTATATAACGTTATCATTCACTCACTGTCACTTTCATTCATTTTTCATTCTTTAATCTGTCTTCATATGGCGTGATGACGCTTCGGCGGACCCTGGCGGACATTCCGGCGGTCAGGTCTGCTGACACAAACTTCCCCATGAGCCTAGAAAGGCTTTCGCCTTATAAACTCACGTGGTCACAGAAGCAGACCGCGCCGTTGGCCGGTCTATATATAAGGCGCTGCTAGCCGGTGCGGTGAGTTCTGTCGTGGGCTTCGATGAACGTACCTTCGATTTCGACTTTTCAGTCAGTAGCTGCATGCGCCCGGCTCTTTTAGATGTCCGCGTAGGTATGCAACGAGGCCGAGGCACGTGATGCGAGAAATGATACAAGACAACGTGCAAACAATATCATTACATTTCGTAAAACGAGTCGTCATCGGGAAGACTTCCCAATGCTTTCGCATTCATCCACGTAGGGATACGAAAGCGCCCTTGACTTTTCTTAATTGATATTTTCTGTGCTCCCCCCCTTTCCCATAACTTTGCTGGCGCTGTCTGCTGGCGTCTTGCACGATGTCTGTCTTGCACGATGGGCCGGTCCCATGGGCCGGTGCATACCGTGACGGCTCGGGGCGACGGATAAAGTGAGCGTGGACGCGAGCTCAAGCATGAACAAAATGAGGCCAAAATGTATGCAATAAGTGCGAAGGGACAGAGGCTCAGAAGAAGCGCCCAGCGAAGCCTAAACGTCTTCGATACGCGGCGATGCATGGTTTATAACGTGAGCTCATGCTGACTCGTAAACACGATCGAAGTGGAGCAGCTTCGAGGGGCGGCGATGAGGACCGAGAAGCGCGGTCAACATTTGTTCCCCTCCCGCGTCTGCAGCGGATGCCCACCATTTATTTTGGACGTGCCTTCGTACAAAGACAGTCCGCGAAGGTTTACTTAGGGGTGTGAAATTCAGAATTGACCAACCTGCGAACAATAAATAAAATAATTTCGTCCAAGCACGCAAAGCGGAGCAGCGTCGATACGCAGCGAAGAAGGGTTTTGAGCGCGAGCGCGCACTTCCTCGTAAGCCCGAAACCAGCCGGTGTCAATAGGCAGTGATCAGACGGCAGCGGAACCGCATCATGTTATTTACAGGTGCAAATCGGTATCTTGAGGAAACACTCCATGCAGGATGAGTTCGGTACAGTGTGTAATATGTGCGTGATAGACTCTGACATCTTTTTGGATGCGTCTGCTGCGTTGGAGCGCCATTCGTTTACGTTGAGCGTGGCGATTTCCGGTCAAAATGTGTGCAATTCGGCCGTGGGCTCTGTACTTGTAAATGGTCGCTAAACATGGACAGCGTTCCTCGCAAACACCAAAGAAAGCTTCCATTAAAATGATCCCGCAGTATATGAGATCCGCATGCATTTTTGTTTTCTTTTTTATATTTTGGGTCACCTATAGCTTAAGCAGATCAGCCATTACCATCTCCAGTGCGGCGCAATGCATCGCCGATCACATGCACATCGCCCGCTTTCGTCCCGCATTTCTCAGAAATTGGGAGGCATGAACTTCCCGTGGGATACTGTTTGATGACGGGTCATTTCAAGGCACACTATCATTTGAAGAGTTTTATAACCAAAAATCTACGGCACAGGGCTAGATAAGCAGATAGCACATGATTACTCACACAGCATTCATTTATTTGGGTTTTCATGTACTCATGAAATCATCAGAATTATCATTGCACTGTGTGGGTCGGCGTGCGTACGTGGGCCTCCGCCCGTTCGTGCGTGCAGTGCATGCGTTATATCTCATTAAGTGTGTGTATATATATATATATATATATATATATATATATATATATATATATATATATATATATATATATATATATATATATATATATATATATATATATATATATATATATATATATATATATATATATATATGTGCTCGGTTTTCGTGAAGCGCTTGTGACTTGCTCTGGCACTCTTCTGCATACCAACTGTATTATTTCTTTCGCTTGCACACTGGCTACCATCAAAGACGGAAAGAAGACCGAAAACGCTCCCACATTACCACGCAAAGAAAAAAATAACACTAAAGAAGAGGAACACCAGCAGAGCTCCGAAACTATCACTACACTTGTGTTAGACCCGTGTGTCTTTTCTCTGCGCATTTTATTGCTTAACGTTGTCCTTCTTGAATGCGCTCGTGAACGTTCGATCTCCCTTCTTTGCAAAGCTATTTGTTGTTGCTTTTTTTTCATTTATTGCGATGAAGAGAATATTCTGACACAATAGAATCGGCGACGGACTAAGTTATCACATGTGAATTAGCTTTTTGTGAAATGCAAAGAACACTCGCAGGAAACCGATTGCACGAGGGCCGCGCTGGCGCACGTGTTCGAACTAGTGTAAAAAGAATGACGCGATGCAATTGGGTGTGATGGATTGTTCCATCATTTCTTGGCGTTATAAGCGACACCACCCTTGATTATCTCACCTAGCAAAGACGATCGCACCTCAACGGACGCCGCGAGCGCAGAAGTAACTGTGATTGCGCAGCACTGTTTAGATGAATTCATGCGACATTGTTTACCACAAGAACGGCGGGGCGCCAGCTTTCGCGAAAACGGCAGATTGAACGCTACAAGGACTGAACGCTCGAACAAGGATTGGGACACAAGTACTCCTCGGCCCCTTTTATCCGGAGGGCCGCACGCAAAAGCTGAGCCGTACACCGCGCGGCGCGCTTCTTTTTTTGTCTTCTTTAGTTTCCTTTCTGTCTCTCTATGAACTTCTGTCACCGTCTAGGCCTGCCAGAAAACAATCGCGGGACACGTGTTGCCGATGTCAAAGTAAATCGCCGCTCGGAGCGGCAGAGAGACGAGGAAGGACAGACGAGATAAACTGCCTCTGGGCGTCGTCTGCGCGCCGCGCACGCCGAACAGAACGAGTGCCAGCTGCTGCGGGCGAGACTCAATCTGCCCAGGCCACACGCACCCGGGCAGCGCCCCACGCACCCCCGATCGGCGTCAGACTCGCCACCTGGACGACGATTCTCTTCCGCACACCGGTGACGAGGACACTTGGCCGAGCAACGGCTTTTTCTTGGCACGTCCCCCGCCATTCGCAGCGCGCGTACAACTGACGCGAAGGGACGAACTGTGTGTGTGTGTTTTTTTTTATTAGACGATAAGTTATATGACCGAGTTTTAAAGCGAAGCTTTCTTACCCTCTTCTCCCGAATTTACCGGGCGCTGCTGCTGTTATAGTCTGGTTCGCGCGCGCCGCTGGGTTTCTTGCAACACCAACAGATTCCGCTCGCCTCCGCACATCTCAATAGGTGTTCAGAAAGTTTAGCGGTGGAAATTGTTCTTGATTTCTTTTTCTTTCCTTTTTGGTTGGGGAGGGGGGGGATTATAGGTCGGACATTGGGCAATATAATAACAAGAGCTTAGTCACGCAACCGCCCCCCCCCCTCCCCGGTTCCAAAGGGGACCCTCATAGCATACATCCATCCATCGCGGCCGCCGCGGCAGCGTTTCACAGTTTGTGCGTATGGCACCTGCTGTGCTTGCTTTCCTATGCGACAAAAATGAAGGTGCTGTGCTATGGAGGTCGCGTGCTGGGCTGCGATAGTGTAAACATTACAATGGTCCCCAGCCTGAAGAGCGCGCTTGGAGCTGGCGTCTCAACAGCGTGTTGGCCCCGCCTGCAGAAGCCGCACGTAAACACGCCCCAGCAAAATGGCTCCAAAGCGTGCACTCAGCGTCGAGGACAGCCATGCCCGAAAGAAGCGTCGCGAGGAGCAGGAGCGTCTTCGCCACGCAGCGGAACGTGGCGCAGACCTCTGCTGCCACGATTCGATGTGCCATGTGAGGCAATGATAATGCTCAACCCTCTCAGAGATATGAGCAATGACGCACAACAATGCCTCAAGCAGACACGTCTCCCTGTGCGTTCTGTGGACTACGGAGACAACCAGCAGTGGTGCACGCAAGGTAACGTTTAACATCAACTCACCACTGTCGTGTTGCACATAAACACTGAAGAAATTACACATTCGCAGCCAAAATCTCCGCTAAGTATTGTCATTCAGAGCAAACAGCATACGAAGGTTCGCTTATATCGATTCCCACAGTGCGTGGGATCCGCAGACTTTTTTCTTTCCAGAATCTATAGCTGGAAAGAAAATAAATAAGAAGGAACACAAATAAGAAGGAACCGTTCGTTATAGTTGTAGTCCAGACGCGGTCCTCGGATCGTAGTCACATGAAAAATTTGCTCGAGCGTTTTTTTTTTTTTTTTTTTGCGAATAGCATTATATATTTGGCTTTTTTGCCCGCTTTCGTGGCCAGTGGTTGGGTGTCGCAGGTTAGACTTCCGCCGCTTCTGCAAAGGCGCCAATGCCAAGGAGGCGTGCGCTGGTGCAACCGAGTTACGCTGCGCGTCACCAGCCGTGGTTGCTTGGCGGCTGTGGTGTTTCACTGCCAAGCACGAGGTCAGGGGACTAAATCACGGCCCCGGCGGCCGCATTTTGATTGGGGCGAATTGTGAAAACGCCCGTGTACTTAGATTTAGGCGCACGTTAAAGAACCCCAGATGGCCCAGATTAATCCAGAATCCCCCCCACTATAGCTTGCCTCATAATGATATCGTGGTTTTGACACGTAAAACACCGCAATTTATTGTTGCGGTGTGCGTTCGTCGCTGAACATCTAGAATTATATACATCTTTGAGACTCACGTGCTGTCTGCTTACACTACCGATAGAGATGTGCGGGTCAACGGCGCTTTTCTTTACGGAATTACGCAATGGAACAACAAATACTATCTACATATCCTCCCAGCCAAAAATATATGCCATCAAGCGCACCTATTCCGAAATAAGGAGGCGAATAGCTTTTTCTAAGGATTCGGCTATTCACCTACATTGACAATCATCGTCGATGGTTTCCGCACAAGAGTATTCTTATTTTCTTTTTTTCGTGGCAGGGGCGTATTTCAAGCCAGTTCCCATATTTTTGCACAATACAAACTATGACGCGCGAGAATACCGTGGTGACGATAACGCGGAAGTACAAAAAGCAGTTCGTATTCCAGGATGTCCTTTCCGATGAAATATACAAATATGACATGCCCAGCGCGTAACGTAATAGGAATTGTAGATTTATTACAGTGGTGTGGTACATTTTAACAGTTACAGAATAAGCAGCAGGATAGGGTGTCCCAAAGTCAAACACTGTAGTGGGGACACCCTAATAAAAATATGACCAATATTAATTTTTAACATACATCAGTCAGTTGCTTACAGATATTATACATAATTTAAGCAGAACATTTTATACAACGAAACATTGGACTTTACAAAAATAACACGAGCAATATAACACAGCTAAAAAACGACAAAAAAAGAGAAAGAAAAGGAACCAATAAACACAACTAGAAGAACAAGAAGATGCACGGTAACAATTAACGAGGTATATTTTCTAACAATTTTTCTAGTAAATAAGAAAGCAAATGCAACGAGGAACATGATTTGATTTCACATGGAATACTATTCCAGTTTGACATTTCGGTAAAAAATGTGGTTTACTTCCCCTAGTAAGTTCTACCTTATGGAAGTAGTAGATTTTGTAGCTCTGCAAAACTAATTTTGTTACTACTAAATAAAATTTTTGACGGGTACCTCTTTGTGTAGAAGACGAAAAATGAAGATTGATAGCTTATGGCGAAACAACTCTTAGAGAGGAAGGATATTTAAATTTTTATATATGGGAGGAGAATGACATGTAAATGGTCTAAATGTCATAAGTTTTTCAGCCTTATTTTGTAAGTGCTGAAGGGGTATGAGCAGTGTGTTATACGTGTTACTCAAGGATGAGACGCAGTAAGAAAGATGGCTATGAACATAGGCGTAATATAGTGACGAAATAACGTGGGGCTCGAAGTAGAAACGTGCTTTAATGAAAACATAAATTCCAAAAGAACATCTTTTCAATATTTGTGTATCATGTATAGTTTGCTGTATTATGATGTCTCAGGCATTGACACAGAAGCCGCGCTGTTTGCGTTTTGCATAACAGGGTAACATACAAACAACAAACCCAGCGCGCAATGTTATTGGAATATTTTCTATGCATAATGTTTCAAGGGGGTTTCAAGACGGAAGCCGCACTATTTTCATCTTACAGAACAAAATAATTCTCACAGAACGTATGAACATAACATGCCCAGCGCGTACAGCGCGTAACGTTACGGGAATGTTTTCTATATTATAATGTTTCAGGCTTTGAGACAGCAGCCGTACAATTTTCATTTTACATAACGAAAGGAGTTACAGGTGACGTCATGGCCGCAACATATTAAAGGAAATTACAATTATAGGGTTTTACGTGCCAAAACCACTTTCTGATTATGAGGCACGCCGTAGTGGAGGACTCCGGAATTTTCGACCACTTGGGGTTCTTTAACGAGCACCTAAATCTAAGTAAACGGGTGTTTTTCGCAATTCGCCCCCATATAAATGCGGCCGCCATAGCCGGGATTCGATCCCGCGACCTCATGCTCAGCAACCCAACACCATAGCCACTGAGCAACCACGGCGGCTACAACATATAAACGAAATTTCTTTCTGTGAGAAATGGTGCAGTCATTTCGTTTGTCTATAGCTCTTTCATGAAAAAATCGCTTAAGTGTCGATGCCACGACACTGCTGCTATGCATCCCTACTCACGCAGAACACTTGTACAGGTGCTGCTGCTACTTTTCCTGGACAATCTACCGAGTCGACCCCGCTGACTTCCTACCGAGTCGACCCCGCCCATGATGAACGTTTGGATGAACGATACCAGCGCCTTCATAACGGAACCGTCTGCGGATTGCCGTCCGCCTTTGGGTTGCCTGCATCACATTGCCTCGCCAACGCTGGAAGCCACTACCATGTTCGTCGGGCAACAAGGGGCCACGTCACTTATCTGGCCGCTTGAAAAAGGAGGGATTCCTGCGGACACCGTATGCCACGACACTGCTGCTATGCATCCCTACTCACGCAGAACACTTGTACAGGTGCTGCTGCTACTTTTCCTGGACAATCTACCGAGTCGACCCCGCTGTCTGGATGGGCCCATGATGAACGTTTGGATGAACGATACCAGCGCCTTCATAACGGAACCGTCTGCGGATTGCTGCCCGCCTTTGGGTTGCCTGCATCACATTGCCTCGCCAACGCTGGAAGCCACTACCATGTTCGTCGGGCAACAAGGGGCCACGTCACTTATCTGGCCGCTTGAAAAAGGAGGGATTCCTGCGGACACCGTATGCCACGACACTGCTGCTATGCATCCCTACTCACGCAGAACACTTGTACAGGTTAGTTATTTGGAAACTAAGTGTTACCGGGACAATAATGTTCGTCTCTTTGCGGTGTCATGGCCCCCTGGTGTAATTGATTATGTGAAGTATGTGCGCGCGGCTGTGTTGTACTTTTGGCGCCTTTTGGTTCTCGCGGGTGACGTGGAGGTAAACCCGGGCCCTATGACAAAAGCGCAAGAAGATAAGCTTGATGCCGTGGCAGCAACAGTTCAGCGTCTTGAAGCGAACAACTTAAGCCTTTCTGAGTCTATAAATAAGGTCCTGCACATCCACGTCACCCTTGAGAACGACCTTAAACTGTTAACCAAAAGGGTTACGGAATTGGAGTCCAAACTTGAAACACTACCTTCTAATCAGCCTGTTTCTAATGAAAATACTGACATCTCTAAAATTCAGGACAAGGTGGACGACCTGGAAAATCGCTCAAGGCGGTCAAACGTGTTGTTTTTTGGCATTAATGACAGTGATGCAGCTGAGCCTTGGGAAAACTCAGAGCGGCATGTGAGGGAATTTTGCTCTCAAAAGCTTGGCATTGCTGTTACCTCCGTTGCCAGAGCTCACCGCTTAGGACGTTTTTCGACAGACAAGAAGCGACCCATCATTGCTAAATTTTATAATGAAAAAGAAGTCGAATCTGTCCTTAGTCTTGGCTACAAACTAAAGAACACCAATTTAAGTATATCACGCGATTACTCTGAGGCAGTTCGGCTGAAACGCCGTGAACTGTGGCAGTTTTCTAAAACGATAAGGAGGGAGGGGGACCGCATTCGTCTGTCGTTCAATAAACTTCGTGTGAACAATGATGTTTATCTCTGGGATACCACTGGCAATCGGGCTGTGCGTGTGTCCGAGTCTTCTACCGAATGACACAATCAAAGTCACCATGATGCTTCCGATCGTGCACCACCATCATTGTCGGGACCGAAGTGTTTAGATAAGATGTGTTTCCTATACACTAACATCAGAAGCGTTACGGCGAAAAGTGTTGCCCTCTCCTCCCTTATCGACTCCACTGGAGCCTCGATATTAGCACTGACTGAAACGTGGCTTAACGATTATATTGCCGACGATAACATCCTTTCATGCGAATCAAGTTTTAATAGAGAGTTTTAGAATTGGGGGCCCAAGCGGCTTGGGGACCCAGGAAAATTGCGCGCCACAAGTGCGCATGCGCAGAACCCAAGCCAGTCTTGCGTTCTTGCGTTCGCGTTAACCCAAGACCCAAGAATTGAAAACTAGCGTGGGCCCCCAAGCCGTCTTGGGCCGCCCTCGTGGGTGACAGCGATGGCGTACAGCAGATGGTCGCAGAGCATACGTTATTTACTTCGACTGATTTTCGTCATTTCACATGGGTGAACTCGCAGTTTTTTCGCAGCGCGTCACAAGAAAACACCAACTAAGAGTACTTTGCTTCGATTGGCTTTGCTTGGCTTAAAATCGCACACTTAATTCGCAATGCTAACCGGTACTAACACAGTTTCTTACATTTTATTGTTTGTTCTTTTTGCTCAAAAATGCATTCTGTTTGTTTTCACGTGTAAGAAAAGAGGTTCATTTTTTTTTCTTTCAAGCACCTTTCTATTTTCCACACTGCGGCGCCCCGAGCGCTCAACCCAACGCTGTCTGCGTTCGACCCAATCCTCAAACTCTGCTGCTCACCTAGACCCAACAGCAACCGACGCAACGCGGCTTGGGGCCCCAGAGCCTTGCGCCCCCAATTCTAAAACTCTCTAATTTTTTTCGATGTGACAGAAAGGACAGGAGAGGAGGTGGCGTCCTTATTGCGGCGAAGCAAGAACTCATTATCGTACCAGTTGTTGTTTCCTCTTTTCTGGAATGTATATTCATCTCGATAAAGTGCATTACTACAAATATTATTGCTGGTGTGTTGTACCGTCCACCTGACCTGAACGATGGGTTTGCTGACGAATTTTGTCGCCTACTGACTGATGTGTGTACGCGTTTTCCAAATTCCGTCCTAATTATCTTTGGTGATTTTAATTTCCCCAGTATCAATTGGGACATTCTATCTGTCTCACCAAGTGATAAGGATGCGCACGCTTTTCTGCAGTCTTGTCTAGATTTTCACCTAACTCAGCTCATTACAAAGCCCACGCGATCCACAGGTACCACTGCCAACATTCTCGACCTGATCCTAACCAATAATCCCGATGCTTTTTCTAAAATATTTCACCTTAGTGGTCTTTCTGACCATGACATCATTACCGGGTGCATAAATCACCGTATGCTTGACAGGAAAACTACCTCAAAGCTGATCAGGTGTTATAACAGGGCTAATTTTGACCAGATGAATCTCGAATTAACCACTTTTTCTGGGCGGTTCTTAGCCGAATGTACTTTCCGTTCCATTGAACAGAACTGGTCGCTGTTCAAAACAACCCTACTTAACCTCATTACAAGATTCATACCGGTTATCTCAATTAGGTGCAGTAAAAGAGCGCCTTGGTTCAACGAGCGGCTGCGCAGAGCCAATAAAAAGAAAAAGCGTTTGTATAGGCAGGCAGTTGCTAACAACCTATTAACTACGTGGGAAACCTACAGGAAAAGCGACAAGGATTACCAAATAATGCTGAAAGCCACCCGGCGCCAGTTTTTCAGTGACGTCTTACCCACTATGCTATCTAATAATCCCCAAAGATTTTGGAGCGTAATTAACCCACATTCACGCCCCATTTCATCCTTAACAAATTGCAATGGTGATCAGCTGGATGATGCCCATTCTGCTCAACTCTTTAACAACGCTTTTTCGTCTGTTTTCACTCATGAAGTCATTACCCCTTCTTTAGCACTCAGTTCACTTCACGATTATTCCATGTCCTCTATAGTTATAAGTGATGGTGGTATTCTTTCTTTATTAAATAACCTTAAAGATACTACAAGCACCGACCCGCTTGGCTTTAACTACAAAATTCTTCGAAATATATCTCAGAGTATTTTTCAAGTCCTTTCTGCACTTTTTTCTCAGTCTTTATCATCTGGCTGCATCCCTCATGACTGGCGAGTAGCTAAAGTAATCCCAATTTTCAAATATGGCAGCCGCTCTGATCCCCTAAACTTTAGACCCATTTCACTGACTTGCACCTTCTCAAAGCTCTTTGAACATGTCATACACACCCATATCATTAATTATCTTGAAGATCACAACATCATATATAAATATCAGCACGGTTTTCGCCAGGGATTTTCTTGCGACACTCAGCTTGCTGGATTTACTAACGACTTATTTACTTTAGTAGACGCCGGGTTTCAAGTCGACGCTTTGTTTCTCGATTTTTCTAAGGCATTTGATCGGGTCCCCCACCATAGACTACTACTCAAGTTATCGCATCTCAATGTTCACCCTCAGGTTTTAGCATGGATTAAAGACTTCCTCTCATCTCGCGTTCAGTTCACAGCTGTTAATGGTTCTAACTCTTCGATGGCTCAAGTCACATCCGGTGTACCCCAGGGGAGCGTGCTTGGTCCCCTGCTCTTTCTAATATTTATTAATGACCTACCCGATTGTGTATCTTCCCAAATCAGACTGTTCGCGGACGACTGTGTTGTGTACCGAGCCATTAAATGTGAAACTGACCACCAATTTTTACAAACTGACCTTGATTCAATTAACACTTGGTGTTCATCGTGGCTAATGATGCTAAACCACTCTAAGACAAAGCTGGTCTCCTTTACAAGAAACTCTTCCCGCATCCCAACTGCATACACTATTAATCACGTAACAGTTGAGACAGCTTCTACTTACAAATATTTAGGGGTTCACCTTCAGTCCGACTTAACCTGGAACTATCACATCGATCTGATTTTAGCAGCTGCTAACCGTTCTCTTGGCCTCTTAAAACGTAACCTTCGACACGCTCCAGCGCCTGTGCGTAAACTTGCTTATACCACCCTAATCCGTCCGAAAATCGAGTACGCTTCAGCCATATGGGACCCGGATCAAACCTACCTCATAGATAACATCGAATCCCTGCAGAACCGTGCTGCTCGTTTCATTTTTTCAGATTACTCACGTTTCACTAGCGTCACATTGTTAAAGGCTCGTGCCGGTCTTGATAACCTTTCCCATCGTCGCAAACTTGCTCGCTTAACACTTTTTCACAAAATTTACCATCATCCGTTGCTTCATGACGATTTCTTTCAATTACCATCGGCGGTCTTTCCACGCCGTGACCATCCTTTCAAGATCAAACGCATCATTTGCCGCACTTCATCTTTTGCGAAATCATTCATACCCAAAACAATTATTGAGTGGAACCAGCTGCCTGCTTCAATCGCAACTGAAATGAATTCGTCCAAATTTCATGAACTTCTAAAAAATGAATGTGATGAGTAGCTTTTCTTCTAGTTTTGTTCCATTACCGCAATGTGTTTGATTTTTAATATATATACATTTTTTTGTGTTCTGTTTACTACGTTGCGTTTTTTTTTCATTATGTCTCATTGAGTGTTGTTGTTCTGTTTTTTTTTATTCTTTGCCTATTCCTTGAATACGCTTCTCTAGATGTTTGTTGAATTTTTGTCACCCCCCTATGTAATACCCTCGTTGTGAGGGCCTTTAGGGGTTTCTTGAAATAAAAAAAAAACTAAAGTACGACGAAATGCATCAACAAAAAAAGAAAATATTGAACGCCACATACGGGAGTCGTCATTTGTTGCCCCAGTACAAGCGTACCGATCGAGACGCGGGAGACGCTGCTGGTGGACAGGGCGAGCGGACGCGCGTCGCATGGGCTCCGCAAACAGTGCTGATTACCTGCGATTATTCATTTCGTGGGTTATTTCTGATTCAGCGAAGGGAAAGAACTATCCACAATCTTTACGAGGACACCAAGTTTTAAGCTGTTAATGAATTTCTCGCCTCTTTCTGAGTTTTTGAAGTTTCGAAGCAGTGACCGCGCCGGCACCACTGTGTGCGGAGGCGCTTGACGCCATAGAGAAGCATTGGAGCCGCCGGGGAGCACTGCGGCGGAACGCACCATATGAAGCATGTTGGAGGTCGATCCTACCGAAAGCATGGATTCCCAGTTTGAAGATACGGAAAACACCGCGCCCTCAGACGATTCCAACGCCGTTGCGGGCTGGAAAACGGTCATTTCACTCAAGAAGCGAGAGCTGGCGAGACAGAAAAGCGTGGGAAACCAACATCGTGAAAGCTCGTCGTCCGAGAGCACTCTTCCGACCACCGCCAAGAAACATAACGGCAGGAGGGGACGAAAACCACCTCCTCCACTACTGAGAAGCCACTTCAAGATTGTTTTGAGACCTATGCAGAGTCTTTCAATCAGAGACTTATCACCAACGCACCTTGCTGACGCCATTTCAACGGCGAGCAAGGTGAGCTACAAGAACTTTCTCGTACGACCAAAGATAGGCTCCAACATTTGCGTTGTTTCTATGGCCGAAGAGCACGACGCTCTGGCCATCGGATCAATCAAGCACTTAAGATTCAAGGGCAAGCAACACTCGGTGAACGCGTATCCGCCCCCAGGAGAAGACATCCTTAAAGGAGTCATTCGCGCAGTGGATCCTCACACCAAACCGGAAGTGCTCCTAGACGAATTATGTATCCGGTCCGTCGACGTGGACATTGTCGGAGCCAGAACGTTAGTCGATAGCTCCTCCGCAGTTATCTTCTTCGACGGCCCCTGCATACAAAGCAGAGTGTACCACAGAGGAGGGGAACGACTCTGCCACCCCCTCATAAGCACGGTACAATTCTGCAACAAGTGCAAGGAATCCGGACACCCCACCGACGTTTCTCCCTATCCAGATATGAGAGTCTTTGACACGTGTGGGGCAAAAGAAACGCTACCAGACTATCAGTGCAAGCCCGTGTGCAGCACTTACAAAGGGGAGCACCTAGCTGGTTCCGGGGACTGCTCCAAAAGACTAAGGGAAGCGAGGATGACAAGAAGAACACTACCAAACCTGAAACCAAAAAGATGGCTGAGCACGGAAACTGACTCCAACACCAACAGCACCAACACCAGACCAGGGAGCGCCTCCGCGCAAGGCGCACCCATGACAGCATCGAGATGCAATCGTTATGCAATCCACAAGAACGGGGAACAGCATCAACAGAGACACGAACCCTTACCTCACTTCTCACTATCACCTTAAACGTGAACAATGCGAGCTGGCAAACTCTGGACGAGACCCTCGGAAACAACCACCTCATCCTTAGTCTCTCACTGGAAACACCCATGTAAGGAGAGTAGTTACGGGAGAAGTGAATCTCACCGACTGGACAGCATTGCGTAAGAACATACAGATAGAACAAAAGAACTGGCAGGACCTTACAGAAGCAATCCGCAGCCAGCACGAAGCAGTCCCTAAACAGGTCAAGCAAACTACCAAAACTCCAGTAGCAGATACTCGCCTCCTACACATGTGGGTGGCCAGAAGGAGCATGTTGAAACGGTGGAAATCAGACTAAACAAGAAGCTATACAAGCGCATTTCCGAGCTCACAGAAAAGGCCAACATCTACACGTCCAAACTGGCGACATATATTTGGTTACAATTCTGTGACTTCCTCAAAGGCCCTCTCAGCACGACAAAAACATGGAATAACCTCAGATGCATGCTAGAACCGGGTAAAACCCAGAACGAGACTAACAGAACATTACACAAGATAGCACACCTGTTCCAAGGTACCAATGAAGAGCTCATTGATAAACTTAAGGAGAAGTACATAGGACCCAACAACATACCTCCATGCACCAGACCATACATGGGCAAAGCGAACCCCGTCCTAGATGCACCCATTAGCGTGCACGAAATCTTCCAAGCAGCACGAGCTGCCTGGAAAAACACAGCGCCGGGTTCAGACAAGATAACAAATGCCATTCGAATAAATCCCGGCGATGGAGGCTATTACGCACCTATTCAGTGAGAACTGCTGAAGCCGTGGTCAGTTACCAGATAGCTGGGAAAAAGCCACTGTAATCACCATCCCCAACCGAGGCAAACCACATACGTTAGAAGCCCTCAGACCAATATCCATCACGTCCTGTCTCGGGAAAATGTTCGAAAGAGTGATAACTACCAGACTACAAAGATACCTAGAACGCAACCGCTACTTCTCCGAAGACATGGTCGGGTTCAGACCAGGCCTCTCCACAGATGATGCCTTCCTTCTCATCAGGGAAGAAGTGCTAAACAAGATTCCCACATGAGGCGAAAACCTCCTACTAGCCCTAGACATGAAAGGAGCCTTCGACAATCTGTCACACGAAGGAGTTCTCGACGAGCTCAACGTGACAGATTGCGGAGAAAGGATCCATAACTATGTCAGATTCTTTTTGAATAGAAGAACCATGACTATACGCCTGCATCAAACTCGGTCAGACCCGTTCGACATACCCAACAAGGGTACACCTCAAGGCTCCATTATCTCACCAATCTTGTTCAGCATAGCCATGAAGGGACTATCCAGACACGTAGATCACATAGAAGATCTAGGCTACACACTTTATGCTGACGATATCACTCTCTGGACGAACGAGGGCTCTTTCGGGTGCAAGGAGGACACTCTTCAGCAAGCAGCAAATGCAATGTCCCTCTTCGTCAAAATCAGCGGGCTCCAATGTACACCAGAGAAGTCGGAAGTGATACGCATCCACAACCAATGATACAAAAGCAACAGTCGCATCAATATTTAAGTGGACGGACACACATTCAAGGAAGTGGATCTGATACGCATCCTGGGTTTCTGGATTCATAGCAATGGATGCGCCAGATGCACTCTAGACACACTAAACGCAATCACGAAAATGTGTTGTCAGAATGATCAAAAAGACAACTAGCCATCGGACAGGCATGAGGGAAAAGACACTGTTAGGCTCATCCACGCATTGGTACTAATCAGAATCACCTATAGCCTTCCGTACCACAAGACAAGCAAAGCGAAAGGTGAGAAAGCCGAAGTCATTATCAGGAATGCCTACAAAACTGCTCTTGGTCTTCCCAAACATACCGCCACGGACAAACTCCTGTCTCTAGGGGTACACAATACCTATGCTGAGCTAAAGGCTGCAGTTCTGCTATCTCAATGCGAACGCCTCAGCGGGACCCACTCTAGAAGGGCGATCCTCAAGAGAGCGGGCTACCTCCAGAATCCAATATATGTTAACAGGGACAGGAGCAACCTCACCTCATTAGAGAACATCTCTCTGTCGTACCTGTGCCAAAGAACATACATCACACCAGACACCCGGACAGAAGAGAGGCCAGAGTCAAGGCGCTCACCAACATGTACAAAGATAATCCCGACGTCATATACGTAGATGCAGCACAATTATCCAATAAGAGAGGATTCATCTACACAGCGGTCCATCACAACTTAGACCTCATCCACATCAATCAAATCGTCACCACTTCAACGGTAGAAGTGGAAGCGGCAGCTAATGCCAACGCCATTAAATTGCAAGAAGCTGACAATGGATCCGCGATTTTATCAAACTCATGAGATGCCTGTAAACTCTTCATGAAATGCTTGGTTCCCAAAAACATGAGGCACCTGGTACCTACTTACCTCAAACATCACCACAAAGTCATATGGTGCCCGGCCACGTCTGCCTTCGGGCAACGGGAGAGCCCACGCCCTAGCTCGAGAACTTTCCAACCGAGCAGGGCAGGTGATCGCACTTTCACCCACAGATATCCCCACTTCTAGCACAGACATTCTCACGTATCAGAGACTCGACCGACAGACATTCGCTCCACCTAACAAATCACTCAACAGTCAGGAAGCCAACGATCTCCGTAAAATACAAACGAACATATTCCCTAATTTTTTTTTATTTAAACCTCGAGGGTCCACAGACGGGACCTTACATGAGGGGTAAAATCATCACTTACTAAACAAAATGTTTCCCGAAGCATGCAAGGCCGAGTGCCCTTGGTGTGGTGGAAAGCCAACCCTGTTTCACATCTCATGGGACTGTTCCAACAGACACGTCGAGGTAGGCAAACACCTACACATCTACACCCTTAATAAGGAGCAGTGGGAAGTACTACTCGCCAGCTCGGATCCAGGAGAGCAACTAGCGCTAATCCAACTGGTCTGGCGGGCAGCAAAGGCCAGCGGAGCCCTGGACTTACGGCCCCGACCACATCGACTCCGACTTCTTTCGGCAAATAAAGTTGAATGAATGAATGAATGAATGAATGAATGAATGAATGAATGAATGAATGAATGAATGAATGAATGAATGAATGAATGAATGAATGAATGATCGAGATGCGTCAAAACTGTGGGGCCTAATGTCCCGACACTGCACGGCGGGTTATAGCAGGGACGCCGCAGTAAAACGTTCCGGTTTAGGTAACTTTGACCACCTGGGGTTATTTAACGTACACCTAAATTACCTAACACGACCGTTTTTAACCTTTCCCGCTGATAAACATACGGCCGCCGCGGCCGGGAAAGGAACCAGCGACCTTGTTCTCGGCAGCAGAACGCCACAGCCATGTGCAAGGCGGGCATATCGGGATGCGTCGAACTGAGTGAGATTTTTTTTTTTTTTTTGCAGTACAGAACACGTGACTTCTTAGGAAAATTCCGCGGTTATAACAGCGATATCGCGGAACACAAGCCTCGTAGTGTGCACGCTAAATAAAAAAAAAATATACTGCATTTGGACACGAACCACAGCAGTCAACTAAGCATTATGGTGACCCGAGCGGGTTCACCAACGCGTGAGTCAATCAAGCACAAATTAGTTGACATATGCATCTTGCAATACAACGTGTATCCGATTAGACTATGCGCAAGAATTTTCTCTTTCCTATTTTTTCAAAAATATAAAAAAAATTGTTTAGTCACTGTGGTGGTGGTAAGAAAATTAAATAAAGTTAAGAAAATTGTGTGTAATGCTTACACATGTCAGCAGTAGGTTTAGGTGCATAAGCATGAATTGTTATTGTTTGTTGCAAGCATTACCGACCTCGTCTCATGGAATACGTCCAGGACGCACCATGCACAATTAGGGTGCCCCTTCAACTCGGTGCTATACTACGTTTTCTTCCACGCTTGTCAGTGATAAATCAAGTTTCATGTACTCGACTTCTTTGTTGTTGTTTTTTCACGCATTTTCTTAGAAAAGAGCAAGCTTCAAGTAAAGCCGCGCAAGCCTTCGAACAGGTTGCACGGCATTTCTTGCTCACGGCATTCTCATTTCGATAGAAGCCGAACGCAGGCAGCTGATGTGCTAAGATTCTGGCGCACGTGAAAGAACCTTGGATGATGTAAAACGCCTTAATTGGGACCGTGCTGCGTAAGGACTTTTTTTCTGTCACTTCGATTATTTTCCTGTCGTCTGTCAACCCTAGTGGCCGATCCAGACAATAACGGCAGCGAAGCGGCGTGTAAGCCTACAACGATCGTGAAAGGAATAAAAGATGAAAATAATTGACCCGCCGTGGTAGCTCAGTGGCTATGGTGTTGGGCTGTGGAGCCGGAACGAGGTCGTGGGATCGAATCCCGGCCACGGCGGCCGCATTTGGATGGGAGCGAAATGCGAAAACACCAGTGTCCTTATATTTTGGTGCACATCAAAGAACCCCAGGTGGCCTAAATTTCCGGAGTCCTCCACTACGGCGTGCCTCATAATCAGAAAGTGGTTTTGGCACTTAAAACCCCATAATTTAATTTTGGATTTTTAGAATAATTGTTAAAAGTTAGCAGTTTCGCCCGCAGGTTCAAAGCCTTAGCAATTGACAGAAATAGCAGTGTTTAGCGGGGCGCTCGAGCTCATTGGCCAGTGTTCTAACAGTACACGGGGCGACATGTTGGCGCGATGCGAGACCCGAACTTCTGCACGCAGTGACAGCGCCCTGCCAGCTACTAGGCGTCTCACGACGCTGGCGTGATGAGGAGCACCGCAAGCGGCGTTGGAGGCGACGCGCGCACGAGATGCATTCGACGAGAAACCGTCGCCGTTCGTAGCTTCCAAATTGCTGTCCGCTCGGACCACGCTGTACGCATCACGGTGCGGCATATGCAGGTAGCTTCAACGCCATGACGCTAGCGTCTGTGCACACAACACTCATGCCAGCGGCGGTGTAGGCAGAGCGCTGTACTCGTTTTATAACGGCGAAGCGCACTGCGCGTCTCTGGCGTCTCTGAAAACCATATAATCCTCCAAGCGCGGGCCACGCAGGCATCATCGACCGTGACGGGTCGACGGCAGAGGCGCGAACGCGTCTTGAATGTCCTTATAATTGATATCGCAATGAAAGTACGGCTCCGTGGAGCCCTCCAACCTAGCGTCTCTCATAGCCCAGCTGCAGTTCTAGCGCGATAGGTTACGCGGGAACCAACTGTCGTTACGGCTGTAGCGACAAGCCTTCTTCGGAACGCCGTGCCACTGGAGTTTGAATTGTCGCATATATCCCAATCGTCGCATTTGTGTAATAGAGAGATGAAAGAAAAATAAAGGCCGGGATGTCAACCAGAAGAGAACATCCTGTTTGCTACCCTACACTGGGGGACGGAGAAACTAGAACTGTAAGAGGTAGATGGGTAAGCACCAAACATATGAACGTGGTCACTGCCATTGGAACAAGTTAGCACCTATGAGGCACCACTCGCCGGCTGAGAGAGGAGTGGCGAGTGGCATGGCGCGCGCCTTGATCCGTGCTCTGGTTTGCGCACTCTGAATGCCCAGTTGGAAGAGCTGGCCTGGCTTCGCAGGAAGAAGGTTAAACCCTGGCTGTTTGTGGTCTCGTTGCCCCTTTTTTTTTTTTTTCGAAAGCCACGGTCGAGTCCGAGAGCCCACGCCCGTCCCCGCACACAGTCAGGGCTACTGCCATGTGTACAAGTTTCCTGCCCTTAGTCATCTTAACAATTGGTGAAGTAATCTTAGTAACCTTAACGGTCGATGAAGTTGGCATTGCAACGTAGACCATTCTCACAGGCGAAACGTTTTCACTGTTCCAGAGGGGGGGGGGGGGGGAGGTGCGACCATCAATCCGAACACCGCCCCCCCATATATATATATATATATATATATATATATATATATATATATATATATATATATATATATATATATATATATATATATATATATATATATATATATATTTTAATGACTATATCTGTAACGAAATCGATAAAAACAATGTTGTTTTGACTCTTTTCGTTGATTTCCAACGAGCATTTGACACATTAGATCATGAACAGTTACTATCAAAACTAAGCAGGTGTGGTTTCAGAGGGCCGTATTACTCATTTTTTAAAAATTATTTAACAGGCAGACAACAGTGTGTCCGTGTGGCGGAGTCCTATAGTTCTTTGTTGCATGTTAAATCAGGGGTACCGCAAGGATCCGTATTGGGACCGCTTTTGTTTAACATTTACATGAATGATCTTGCTTGCTTACCACTAAAATCAAAACTTTATTTATACGCTGATGACACGGCTTTGGTTGTATCAAATAAATTTTCAAACGAAGCCGCTAGAGTGTTACAGTATGATGTCTGTAAACTACTTGGTTGGTTCATTAATAACAAAATGTTAATTAATAAATCGAAGACTAATATGATATGTTTTCACAGCCCATATAAAGCAGTCGCGGATATTTCCCCTGTTTATCTCCACACCAGTGACTGCCTTGCATGCTCATGTCCTCCGGTAGCTCTGGTAAATAGCACAAAATACCTGGGACTACACTTCGACGACACATTGTCATGGAATATCCACATTGAAGAACTCGCAAGGCGCTTACGTGCTGTGTGCGCTCATTTGTATGCCCTAAAATCTTTCTGTGATGTAAATATTCGTAAAATGGTTTACAAGGCACTTGGGGAATCGATCATAAAGTACGGAATAACAATTTATGGCTTTGCTTCTTCAAGTAGACTTAAGATAATTAACCGCATCTTAAAAAAAATTGCCTATAGCCTCTCGTATGGCACACTTGATCACGGGGAAGATCTCTTGCTGAGCATGTACCAGTCAGGCATGTTGCTTGTCGAGCAACAAGTTTTGTTCGACGCCATGTCTAAAAGTTATTTTTCTACTAAATTCAAAAACTTGAACGTGAAATCGCGCAGCTTACGTCAGACAGAAAAATATGTGGTACCTCGTGTGTACACAAACTACGGCAAGAGAACTCGTGCTTTCTACGTGCCCGCTAATTTCAATAAATTGAATGAGAATGATATCGCGGGAACATTTAAACAAATAAAATCACATTTAAGGTCATGGGTGATAAGTAATGCCCACATTCTTTGAAGTTTTCATCGGGATTTGAAGCATGCGAACCTGATTGCGAACTCATCTCGAATGTCAATGTGTATTTTTTTTTACCCTGTTGATGCAATGTTGCTTATGCGGGCTGGATCTGTAACCTTGACATGACTGGATGTAATAAAGATTATTATATATATATATAGTAGAGAGAGAGAGCGAGATAGAGTTTTAGTTTAGGGGACGCAAGCGGCTTGCGTACGCAAGAACTAGGGGCTACGGTACTGCGCATGCGCAGGCCGCTACGTCTACTTGCGTCCTTGGGGCGTTGGGGCGGCCGAAAACATCGCTGCCCCTAAGAGGTCGCGTTACCCACGTGACTCTCGTGGTGTACGAGAACTTACGAGAAACGAGACCTGGCGAGAACAGCCGCCCGTCTCGCCACACAGACGGTGAACATAGCTATGCCGGCGAGGACGTGTGCACGTGCGCATTTCCCGGCAGAACACTGGTCGCAGAACACACCGGCACGCTGTCGCCTCAACGGCGGCATGTCAAAATTTGCAGGAGGCTCTAAATAAACAAAACGCAGACCACAATGAATTATGCTGCACGAGACGACTAACTACAGTTTACCAAACGTATGTTCGGCTCGGCCTCGATCGTAACCTAAGCGCATAGATAATCTTATAAATATTTTGCCTAGTGTCGACAGACACCGCCTTTATATATATTAACTGGTTTTAATAAATATAGCTTAATGTACTTCATATGCTTGATTTCATATTTAAAAAGATAACAATGCAGCAGCGATCAGACGTTGATGGCACTGCAAGGGCATGCGACCTCAGTGCGGCTTGCGTTTAGGACCGCTAACATATAACGTGTTTCTGCTTGCGTATACCAAACGCAAACGCACCCAAGCGCTAGGGGCCCCAACGCCTTGCGTCCCCTAAACTAAATCCCTCTAATGCTATCGGCCCTCGGTGCGCCTAGACGCCTACACTGTCCGCATCGCAGATCGTATTCAAACAGGGCTCGCGCGGCGGCGCCATACGCTGCAGCCGCCGGAGTAGATCGCCCTGTTATAAACATTCGCTTACTATCTAAATTATCTAGCAAGGGGTCAGCGCGCACAGGCAAACCCGAATGCTCTATACTCGATGACCACGGACAGTCACTGTCAAAATGCTGGCGTGAGGAATCGCGGCAGCAGCAGCGAGCGAAGTGACCTTCGTGCCGTCTATCGCTTCAACGCAAACTGAGCCGTGGGAACGTAGGGCACGCAAAGCTACGAGCCGTCGGCCCACCTAGAATGTGCCCCCAAAGTAGATCGCTGGCACTGGCCAACACTCCCAGAGTTAGTTCTAGTAGTAAAACATAAATATCCCAGAAAGTGGATGGGAGAACGGCGCCGCGGTAGCTCGTTTGGTAGGAGCATCTCACGCCTAATACGAAGACGTGGGTTCGTATCCCACCTGCGGCCAGTTGTTTTTTCATCGGCTTTCATTTCCGTTACTGTATACTTTCTTTAACTCAATTACTAAGTATATTTTCCACTATGATGTCCATGGCGTCTTTATTTGTTGGCTACTTATGAAATGGGATTTAAAAAATCGGGCTACTCGCTCGGTCCCCTGTCTAGCCGGAAGGCGAAGCAGTATTAGTGATAGCGAGGTATAAGACACGAAGAAAGATTCCTACTGTATAAATCCGTGTAAGAGACACACCCCCAACTTGACAGTCAATATTTAAAGAAAAATGCAACTGAGACGCAATCGCCTTCGGTGCGCTGATTCCGCGCTCAACATCAAGATCGGAATCAGCGCTTTATATATATATATATATATATATATATATATATATATATATATATATATATATATATATATATATATATATATATATATATATATATATATATATATATATATATACATATATATATATATATATATATGTGTGTGTGTGTGTGTGTGTGTGTGTGTGTGTGTGTGTGTGTGTGTGTGTGTGTGTGTGTGTGTGTGTGTGTGTGTGTGTGTGGCAGTTATAACGCTGATTTCGATCGTGACGTTGCGTGCGGACTCAGCGCACCGAAGGCGATTGCGTCTCAGTTGCATTTTTCTTTAAATATTGACTGCCAAGTTGGGGGTGTGTCTCTTACACGGATTTATACAGTAAGAATCTTTATTCGTGTAATTGTCTTATACCTCGCTATCAGTAATACTGCTTCGCCTTCCGGCGAGACTGCAGCCTCTTTTTTTTCTTCCTTCTTTCTTGTTGTTCTTTTTTTTTATAAATATGAGTCAGAGTATGAAAACTTCCGCGCATGACGGCTATTGATTCTGATTCTGGCGATGTTTTCATCCCTAATTAAAGTTCTAAATAAATAGAAGCGGTTTTCATTTTTTTTTCGTGAATCGTTAGCACTGGCTAACAGAAAGAGAAGCGATACTGAAACACATATCATTCATGCGCGTTTCACACACCGTTGATAAGAAACTGCCGAAGGGGTCACTGGAGTCTGCAGGCTTCTTTTTTTCCATGGTGTGAAAATCACGCAAATCAATTCAAACCGAGGTGAACATATAGCAACATATTCATTCTCTAGGCATCGGCTATCCATATTTTTAGAAATAATTGTTAGGTAGCTACCTCGTTCTCTTTATTTTAAAAAAAATATGTAATAAACTTTCTCCCCTGTATAAACTTAATATATTCTGTCGTCCGTGCATGGTGTTCCGAGGGAAAATTTTAAAAAAACATTAAAGTGACAAATTATGCATGAGGTAGCCGCCGCTAGTGCTTCTAATGCGCTTGTCCTCCTATTGTCAGGGAGACGACGACGAAATTCTTGCGTTCGGTTAGTGGTTCCTTTTGATGCTGAAGTTTTTTTCTAATTTGGTGCTTCATCATGCGTCAGCCACACCCAGTGCTGTTTGTACTGGCCCTCAAGACTCCTGCTTAGCTGGGAGACCCTCCATGCAAAGCTTGCGATGGGGGAGATAGTGGCGGACCCGTATGGCGGCAGGGACAGGCCTCCCGCTGCAAGGAAGCACCTCAGCTCTTCACTCGCATCAGAAGCTGGCGATTCCGAGTCTGATGCGAGGTCGGATGGCTCGGGCACCTTCATACCTGCTAAGCACCGGCGTTCAAGATGGAAGTCCTCGACATCGTCCTCAAGTGAAGCGACCATCATACAGAAAAGCATCGTGACTACGACAGTAGACTTCGTGCCTATCAACGTCGTGGTAAGCTTCAATGGCATCTCCAAACAGAAACTTCATGACTTTTTCTTCAAACTAGCCCCTGGTCTTATTCAAGAGGTTCGAGTGAACCCATGCAAAAATATCATTGCCGTAGACACAACAGGTGAGAAGACGGCCGGTGCAAACTCAACTTGGCCTGTCTCAGCTCTGTGGTGTCAACACGCGGGCTTATATACCACAGGGCGCGAATGTAACAGCTGGTGATATCTGATGCTGACCTAGAACTTCAAGACGACGCTTTGAAAAGCATGATCGTTTGCACTCCACCATGCAAAATCAGCACTCGAAGGCTCGGCTCGTCAAAGTGTGTGAAGATATTCTGTGACTGGAAGAGCTACTTATCTATATAAAGGCTGGACTGGTGCGATACACAGTTCGAACTTTTGTACCAAGTCTTTTACAGTGCCGTAAATGTCTAAAGATTGGTAATGTACAGGGTTATTACAAAACTGTTGTGGTCTGTGCTAAATGTGGCAAAAATCAAGACGTAAATTCTTGCGACAGTCCCACATCTCCCTGCCCTAACTGTGAAGGTGAACACTTGGAAACAGACAAAGACTATCCCCCACTGAAGAAAATATGTAATGAAATGAAATAGAACGCTAAAAAAGAAGGTATCAGGAAAGAAGACACGTGGCCATAGCACCCGTCCAGCGGCTGGAAATGCCACAACTGAGTATGTACCCGCGCGTTGGAATAATAGCGCAGACACCGTGCATCGGAGGGAAGGAGGGAGGCGGAACTTCTGCCTCTGAGTGACATCGTGGCCGGCGCTTTCATCGAAATCATAAGAACATGTCTCTACCGAGATCACGCCTCCGAAAGCGTCCGAACCAGCTTCTGCCAAGGCCCCGTCTACAGCAGAAAACACTGTAAATAGGGTGCCCAAAACGATCTGTAAACGACCTTCTTAACATGCTTGTCAACATCGTCAGGTCTCTGATTGCCGGTCGTCAGACACCAGCAGAACTGGCCGCATAGCACCTTCTCGAGGCTGTCGTTCCACTTCTCGACGGCCTTCACTAGAAACAATATGAACTCTTGTCGAAAGCCTCGTCCATAAGTGCTGCAATGGAGTGGCAGGTCCCAGCGACCACGGCATGCTGATCTAGGCTTTCGGCTCCTCGCAATGAACACCCCGCCAGATGTTATAGCGCTTCAAGAAACCAATGAAAGAAAAGAAGAATTCGGACTTCCAGGCTTCGTAGGCGTCCACAGTAACACTCGATGCACATTGCCAGCATTCGGTACTTTCCAGCGTACGGACGTCCTACATCCACGAAATGCTTCAGAAGCATCGTTATACGTACGAGCTGACCTACATTTTGCAGTTACAGACACAGGTGACATCTGCGACGCCGATTTTGAATGTTGCGGCTGTTGCACTACGAGATCTTGCTGCTGTGGCAGTAAATAAGTTCAGAGTCGAAGGAATCACTGAAGTGTACAAATTTTTTACCACTCCCTTTTTTTCCCGTTCTTCATTTCTTATCATATGTCTCGCCCAGCGGCCGATCGCGACGATAACTGCGGCGTGAAAGCATCCGAGTGAATGATGAAGAGAGAAAAGAATAGAGAAGGGATTGTTTACCAAGTACGACGCCTACATTACCGCAGTTCTAGGCAGACTACGTTGAAGAAATGAAAACATTATGTACGAGTATGTACTTTTTGTTTTCTTTTTATCTGTAGAATAACGAGAACTTCGTTTACTTGAGCTGTATGCAGCTGCTAAACAGCGCACATGGAAACAACCGCGGTATAAATACGGTCAGCTAAAGACCCCGAACGGAGAAACGTAAAAGCATAAAGGTAAAACCGATGGCGAACAGGCGGTGTGTCGTATAAGTTATCCAGTGCGACTCTTAACGACCCAGCATGCAGGAGCTTGTAGCTATTTCGCGCTTAAATGATGAGACACCACCACTTTCTTAAAGTTGTATTTGTTAGCTTTTCATTGATACTGGTATTTTCACAAACGTCAAAAAATGAACATTCCATCGACACGACTAAACGGAGAGACAGTTTACATTTGCACACAGGCTCATGCGTTTCAAGTCACTTCAGTAGAACACCGCTTTATAAAACACCATTGGAACGAACTTGTTCAGATCAAGAAACAACTGCGAGTACAACATCCCCGACACCCCACAAAGCTCGCGTGTTTACATTTCATTTGAAGGAAGCTTCATTTGAGCAAACAGTTGATTGTCGTATCTTGCTGTTCGTTGAGTGAGTGACCTGGTTCGATACTATACATAGAAGCTTGAGAGGCTCTAGAGACCAGATTTCGATGGGGGCGAAATGCGAAAACACCCGTGTACTTAGATTTAGGTGCACGTTAAAGAACCCCAGGTGGTCGAAATTTCCGGAGTCCTCCACTACGGCGTGCCTCATAATGAGAAAGTGGTTTTGGCACGTGAAACCCCATAATTTTTTTTTCTAGAGACCACTGTCTCTGAGGGCTACACTTCTTTCCCTTACAAAAATTTTTATAGAAAGTCTATAGACAGTCCATAGACGTCTATAGACTTTCTATAAAAAAATGTGTAAGGGTTGGAACACATCAAAAGGTATAATAATCAAAATCAGATTCTACTTTGTCTTCCAAGGAGAAAAGGGTAGTTGGGAAACGGATGCTTAAAAGCATCTTGACGGAGACAGGTCCCCCTAAGTACACTTTGGGAGCATTGAAGAGAATACATATAATCAATAGAAGATACAGTCAAACATGTTACCAACAAGTGCTGCGCTGGCACACAGACACAAAAACATATAATGGATGTGCTACATTTCCTACATCAAACGGCAACGTTCCGGCGAAGAAAAAAAAAAGCATAAGGAATAAACGGAACTAGGGAGACGCGTAACGTGCGCATATAAGCATGCGCCTGTGATGCTGAAACAGACATTTAAAAAAATGCTGGGGGGCGGGAGTGAAAGAAGAATAAGAGCAAAATATTAAAAGTAAAGGCAGACACAGGGGTGATCGAAAATGATTATAACACCAAATCAGTGTTAAAATTGCGTTTTTATATATATATTTTTTTTCATAGCAGCATCCCGTCTGACAATTTAATGGCCAGGCCTGCACACGAATGCGCCTGCCGGAAAATGAGAACGTAACAGGTGCATTTCATTTGACAGGTTGCGGATACCAGCTCATTATCAAACAAAGAAACACGTACTGCAAGAAGGGAACGGGAGAGCAAAGGCGCAAAAGACTGCGCGAATACAGACTTTTTTTTGTGTGTGTGAGCAGGATGTCAAAAAGCGATTTTTGCGCACGATATTACATTTTGATTTGGATATGTTGGCGACTAGCTGCCTACGTAACAGAGACCGCTGGGATCTCTAGCTGCTTTTGCAACTTTCTTTTTCTCAGTTCCCCCCATGTAATCAATGGAATTGAATTGAATTCTGGGCATTTACGGGCCAACACCAAGATTTAAATATGAGGCGCGCCGTAGTGGGGGACTCCGGATTAATTCTGACCACCGGGGGATGTTTAACGTGCCCCCAATGCACGGGAAACGGACTGTGATCAATGGGCGAATAAGCTTCATTTCATGTCAATTGTGCAAACAATGTGGTATTATAAATGACGCTGGGGTGATAACAACAAATACTTGCACTGAAAACTGCTCGACGATATCTGGAAGGGTTCGCTGGCTACATTTTCGCGACATCTTCCCAACGAGCGCTGTCTTTCTATAACGTGCAACAAGTACTTTTGTGTTGCTCCTGTCGAAAAAATGTGCCTCACGACGTCCACATAATTGTGAAAGTAATCGCACTAGTAAACGGTGTGACACCTTGCGACAGGCCTCCAATGCGAAATTAGTGTAAGGTCTGGGCGAAGCTAGACGTCAAACTTTATGCGACGATGGCAAGCGTATGCCACCGAATACGTTTTCACCGCTTTTGCATGGCAATGTAGCGTATTTTGTTGTTTTCTCCTATGTTTGCAAGAGTCACACACGCACATTCAACAATGTCCAACTATACAGCATCAGACTCCTTGATGCTTTGGGCCACGACATACGCGTTCTAAGAGTTGACGCAAATCTATGCTGTCCGCGAATGGCCCTGCACGCTGTCTCGAGCACTGATTTGCAAAAACACGTGCAACAGAGCCGACAGGGCAGAACATTCTGCTCTCTAGCTAAGATGAACGGGGGGCGCTGGTAGATATGGAAAGACACGGGAGGCTATAGGAATGCATGCCGCGCACAGCAATACCTCACGCGTTTTGCATACATACGAGTGTAGGAAAAACGAAACGTTTTATAGAATTTCTATAGGAGCCCAAGAAAGAAAATGAAACGGGACGCAAAAAACGCCGATTATACAGCGTTTGGTTTAACAGAGACGCCAGTGGTAGTTTTACGTGTATTTAGTTTCACTCCACATATAGCTGTGTCGGCGAAGCAAAACGGCTCAATAATTGCTATGTATCGCCAGCATAGCGGTAAGAAGTCTGCGTCCCCGTTGAAAATATCGGTAGAAAAACTATGCTTATGGTAGCATCGGCCATTTACGCCTTGATCGTTTGTATCACGAACCCCCCTCACTACCTCTCTCTCTTTTTTTTCGATTCTTACGTATATACGCAAGGATATAAATTGCACCTAGCACAGTGTCACATAAGTTGTTTGTCATGCGCCAGGTGAACGAAGCAGAATATCGCTTTCCTCGCACAGCACAGTACTTGCGACATTTGCACGCAGATTTGTGCGTGGCGCACAATGACGCACAAATCTGCGAGCGCAACGACGCCTGCTCATTTTGCGGTCCCTGCAGCCGAGCGAAGCGCACGCCGCCGCGCTAAGATGAATTGGCGCGACGGAGGCACGCCGGACATATAGGCTGCGGCTCGGGGCGATTTTTCTTGCCAGGGGAAAACAAATACGAGCCTGCTCTGCGAACGAGCTTCGAGCCGTGACTCACCGAGAATTGTTCGGGCAAGGCAGGGTCCTGCGGCGAAGTTCTCTTCGTGCTTCCAGAGGTGGGTTTTCGTTCCAGTCCCCCCTGGCCCTTGCCGGGCACGGAAGATGTTCCGCCGGAGTAATTCATGGCTAGGCTCGGGCCTCTTGGGCGGGCACTTGCGGTGAACGGCACAGAGGCACGGCGATGGCTACTTTGAAAGCAATCAAAAGTTCGTCGGGGAGGAGGAGCAGAGCGGTGCCCGCAGCGCCTGCCACCGCACTGCGATCGCCTTGGACCGCGTGTACCTCTGCGGGAGGGATTTGGCTCGTGAAAAAACGCTCTAGAGCAACTATTTGCTGTTTCCGGTGGATTTTGATACGAAACGGCGCAGTCGCGGCGGCTGTGGACGAGAGATACCTAAGTCCTTCTGTTTCGATACGACACCACACGCGGGCAGACTTTGGAATCTACAGGGAAAGGAGCTGGCAGGCACACTTTCACGCCTCTGACATGTCTGGTAACATTCTTCTGCCGCTACGGCGAGTCCCTCTCCCTGTGACACGAACGCATACACGGCTCCTTTCCGGCGTCCGCGGCGAAACTCTTCCGCATCTTGCGAGCAGTCCAGGCGCAGCCACTAGTGCAGCTACGGGGCCGTCGACAGCGCAATGTCCGGCCTACACGATGAAGCGCCACCCCAATTCTGCACATACTCTGAATCAGTACGACCCTTCGCGTTCCCAAACAAGTCCGGCGGCCGCGAAATACTCGACACGACGACGCGTCGGGGGACGCTGCGTCGTCGCTGGTGGACAGCCACCGACAATTCTCCGCGTCCACCGAGACAGCGAACGTACAGTCTCCTCAGACAGATGCAAGCACGTCCTTGAGGACGCATCCGACGCATCGGCGAAGGGAGGGGTCGGACGCCAGCTACGGAGCAGCTGCGCAGCGCTGCGGCGGGACCCTTGGCGCCGCGCGGTCGGACGACGTCCCGGGCTCGACCGGCGGCAGCGGAGCAAGGCGGCACATGTCCGGCGGCGCGGCTCGGGGCGACCACGGTCCGCGCCGGTCGCCGGCTCGTCCCGGCACAGACTGACGCCGGGGTCCCGTCGAGCGGCGGCGCGCCCGGCGGTCTCGCCCCCCTCCCGCCGGCCGCCACGACGCCGCCTGGGAGACGCGGGCGCTGCCGCGCTCCGCCTCGCGGGCCGCTTCTCGGCTCGTGGGACCCGCGGCAGAAAGAGCACCGGGGCCGAAAAGGCTCGCGGCCCTTTATTCGAGTGCGTGCGAGCACGTGCACGAGGCGGCTGCACGCTTCTTTCTGGCGTCGCAGGAAAAACAAGCGTCACCATCCATGGCAGCGACGAATGCGACTGGCGACGATCACTCGCTAGGAGTTTGGCGCCCCTCGTGCGTGGTCTGAAGCACTCCACTTCAGGAGGGGGGCAGAACGTAATTTTCATTGATATTCAAGTTCGCAACGAGTACTTCAAGAGGCGCTGAAAGAATGCCGCCATTATTCGAATGATACATAGATAATAGTTGGATTAGTAACGCCCTGAAGGCCCCCAAGTTTTATTTGCCCCCAAGTTTTATTTGCGCCATTTTACTGATCGGTGAACGCAACCCGTAGTCTTACATTGTCTTAGATTGATTAAGATGAATGCAGTGCGACCATCTTGCCACATTTCACATCTTACGTCAGCGTATAAGGTTCTTTACCAGCTTCGGAAGTATTTTCTCTCTCTCTCTCTCTCTCTCTCTCTCTCTCTCTCTCTCTCTCTTCGGAAGTATGGGAAATGTAGGTACTGTATTAAGAGCCCGCTATCCCAAATATTAGCTAAGAAATTACCAAATGAAAACGCAAGCAAAAAAAAACACATTATAGTCAGAGACAAAGTAAAGAAGTTAGGAGAAATTCATCCCGTAAAAGCGTGCTGTACCCGCTCTTCACCTCTCCGCACTCGAAAAAGAGAGAGAGCTAGAGAAAGCAAAAAGTTTTTATACCCCTTCTCATAGAAAGGAAAAGATCGAAACTTTGTGCCCTTAGAAATAAACTGCAGACATCTATATACCATAGTCAGGCATGCACAAACAGAAAGCACAGTAACAAGTGGCGTGGACGCTAAGAAAGATCGTTTCAAAAACGCCGCCAACACACGTGTGAAGAGTGCAGAACCGTCGTAGCGGCAAGTGTAGCCAGCAAAGAGATGCACGTCGGAAAACGACGCCGGTATATACGGCACGAGCGCTCTGCACTGAGCTGGCGCCACCGACACGCATACACACGCAATCGATGGAGAGCAGTGTGTCGGAAAGGAACGAAAACAAAAGCGAAAAAAAAAGGAGCATATTTGTGACCGGAACGAAAACGTAACCGGAAAGTTATTTACTCGTATTATTTTGTATCGGAGTGGGACCGAAATGTTTTTTACCGGTTTTCGGTTCAAGGGGGTAGTCGGCAATTCGAGACAACCAACGTCAGGCAACGTCAGCATTAGCGCGTAACTTAGGGATAGCAATGGGGATAATACCCGCAGTAGCCAGTCAAGCACTCCACTAATCTAAGCCTGCCACTCGGTGCACTATAGCAGATCAACAGCGTAGCAAAACCTAGGGCTTCGGAATTCGTAATTCCCTTACTAATGGTCTCAGAATGCATAATTCACTTAGTGAGAAAAATAAATATTGTATTTTTTATCTTTATACTTTCCTTCGAAAATTTCTGCATGCGAACCAAAACCGTTATGAACCGTTGCGGATTATCTTTTTTTTTTCAGGAGAAGAACCGGAGCTGAACATTTTTCAGTGCAACGAAACTAAAACCAGAACGAAAAGCATTTCCTTCCGACACCCGGGTGGAGGGCTCCGCGCCTGCGAAGTGGCACGATGCAGACGCGCGCCGCAGATAGATAGATGCCTGCAGAGTGAAAAAGGCGACGAGGCAACCTAGTGACGAGGGCACATAAACGCACGCGTGCGCGCGACAGAAGATGGCTGTCGCAACAGATTGGCTGTCGCAATAAAAGCGGACACAAACGCGAGAGAAGCCAATGGACGAAAACGATTCGTTGGCGCATGCACACTGCTAGACTTCCCTTGAAGTGCGTGTGCCGCTGAATTCCTGACCTGGCCATTGACTACAGGTGTGGTTTGTTGATGTTCTCTTAATTTTCCGGCATAAACGTAATCGGTTCATCGATTCTTGAGCTGATTTAAATATTCAAAGCCTCGCGCGTCTTTAGGAAGTAGGCAGGGGCGTAGCCAGGGGGGGGGGGGCTTATGGGGCTTCAGCCCCCCCCCCCCCGAAATTTTTTCGTGCTGTCCATGCACCGCCGACCAAAGCAACCCCCGGCGCCGGAAATCACTCTGGATTTTGTCTAGAATGTCTTTTTGACGCTCGAAAAGACATTTAACCGTAAAGATTCCGAACTCGGGCTGGATGTCGTGGCAGCGCCCATACACCGGCAGTCACATAACGCCAAGCAGTCCCATCCGAGCACAAAGTTTCAAGGGCGCTTTGACTGTCAGCGGGCTCGCCGCGGCATCTCACTGAGGCCACGGAATCTGTGGAGCGCATGGATATCAATTGCAAAACTTTATGGGTATAAATCTAATAAGCTCTTGATGTGAAACGTGCATTGACATTTCCAAAGTTGTGCTTAAAATTTTCAATTGCGGAACTTTGTGGGTTTAATGTTGTTTTAAACATTTGACGCCAAAGGTCCATTGACTTTTCTAAAGTCTTACATCGGAACATACAACGAGGCAAGCCAAATCAACACACTAGCAGACGAGTTGCCAAAGCACGCAGCGAGGTCCAATGAGACGATGCGATGGGGTGGTTCATTTGTGCCGTCATGTCACATAAAAAAATATCAACATTTTTTTTAACCTACGCCAGAACATCCATGTTAAGACACTAAAGCCAGCCAAAGCAACTACGTTCTTATTTATTTTTTCTACTTTGACTTTTATTCGCCGAGGACACATTGAGCCCCTTCGATTTTTTTTTTTTTTGTTGTTGTTGTTGTTGTTCTCGCTACCCTACCCGCGGGCTGCCAGAGCGAGCCAGAGCGCATATGTTTTTCTCGTATGACCCCGACCACCGCGCGGTGAACTTCGGTGGGCGTTCGGTTTGTTCTGGCCGAGTGGATTTTCACCTGACAGAGTTTTGGAAGCTTTCTGGCTAGTAGACGAGAAAAAAAAAACAATGGTCGCTCGCCGCCATCACTGTGGGGACTCGAAGGATTGCACCGCGTTCCTTGAGCAGAACCTTTCCGGAAAGTCTTGTTTCGCCGGTGTAGGATACTGAGCAGTATGCGTATGGTTCTCAGTGGGCCAATAGTCTCATGTTTTCTTCGGTATTAATTCCGTAGCCCCATTAGGTGCCCGATGTTGGCATTCGATTCTGGCCAACATAGTTTCCTATGCGTTCCTTTTTTCATTTCGGTGCCTCCACCCCACAGAAAAAAAAATACATTGTTGCGGCGCAGCGAAATGTCGCATGGTGAAAGTTCGATTTTGATACTTCTTTTGCGGAAAGTAATGGGCGACGGGATGCTTCAGTTTCCGGATACGTTTATTGTATTATTCGTTCCGCTGTTCAACTTTCATTTGACGCCGATAGTACAGACAAGTTTTGATGTTTGCGGGATTATTAGGGGCTAAATAAAAACCGGCGAAACCCATCTCACGATGACTGTCAACGGTAATATGTTTAGCATTGATTCAATATAGCGACAACGTATTGCCGACGCCGAAACGAGTTTTCTTTGACGCGTGTACTGCAGCGAACTTCCTCTTCTCTAAGAGCATTCAGTGCCATCTAGCGCCGGCACCGCGTAGCCTGCACGCCTCGGTGCGCTAGAAAACTCAAGAAACTCGTCATGTCGCAAGCGGGCTCCTCTTTCTCGCATCGTTCTTGACAAGCTGCACCATCTGGTGACGCTGCCGAGAAGTCCGCGCGTGACCTCCGAAATGTGTGTCGCCCCACTGCCGACGAGGGCTGAGAATTGTTCCTTCACTTGCCCGACACCCACTGGCACATACTCAGTGGCCCAGGTTCACGAGCGGGAGCAGCAGCACATAACCAGTACATTCAAGGCGCAGTTAGCTAAAGCGTTGGCGTGAAAGGATCCCTGCCTTCTCTCTTTATTTTCTCCTCCTCCTCCGGCTAATGCGTCCGGCTGCTGTCCTCGAGGAACCCTTGTGACGTGGGTTCGAGTCCGCTCAGCATAGCAGAAATTTAAGAGGAAGCTTTAGCTTGGAGGCTCCTATCTAAATACATCGGAAAGGAGCAATCGTTTTTGTCGACAACCACTGCACCGAATTTGATTAGACTAGTTGCATTTAAAAGCAAAAGTTAAAATCTAGTGATAATTGGAGGCGAATTTCTAATTTGGAAGGTTAATTTTTTTTAATTAATCGCAAGCTTTCAATAACGAAACTATGAAGTTTACAACTCTGTAACTCAGCAATTACAAAATATATCACAACTATATAAGTTGAATCTAATAGTACATCTAGAACGGACAAAATTCGCATATTATACTTGGTTCTAATATAGACCTCTAATATGTGAAGTGGACTTTTATAAAACTTTTGTAAACAATGCAACAACTTCACGTAAGATATATAAATGCATAAAACAAATTTGGCCCCTTTGGATGTTCTAACGGAGGCAGTTTACAGAACTTTGATATCTGTTCTTGGTGTACAGCTGTGAATTTGTAAACTTCGTGCTTCTATTTATTCAAGCAATTTTTAAAATTCCACTAAAAATTTCAGGCCCTAAATCAAAATAACCCTTCCAACTGTCACTAGACTTCAACATTCTCTCAACATCGCAACACATTTAATGAAAATCGGCCCAGTGGTTGTCTCAGAAAATTGTTTCTGCGTTTTACGTGTATTTGAGTACGTGGCGTAGGAGCTAAGCCCGAGCTAAAGCTTCCTCTTAAGGGATCTTTTTCGTTTGCAAAGCGGCACATTCCCAATGGCACATACCTAGCTATTAAAGCTGGCGTCAAAGACGTTTAATGAAGAGCAGCGCAGGCCCAGTGGCACACACCCGGGGCTATAGGTCGGCGTCAGAGTCCCTTCGAGCAGCGGTGCTTGCCCAGCCCCGCATCTTACAGTGACCCATGTCGGCGTCAAAGAGGTTCGTTGAAAACCAGCACAGATTGTACAGCATATACTGAGCTACCCAAGTTCGTCCGACGGTTGGTTTCGAAGCTTGTTCCCTCAGCACAGCTGCCCACCCATTGGACCACAGTCTACCTAGTGAGCCAGGTGGGCCGGAAAACAGTTATTTACGAGGGCGAATCAGAAAGTCCCTGCCCCTGTTTTTTTTTTAAAGCCAAATTACGGCGGGAAATGCGAAGTCGACGTATCAATTGCCAGCGGTGGACCTTTCTTGGACCGGCCCGGTTGTTGAAGTTGTCAGTTGTTGAAGATGGCGGTTGTGCTTCACACGTCTACGGCGTACGAGCAACGAAGTGTGATTCGTTTTCTATGAGGCAGGGGACGAACGCCCATCTGAATCCACAGGCAAATGCAGCCCACGTATGTGGAAAGGTGTCTTGCTTTGAGAAGTGTGAGGTGGTGGTGTTGTGAATTCGCAAAAGGCCGTGAAGACTTGCATGACAATGAACGTTCGGGAATGCCGCGTGCATCGCTGACTGACGACAGGGGCATCTCAAATTTACTGCTGCGATGGGACAAATGTCTGAACCGGTGTGGGGACTGTGTGTAAAAATAGTGTAAGGTACGTAGAATTCCACGTATATTTGTAATTACCTGTATGTACCTAAATTTGGCTAATAAAAAATTGGGGCAAATACTTTCTGATTCGCCCTCGTACAAACAAAGCTGGCTAACCCCCGGAGAGTGCGTGGAGTACCCAAAGAATGCTAACGCATAAAAAAAATTCTAAACCCTCGTGTAGCCAACCAGGTGCGTCCTTGGTTAACCTCCCTACCTTTCCCTCTTCCTTTCTCTCTCTCTCTCTCTCGTGTTCTGCCTGTTTAGAGGCATTATATAAAACGCATACATAGGATCCCTATGGGCAACGGGCACCGAAAGTTTGAAATATACAGGTTAACTATGAGCTTTGAAAATAATCGCTGAATTCTAATTTCCTTCCTATCATGTGTTATACGAAACACGTATATAGAACATTTCCATGGTCTCCTCGGTGAACCACACAAACCACCTTGTTATATATTGAGTTATGGGTGATGTAAAACCAAAGTTTAAACTGTTAAGCGTAATTAGATCCTTTGTAGAAAATTACTTACACGAGCATTCCGGACCGTCAGAAACGTGTTTTGTACTGCGTAGGAAAGTTGTCCGGTGTCCTGAAAAACCTCTACGTGCCACAAAGTTAATATTCCAAGAGAAAGGGGGGCATCCTATGGCTGACGTGCGGGCAAAGTTTAAAGAAGATCAATTCATCACGGGCTCTGCGAGACATTCCTTAAGCAAGAGCTCAAAAGCGTTATACGGCCGATATCCGCGTTCTGTCCCACTTTTATATAAGTTACACAGAAGTCACACTTGGTGGAAATTAGGGGAATGCTAAGGGTAAGACGTGGAGTAAGTTGAACGGTATTGTAATCATTATGATCCTTGCAAATAATTACTGAATATTTGTTGTACCCCTATTTTTGTGCGTTCTATGGGGTGATTAGCAGGCTTCCCTGGTGCCTTCCGGGTGAACTAAATAAGGCACGCCAGACGTTGCCTATGTTTGATGGAAATGGGGTGCAGATTATGGGCGAATAAGTAGGCAATGCTCAAAGTGTGCAAATTTATTGCGGCCTTTGCAGTAAATTACTTATGAAAGCGCCGCGGAGCGCAATGAGTGTGTTTTACGAACGTCGTAAAACTTAGCTCGCGGCCCCACGAAAACTATAACTGACATCAAGAAGAAATCTGGCGAATATGTGTAAAACATTATTATAGATGTGTGTACGAAGGGAAATGTGTGTGGATAAATTATGACTTTTGCAAAAAAAAAAAATCCGCAATCAAGTGCTCGAAAGCGTCATCGGTCGTCATGCGCAATGTTTCTACGTCCGAGTTCACATTAAGTGGAAGTAAGGGAGGAGGCATGTTAGGAACAAATTGTGGCGCAAGTTTAAGGTCTCCTGCCTGTACGAAATAATTGCTGAATACTTATTTTCTCTCTATTTCCAGGCGTTATGCGAAGTGCATAGAGTGTTTGCCCACTGCGTCGGTGAAACGAGAGCGGCACGGACTTAATATTAAATGAAAATCTGGGGAGGGGAGGGGTGATGTTCGTGCAAAGTTTATCGTTTACACGTGGGTCAATTACGCAGTTACATAAGCGTTATACGCATGTTTTCTTGGCGTTATAAAAAAATATAAGGTTACACCGAATTTAAATTTGCACAAAATGGAGCCCACGTGAGTGATATATGCAGGTAACGTTTAAGGTGGTAGGCCACATACACACGCAAAAAAAAATTTGTTTGAATCAGGAGCCAGGATTCAAAAAACTTTTTTTTTCCCTGAATAAGCATGTCTTATATAGCTTACTCAACTATTAAGTGCAGAAAATGGTTCACATTATTTGTTGGCAGGTAATTTTTCTTATAAAATGTGGTAAACGTGATAGTCGCGCCAGCAGTGGCAAGTAATTAATGAATTTCTGAATTGAGGAAAGCTTTAGCGTGTATGTAGCTAATACGGGGCCTGTGCAATAAACTAGGATAAATGCAATGTGATAAATGTTAAAAAAGTAACGTTCGAACAACTAAGCAAAGTGAAAAAAATTACCAGTTTTGATTAAATATATTTCCAAGTGAGCTGTAAACGCAAGAAAATCGCATCAATTTCTTTCATTCAAGATCCCTGCAGCCATCTCTATGTGAGGAATGAGTGTACAAAATTCCATATCATAATGTTAATTTTAAAAAGTTATCGAAGATTGAGTAACATGAGGTGGAGCTAAATCTTGTTTTCACAAAAATGTAAACCAATCTTCAAATCATATGTGATAGATGTCAAAACAACACAGAGGCCTAACAAACACCAGCTTCCCAGTTGGAGCTCCCATGAGATGCACTCGAGTCTGCTTTTGTTCGTGGGGCTGCTCGGTGACAACACAAAATGAAAAAGGTATTTTGAATAATATTCATATAAAAGAAATAGTACTCATTTTCGGTTTCACAATACTAAGGTATGGGTTGGAAAACTCACTGTAACTCCCAAACTATGAGGATAGCAAGACGATTTTTTGCAACATGTTGCTGGATGTTTGGGCACACTTCAAATATAAAAAAAGTCTCATTTGTGAAACAGAAATTGACTTTTGAAGGTGGCCTACCACCTTAAAGCAAGTGATTTAATTGCAGGAGATCGAAATCCCTAATGCAAGTAACTGCTCGGAAGAGACAGCGTCGTTAGAAATTTGGGCTGTGATTCCGCAAGTCTACTTTTTTTTTCCGCATCCCATCATGGTCAAGAAAGCTCACGAGATGGAAGGGGGCCTTGGAGACTTACGAGAGCCTTCAGGCTGGGCTTCTCAGCACGGACGCGCATGCCGCAGCCCGGGTAACACACTGTGTGTTAGGTGATGGCATAGCGGCTGCATGCTCCCCTCCGGCGCACAAGCCGAGAGACAGCGAATGCATAATGCACCGGAATCGATTTCACAGCTTTCTGAGCTCGCTGTCTTCAAAGGTTGCACTTCTCAAAGAAGACGCCTCTTCAGCCATCATCCTTGTCCTGGACCCTCTCCTGTTCTACTTTTCTTTTAGGGTACGCCGTCTTTTCATTTAGTGCCCGCACTCGTACCCACCGGAGTGGCTGGCTCTTAGGGGGCAGCCCGCTTTCCTATATTTATAGCTCTTCCTTGAGCTCTCCGAAGCGACTGCCATTTCTGAGAAGCTATATGGCCGTCTGGTCGATATAATCCCGGGACAACTCGCTCTGAGAAAAAAATAAAGGCCTCAATCCCACCGCTAAAGAAAAACTCGACCAGCTAGCTCTGACTGACTTTTGTCCTCGACAATCTTTGTCACGCAGTGTTACTACGCAGACTTGGCATTTTCTTCCGATATTGTCGGCTTGGGGAAAGCACCAGCGCATGGTTTCATTTTCAAACCTGGGTTTCGTTTTTTTTTCTTTCGTTTTGTATTTTTCTTTATCGTCCTTCCCATGGCGGGCATTGTGACAATATAGCTGCGAGTGCTTAGTGTAGTAATTGTGTTTGCCTGACAATAAATAGCGGCGCGGCTGTGCAGTAGGCGTGGACTCCAGGACATCGGGGCTGTATTGCGACAGCTTCGCTTCGGCGCAAAGCTAATGGTGTCTTTTCCTCGTCTTTTCCTTTCCTTTTGCTGCGCGGATAAGATTGCGCCGCGAATGACGCCGCCAAACCTGTGATCGATGACTCTGGTTCAACGATTTACGCCCGATAGCCTTCTTTAAGTGCAGAGTAGACGTATGTGTTTAATAATCGACGTTACCTTTCTTAGTGCGTGCGAATGGTTATGCACGTGCAGGCAAGGAGAAAAATCCAGCAGAATACACCTCGGGATGAATGTTGACGTTAATGCAATTAGCAGTGAAGGAATCTAGCGACACACCCTAGTACTAATGCCGAAACGCGTCGCGCATGAGGTGTGTACGGTAGCCGGGCTTCTCTCCCGCACTTCCTTCCGGACACCCTGCGCTTTCAAGTGGAACCGCCGCGAAGTCGCTCGCGCGGCGTCTGAAATCACGTGGTCTCTGAGATTGCACCGGCAGCGCGCCGATGCGTTTGAAACATGTAATGCAGCCGGGCTCCTCCCTCCAGTTTCGATGATGACGATGATGATGATTTATTGGCATCCCCTTTGAAACCGCGCGAAAAGGAGTAGTCACCTAGCCCGTTTGAGTTAATTAGGTATGCTACAGATGTTTCTCATGCTAGCATTTTCTATACATATTTCTTTTTCTTCCTTAAAACCTATATATCCACTTTGTGCCGCTACATGTGCCTGTAACGGATCCGGTCTTATCAATTTCTTGTCTGCTTTTTTTTTTCCTACCTCTGCACACACTTCCTCTGGGCACGCTGCGCCATCTAGCAGTGCGCCCGCGAAGTCTGCTTGTACAACACCCTCTAGAGAACTTAAGGCCTTCTGGCTGTACCCTCTGACCCTCTCCCCTTGAGCTACGCCACGCAAAAGAGGCCCACATAGAAGTTCCATGCAGCGTGCTACGAAGCTACGAGCGGCGCACCTGTATTCAAAATGAGACGCGGAAGACCGAGTGGGCGACGACGGCGATAACAATTTGATTAGTTCCGGGAACCCTGCCACTGCTTGAATAGCTTCGGGTGCAGAAAAGTTCTGGCATGCTGCGACATGCTTCCAAGCGCACTTTTTTCTGGACGTGAACCGTGCATGTAGTCTCCGTGCTTGTGCTGCGATTGCGGTTATGTGTCCGACAAGCTTTCATTGCCGCGGAATCTGGATTACGTTCATGCCAGGATATGCCTAATAAGTCCTGCCTGCCAACTTGCTGGATAAATTACAAATCGGAGCCGAAAAATCATGCGTTCATGATTCCGCAAGATCAATGATAGAATATTGGGTGCCAATGCTAGAAGAGAAAATCTGGAATTCTGCATGCAGAATACGGCAGCTGTTTCTTTGTAAATAGTTGCACGAATGGTTTGTATTTCCATTGCTAAACTCATTTGAGGTGTTGTAAATATGGTGGACTGCGGTGCTGTATGTAATAATGCCTCGAAAGCGAAATTATTCGTTTGGAGCCTAATCTAGACTGGAACAAATACGTGTGTACCGAATGTGAAGAAAAGCACACCAGTGAAGTTGTCATGAGATATGTGTTATGAGGCAGTGCTAACATTTTGTTGAAGAACTTTTGTGGTCGCATGAATGGCAAACTCTTTGACGCCGACGATAAATCAAGGCAAAGAAGCTACTCTGAAGAAGAGGGCAGCACTGTGACATTTCAATATAAGCCATGCACCCTGTCATCATTTACCCGAAATTCTTTCTCAGTCCTAAGGTTGAACAATTTAGTTGTTTATGGACGGCCTTTTTAATAATGCAGCGCGTAAATAGTTTTGCCTAATATAAAATAATCTTGGAACACCCTCTGTTCTCTGCGGACCATCTGCTCAACTATGCCTAAAAAAACTGCGCTCTGGTTAATGTTGCCCAAAAGGGCGATCCCTTCATCCAACCCGTATCCCCGAGCACGCCGCGGGCCTCTTCTCCGTGACGTCACTCGCCGAGCGCTCAGGCCTTCTCTTGTATAGGTGGTGTTGGCTTGTGGCCTCTGACAATTAATCCCTACCTCCCGGCAAGCATTCCTGGCGCAGGACGCTAAAGCGTCAGGCTGCTGTGCTCGAGGAACTCGTATGCAGTGCTCCCAAGTCAAGTGAAATTTCCGTATATGTATAGATTTTAACCCTTGTAATAACTGTTTAGGGAAAGAGAATTTTTTTCCAAATCTAGGGTAATATCGCGCTACGACATTCAAGAAAAAAACTCGGAGACGTGAGAAACAGGGGAACTGCTGACGAAACTGCGTGTTTTTATTTCACTCACCGCAAATTACCTCGCTAAGCACGCGAAATATGACTATTGACCGTACTGCAACGCAGTCAACGCATCTTACCAAGTAAACGACAAGGTGTGGATGCCCTGGGCCCTGTAACCAAGTACTGCTACTGTGATTTTTCCGTTCGTACCTGTAGCTGTGCTGTCGATGTATGTGTACCATGAATGAAACATTGATGCGCGACTGCCGAAACAAACGTATGCTGCCACACCAATCAAAGTAGCACGGGCAGGTAACGTGCTCACAGCGTGCTCACAGCTCGGTGAATAGGGATTCAAGCAAGGAGGCTGTGTTATTAGCATTAACAACTTGTACTACAACATCGCTTCAGCTTGAGTCCAGTGACTTCGTTATTTGAATATTTCAAAATGAGCTTAGAAATAAACTTATACTACAAAATGTGCAGTCTATTTGCATAACACAAAGAAAAATTGATTTTTACAGAAAACATATTTGCATAAAACAACCACAATTTGCAATCATCTAGGGAAATGTAGGGACATTCCAGTTAAGTGGAAAACTGGCTTCGGAAGTTGTCAGTTCTGGAGGCGGGTTCGATTCCGCCCAGCACCAAATAAATTTTAAATGATTTTTTTTTTCCTTCAAGAGCGCAGTGAAAGAGTTGGGCCCACATTTTTGGACTGCACGACCTTCGGGATCGGGCCACATTTTTTTTATTAGACACCGGCAGACTAAAAAGTGCTTCAAGTATCCCAAGGATGCTAATCGCACTAACGCTTGTTTTCTGTGAGCTTCTAATTCATTTCGCGTTATTTACATCCTCGACTGGCACATGTTTTGTTTTGGAGAAAGGATTTATACTTACGAAATTCTGCGGCGAACTCGGGCACCTAGTGCATCTTAACAATAAACGATAACACAGAGCGACAACCAAAACACGACAGCGATCCTACGCAAGTAACACTTTGGACGATGACTCTAGGAAAAGAAAAACAAGATCTGCAGACTTCAGTAATTGTTCCGGACTTGAATTCATTTACTGCGACAGCAGCCGGCTCTCACACCAGCATCCATGCTGTTAATAACTTCTTTGCGATGTACGCAACCTCGTTTTCGCCCACCACAGTGTTGCCTGTTGTGGGCTACGAAATACACGCACAGACGCTGCCGCTATAAGAGCCTGTGTGGGGTAGAACTAAAACTTCGCTCAAATTACCAAGCCCCGAACATGCGCGATAGTGCAGTGATTAGGTTTTCTGCTTCCTAACTGGAGGTGGACGTGTAACGGTGGTGGCGGACAAAGTATTCTTGTTCTTCGCCTTGGGCCGAGGATGTAGCTGCGGATTAGCCTGACGACGACAGAAATGACAGACGGACGCAAAGGATGGACAGGCGAACGCAGCTTCGAGCTGCTAACTCCTTTCGCGCGCAAAACAACATCTTCTTTGCAATGCGCACAGCGCCGTTTTCGTCATATACAGCATTGTCTGCGGTGGTGGTGGTGGGGGTGAAACTTTATAATGCAGAAATCTATGGCGCGGTTTATGCCTGGGTGGTTCCCTCTGACAGGGCTTCACTGGCAATCGCGGCTCGCCGGGGCTAGTCGAGGGTCGCCAGTTCGCTTCGCAGGTGCAGTTCGGAGAAACTTGTCTCCCAAGACCACGGAGTGAGTCTGTGTGTGTGCTGCGACTCGTGGCGAGATTACCTCGTCCGGACGGTCGGTGCATTCGTGTGTTACGTGCGCTAGTGTCGCTGTGTGTTTGCTACACCAGGGACATGTCCGAGACGTATTGGCGGCGAGGAGTTACGGAGTCGCCATCTATCGGAAGCGCCTCGCTGGCGTAGTATGAGGGATCACGTGGCGCGCTCCTCATAGGTTTTGCTGTCAGCACTCACTGAAAACACCACGCACGAGCTCTCCCGGACATTTCTGTACGCACTTTCGAAACGAGAGAAGTTTTTTATTGTCTAAATAATAATCTTGGGCAAACTGAAAGCACAGAATGGTTTACAAACGCTATCTCTTTAACGATTTAACTGCGCGCGGTCACCGCGATGGAGTCTGCCGAACCGGCTTCTTGCGTGAAAGGTAGGTAAACACTGAGAGCAAACTATGTGAAATACGTTCTTATAGTGTTCGTATAACTAAATGGAGCGTAATAGAATGAAGCCTCAATGCAGCGGTCGCACAGATTCGCAGCGACCGACTGCGAGTCTGCATGCTTGTCCGCGCAGTTTCGCTTTCGCCACGTGCGCGTTTTCGCACCGTGTCATAAGCTTTAGGCTTCAGAATATGAGCATTTGACAGTATACAAGCAACCATTGTAGCGTGGGCGCTATCAGAGCTGTTCAAAAATAATTTCATTGTAGAGACTTTGACGCCATCGGGGACTGTGATGTGCCGTCGCGACGATTCAATCTTGTCTTTTTCTTCTAAATTCTTGGACGTTTCAATATTATTTCTCGAGTTGCGTCGCACTGTATGTTTATCGGTGTTCTCAGCGTGCGATTTCGCGCTGCTGCTTTTTTGTAATACAGTGCATTAGTTCGTAACACAAACATTACCATATGTCATGCTTTCTTTTAATGTGCTTCTTACCGCTCCCTTTCCACTCCAGTGAACTTGCCAGTATCTATAGCATCGACAAGTTCATAGACCAAACCGTCATGACATTAGTAGGGCAGTGGACTCGAGCGAGCGTCTCAATGCGCGTTTTCCGAACATCGCAGACCCGGCGCCGTAGCAGAAATCTTCCTCGCGTCTGTGCTTGCTGCATACCCGAGTTGTAGCCGACGACTGCTTGTCGGTTTTATGTTTCGCGAGCTAAGCTTCGCGTAGCTTCTTGTCCTGCAGCTACGTGTGAATAAGGCTGACACCGGGCTCCGTTGCGTACGTCCGGCACTGCGGCACCGAGCAGTAGTCTACCCTGTTGCGCGTCTTCAAAGGCAGCCACTACCTACTGTAGTGCTTTCAAGCGTTGCAAAGGAGACACTTTAAGCGGGAAAATCTCGCCACTAAATTAGGACCGCAGCGTACGAAGGAATTTGAACTCTCGTTTTCAGCTCGCTTCGGTGCTCCCGAAGCAGCCGACGCGGCCGCTATGTCCGCGTGCTCCCTAATAGACGTCACGCCGACGGTGGCGCCAGCTTTTCCAGTGGTGGAGCTCGAGGCCAATATCTGTCTGCGGAGATGGCGTGTAGGCGGGACAAGTGTGGGTATGTGTTTGTTTGCAGGCGGCGCAAGTCCCTAGCCCGGTGTTTGAGAGCTTTGTGCGGGGGAGCGTATTGTCTTCTTTCGAGACGTTCGTCCTGCAGTATTTGTTGACTTGTGGTTGATAACTCGTGGGTCGCTACTCGATATGTTGGGGGCTGATGGACGGTGTGGCCAGCAGCTTAGCTACTGAGATCTCGGGCTGCGCATTGCGCCTCCTCGTTGCACCGCAGGCCTTCGTGCCCAGGGCACCAGACGATACCGTGGGTCCACTCTAGTGAACGGCCCAGGATTCGAATGGCTTGTATAGAGAGTGTTCCATTCATGTATAAAGACACGCCGCTTGTGAGTCCGTAAGGACGCGTGCGGATCTTCGCTTGCTCTCGGCGTCGCGGAGTGCGACAGCGATCGCTGCTGCTTCTGCTGCTGCGCTGCACGCGGCGCGGATGGAGGCAGAGGCTACCAGGTTCCCCTGATTGACGACGGCGGCTGTATATTTCGTCTCGCGACGTGGCGACGAGGGATACGGGCTAGCGTCCGTACGTATGTATCGTATGTATATGTATCGTATGTATCGTATGTATACGTATGTATCTGGGTCTCTGAAACAGCGTTTGTGCAGCATGCGGACACGCGCTGCTCTTCTCTCTTGATTGTGGGTGGGGTGCATGTTCTTGGGGATAGGGTCTACTACAATGTTCTCTCTAATGTGATTAGGCAAGAGTTGTGTTTCTTCTTTGCAGTACTGAGGTGTCAGCGGGTACCCTAGCCGTTGAAGAAGGTGTCTTCCCTGTTGAGTCTTGTTGAGGCGCTCCCTCTGCGCTATGAGCGTGGCACTGGCTAGCTCCTCAAAGGTGTTGTATACGCCTAGCGCTAGTAATTTCTTTGGGCTTGTGCTTGACGGTAGTTGTAAGGCCGTTTTGTACGCCGTTCTTATAAGAGTTCCCATGCGCTCTGTCTCGCTTTTGCGCTTGACTTGATACGGGAGTGCGTACGTCACACGGCTGATGACGAGGGCTTGTACCGGTCTGATGGTTTCGTTCTGTGTGAAGCCATCTTTGGTGCGCGCTACTCTGGATATGAGTGGTGCGTTGCTTCTTATTACGTGACTCAATTTCTCTGAGGCTACCTTTATGCGATTGTTCTCTTGGACGTACATACCTAGTAAGCATGTTGTCGGGACTCGCTTTATAGGTTGCCCTGCAATCTCGAGACATATTGGCGGTGCTCGTTGTTTCTTAGCTTGCTTGGGCCGAATTTGAAGGTACTCCGACTTGTGTGGGGCACATCTCATTCCTGCTGCCCTTAGACATGACTCGATGCGTACGACAGCTGTCAGTAATGTGTTCTCTCTGTCGCCGTATATATGAACCCTTGGTTGCACATAGGGTGATGTAGTCGGCATAGAAGGCACATCCGAGTTTGGGGATGTTTTCCAGTTGTAATGCAAGTTTGTCCGAAGTTGAAAAGGAAAGGAGATAGTATTGATCATTATGGAGTACCGTTCTGCGGTAGATTACATATGTCTGACTGAATGCCTGCTATGCCGATGCGGGCTTTGCGGTGACTGAGAAAAGCGACGGTATACTGATATGTTCATTAAAACTTCTTTCTGGGCGAGCTGGTGGATACTTGCTTTGACATATAAAACAGCGCTAACATATGCAACCGCAAAGGAACAAGGACGAGGCACAAGCGCTGACTGTCGACTAAATTTTTTGACGATAGTCGGACACCTAATATAAGGCGAAAGGCAGAGATGAAGTGGAAGGGAGCGATACAATCGGGAAAATATGACACCGCGCATCGATGAACGTACGTGCAGGCAATCAACAAAAAGAGAAAAAACAGAAAAAGGGAACAGATACTAAAAGACAAACAATTCAGTCATCGGTCGCTTCTAAATATTCAAGCTCTGCAGCCAATAGCTATATTGAGGGGGTGCTTACGCACTTGCTGCCATATTTCTTTATGTGGAACGCTTCCAAACTGATATACCCGTTCCCCGCATCCTATGGCGGCGAGGCAATCTAGGATGGTTTCGTGCACTATATTTTCAAAAAGTTCTTTCCCCGTCGAGGGCTGGGAGTATGTTGTCGTTGCCCGGTTGTGGGTTGAGTACTGATTCCTTGAGAAGGAGGAAGACGTCCTGAGCGGAGATATCTTTCTAGAATCCGTACATCCAATTGGAGGGTAGTCCATGTACCTCCATGAATTGTTCAATTCGAGTGAATGCGATTCGTTCCAACAGTTTGCCCAGGCAAGACGTGAGGGAGATCAGTCGTAGTTGACCGAGCCTGCGCGGTTTGGGTATAAGGACTACCTGAGTGGTAGACCATTCCTTGGGTAATGTTCCTCCCGGTGCCCAGATTTCTTCGTTCAGCTGCTATGTTACGTCCTCACACCACTGCGTATTCGCGGTCGTGGATAGCGGCGGGCAGGTGAGAGTTCTCGCCCTCTCTCGAGATGCCTCGGGAGCCCGCGAGAATTCCCGCGCGTTTCAGTCATTGTTGCCGGCGAGAGCATTGACCTCACCGCACACGTGACGACTTCGGCGCCTGTGATTGGCTCGCTCGGGCTTGAAGAAACGCGGCCCCACGAAAAAATAGGTTTGATACCCATCCTCGCGCGGCAGAGAATTCTTGCCGCAAAGCGCATTTCGCGGCAAGAATTTCGCAGCAATAAGCGCGCCGCCTTGCGCACGCTTATTTCCGCAAGCGAGGACGTACCTTAAATGCTTGGAGGGTTTCACCGCTTAGGTTCCTGAAGATAGCGTTGGTGATCCCGTCGGGACCCGGTGCCGTGTTTTTCTTGAAGCACTGCGCTGCCGCGTATACCTCCGCATACGTGATGGCTGCATCGAGTCTCTCGTTCGGAGGTCCCTTATAGTGAGGGTATGGGTTCGGATGCCCGGTCTGGATTCCCCTGTATACATTTGCTGGAGTTCCTGTATAAATTCATCCTGGGTTCCCGGATATTCGCCAACGATATTTTGAATGGTTGTGTTTTTGTTTTGGTACTCGAAGGATCGAGGATGCTGCGGAGTATGTTCCACGTATTTTTCGTGCTGAGCGTACTTTTTAGCGAATCACAGAACTTGCTCCAATTGTCCCTGTGTACCTTCAGGGCATCATTGCGAGCCATAATTGCTAGCGATTTAGCTTCTGTTTGCGTCATCTTTTGGTGAAGCCTCTGCATGCTTCCCACAAGTGTATTAGATGGTTGTCGATTGCCGGCGTGTCGGCATCGGTTTGGTAGGCTTTGGTGTTGGCGTCATATAATTCTTTGATGAGTTGGGCCCACTTCTTGATCGTGGTTAAGCGGCTTTGGTGTTCTGGGAAGGGTGGACTTGTATATGTAAGTGGGACTGTTGCCTTTCCCTGAAGTTCGGCCAATTTGTAATTTTGGCCTTCCCTATGGGTCGGCGTAGTTTCGCTGAGGTGCTGGTGATTTCGATAATGTAGTAATCGCTACCCAACGAGTCCTTTAGGACCCTCCAGCTTCTCCCTAGGGTATCGTTGGTTATGGTAAGAGCAAGGGTCGTGTCCTTGCTGGCGCTGTTTCCTATTCTAGTAGGCGTACCTGGTACAGTAATTAGTGTGTGTCCGTGGCGCTCCATCCCTTCGAGGAGCTTGGTGACCTTGGTGTCTGCTTTTGGGTAGCCCCACGTGTTGTGCTTTGCACTGAAATACCCGGTTATAATTGGGCGATCGCGGTGTTCCATAATTTTCTGTAGGTGCCGGAACAGTGACGCGAAATCAGCCTTTTTGTCGTGGAGGGGGTCCGCATACGTCGCATACGACTTGTTTTGATCTGTTTTTCTTGATGGGCCATATCGTGATGGTGAGAAGTGTGGTTTCCTCGCCGGGGAGTACTATTATTGTCGTTGCCAAATCTTTGCGGACGAGCGTGGCCACCCTAGGGTGGTTGGGTTCGTAGTGTATTTTATACCCCATAATTGGTTTGGTTGCTCTCCCGTCTCTTGCAGGCAGATAATGTTCGCGGTGACTAGCGGCCCCTGTACGTATTGCGAGAGAGATGCGTGCTTGCTTTTAATGTACCTACAGTTCCAGGACCAGATCGTGATGCGCTCGCTTTCAATTTGGGTTTTACGGGTGATGAGGGGACTTAGACGGTATTGTGATGTCTGTTTCGTAAGTTATCGTGCTACAGTCCTCTGTCTAAGAGCGTATTTTACTATTTTTCTGTTTATGTTAGGGTCCCTTGGTTACGGGCTCGTTAACGTATTTCTTTAATTCTTCGAATTCCGCAAAAAAACTGTTGAAATTGTTGCTTTAGTTGTTGTATTATTTGTTGTTGTGATTGTTGTAGTGCTTGTTGTAATTGAACCTGAGTTACCAGGTTCTTCTCCGACGGTGAGGGCACCTGGGGCCGCTTTGCTGGTGGTGTTCGGGGGGAGGAGGGCATTTGTGCTTATAGTGGTGGATGCGTGGTGAGAGTGTTTATCTGCGGTAATTGCGATTGTGGCGATCTTTCACGGGTCGCAGCCTGAGCCGATTCGAGCATAGCCACTCGTTGCGTTAAAGTTTCGATTTTGTGCTCGTAGTTGGTCAGACGCTGTTTTTGCGGCCTATTTTCTTCAATGACTCTCTGGTATTCCAGATTTTGTGTGAGTTGAGTTGAGTTAAGTTGTTCTATAGGCTACTGGTGAGATTAGACTTGCAGTTGCTGCCGGCAATTGCTCCACGGTAGCGACACTTAAAATAATTAAATCACGTAATCTGACAGAGACCTCCCAATTACAAATGTTCACTCCTCAGTTCACCATGTGGAAGCCAAATTCGTGTCCTGTAGGTAATTTAACAGAAGGCGAGAGACCTCCTTCCTACACAACCGGTTCCCGCTCGGGAAAACTATGTCCTGAAGCGAACTGTGAGGAAGTCCTGTGTTCTTGAGGGACCCGAATAACACCCTCCTTTCCGCGTTATACACAGTACAGCACATTAGGTAATGTTCTATGTCACCGCACACACCACACGTTGAACATAATGGTGATAACGCCAGGCCAGTCTTAAACATCCACGCAGGTGTACGAGCAGAGCCCGTGCGAATGCGGAGCAGTAAGGTGGCTGGGTTTCTTTTGAGACCCTTGATCACACATTGCTTGTGAGGTGAGCTCCACAAAGAACTGAAGTGGCATGACACCGCTTCTCTGAAGAGTCTCCCGTCTTCTTGAGGCACTTTTCTCAAAGGAATCCCAGACAGCGCTCTATGGGCGAGGCTGTCCGCCATCTCGTTGCCTATGACACCTATGTGTGATGGCACCCATTGGAATCGTATGGAGAAGCCTTTGACACTGAGATTTTGCACCGAACGTAGGGAGCTTAGAGATAAGGCATCAGTAGGGAACCCGTACTCTAACCTTTGAAGGGCGGATTTCGAATCTGTAAGAATGACAACAGGTTGAGGCGTACAAAACCGTAGCTTTTTGAGAGCTGCCTCAATGGCAACGCTTTCGGCCGTTGTGGAAGACAGGACTGCAGTGAAGCGAACGGACCAATCATAGTTCAAAGAGGGAATGTGAAAAGCAGCTGCACTAGATCCTCTGACCTTGTCCACAGAGCCATCAGTAAAAATTTGAAGATGACGTGCATATTCTGTTTCAAGATGTTCCAGTACGAGCGAATGCGTTGCCGCCAAAGGAGAACTCCGCTTAGCACGAACGTGAGGAACTGCCAACGAACTATCGAGGCTCGCGAAAGACCAAGGTGGTTTCAACCTCTTAGTTCGACCTCTAGCGTCAAGACCTAGGTAACCAAGAGTATTAAGGGCCAAGTACGCTCGGGACTCGGATCTCTTTCGAAGGCGCTGTAGAAGGGCTCGGCCGGCTGCCGTCTGTTTGAGGCGGCCAATTTGCATCAATAACCTTTGTGAAGCGACCAAGCTAAGAGGTCTCGATAGAGATTCATAAAGTACTGCATTGTTAGGAGCAGTCTGCGGAACGCCAAGAGCCCTTCTTAGGCCCTTTCTGTGCAGAACCTCAAGTCGTTCCAGCTGTGATATCGATGGGGAAATTAAAGGGAGCTGATACATTATTCGACTCGTCACGAGTGCATCGTGCAACCTGATCATTGAAGAAGGGTGATTTCCCCATTGCTCACTTGCAACTCTACGGATTACATTGAGACGCGAAGATATCGATGTCACAACCGAGTCCACAGCTCGTCGCCACTGTAGGCGGTAGTCAATAATGACGCCCAAAAAGCGCTTGTGTTTAAATTGTCGAAGACAAAATTGATTAAGGTCTATCTTGAGCCGCGCATACCTTCTTCCTCTACCTGGAAACATGATGAAGCCAGATTTTTCAACCGAGAGAGTCAACCCAACAACAACAAGATTTTGTGTGATCGGTGTGGATGTACTTCGTGGCTTGGGAGAGACTGCTTCCGCCCAGCTTACCTCATCTCTTGGCTCCTGCTTTCTGGCCGGTGGTGACGGGTTCCTTTTGGGTATCGGTGGTGCCCGGTGCTCGCGGCTCGGTGACCGGGAGCGGGAGCGATGTTCGGTATTGACCGACCGGCCGCGAGCGTCCGCCCTGTTGGTCTCTTCATCTTCCGAGGCAAACCATCATTGGGCTTTCGGCTTCATCGGGACCGACGATGGTGTGGGTCTGGGTCAAACTGGTTTGATTCACTGCTTGAACGAGAGCTCGCTGGTTGGGTGAGCCTCCCCGAACAAGTCGCAATTTATCGCGCACTTGTGCCCGTCGGTTGGGTTAAGCAGTCCGCAGAGTCTGCAGACGGGTCGGTCCAGGTATGTGCGCATGTCGGTACGGTGGCCCTTTTCCCTGCAGATCTCGCATACTTGGAGCGTCGGTCTAAATAGGTAGCAGCGGAGTCCATCTCCGTAGTGGTACACAACTCGTGGTAGAAGGGACCCAATGAAGGTCAGCGCTGCACTTTGGGTGGCACCGACGATCCTCACTCTGAGTTGGGCCATGAGGGTTTTGGTGGTTGTGTGCAAGGATATTCCATGTACCACTCTTCTGAGGGTGCCTTAATTTCTCCTATCGTGGTGTATGCGCGCACTGCGTGACTTCAGCCGCTAAGTGTTAAGGTGTGCACACCTTAACACTTAGCGGCTGAAGTCTACGAAGAAGTCACCGAAAAAGCTCGCGACACATATGTGTCGTGCTTTCTCGTGGTCGATAGGATGGTTATGATGAATCCTGGGTTGATTATCAGTATGAATTTGTCATCGGTGAACTCGTTCTGGCACGCGTAGATGATCGCTCGTGCGAGTGTATGAGCGAGCACGTTTATTAATGGTAGTCCTTGACTTGTACGAATGATTACCTTGTAGTCATTTTTCGGTAGGGGTGGAGGTCTAGCAACTTTCCGCGTTGTTGATGAGATCTTAGTGCTGGTTGCGGGATCCTGGGGCTTTACGCTACCTCGCCGCCTCTCCAAGGCTTCTTACTTGCGTTGCTTTTGTGTTCGGATTGATTGCCAATTAATATCTTCTCTCATAGTGTTATGGTACAGAGTTTCTTGGCTCACCGGTTCGGTAGTCCATACCTTCTACTTCAAGTCCTCCGGAGGTTGTATGGAGAGGCTCGACGATCGTATAGTCACTTCGTTCGCCATGATTAGGCCTAGTGCCGTCGCGGAAATCCCGGCCGGCGAGGCGAGTTAGGGTTCGGGTTAGCGGCCGGTTTGGGTTAGCGGCTCACCCGTGGTGACGAAACTTCCAAGAATCTTCCTGGGGTCCTCGGTGGTCAGATTTCTACGCGGGTGGTGTCGATACAGTCCTTAGAGCGTTAAAAAGCTAGTGAGAGTGTTCCGGAGCGTTTGATGGCGAAAACACTATCGAAAGCTCATGAAACTGCGGAGCCCGATGGGAGCCGGTGTTGAGTCGACTCGACTAGACGAGGCGCGCCGCACTGTGTGCTGTGGCGCCTAGAGAACCTTCAGAGACGCCAACATTCTCGGAGTTACCGAGGCTCTCAGAACTCCGCACATGTCAAGCGCGAGTGTTGCGCGATGGCTGAATACAATGGTCAACCGTTGCATATTGCAGAGATGCGGTGTTCTTTTGGGGCATCCTGCAAAGACATTTAGAAAATACATTGCCGGTAATTACTGTATATTCAATACATTTTCTAGCATTTAAAAACCCTGGCGGCCCTCCATATGGCATGTTGATTTCTTGGGACTGCACTAGTCTGTGGAAAAGCTCGATATGGGACAGACATGGACAGACTTTCAGGTCTACAGTCATATATATATATATATATATATATATATATATATATATATATATATATATATATATATATATATATATATATATATATATATATATATATATATATATGTCCATAGTGTGCACGCGGAGCAAGAACAACAGCAAGACTTAATGTTTTTGTTGGATGCATGTGTTTGTCTGCCTGTTCGTGGGTTGCTTTGCTGAGTTTTTCGGCAGTTTTCAATATAGTAAAGAAAGAAAGTTGTGGGATAGCTGAGTGGCTAGCGCATCTGACTACCAACCGCACATATCCGCAGCGGCATGAGTTCGATCACAGGTGGTGGGCAAAGTTTAGTTTTTCTCAGTCATATATGCAAAGCTTGAACAGCTTAGGAATATACGATCGCGCATATCACAGTGGCAGAAGGCCACAAAAGCTCTGCTGGAAATCTTGAATGCAACCGAACTGACTAACCGGACTGACTCAGCAACTGACTGAGCAACCGTATACTGCCCGTCTCTGACACAGCGGTGGGAATTTTCACTATGTAGGCGATTACAAGGCACAGGAACTCTTGGCTTTCTCTCGTTCCCTTAACTTTTTCCATCCGCTTCCTCCAGTGCAAAGTAGCCAACCGGGCTCAATCCTGATTAACTTCTCAGATTTTTCATTTGTCATTTTCTTTCTCTCAAGATGAGGACTGGGGACGACACGCAGACCGCTGTGCCTACGCAGACCGCTATGTGGCTGCGTTCTGTATGCCTTCTTGTGAAGTTGCTTGTTCTGTAGTCAGCTGGACCACCTCGCCTCGTCTAAAATTGTAGAGGATGCAGCTATAACAGCCGCTCTATACATTAAGTAGACTTTCTCTGTTTATGACGTAGTGCTTCAAGTATGGTACAGGTACCCTAACGCACGCCATACTTACTGGGTATGCCCCAGAGCACTCTCTTCTACATACTTCTTCATTCGCTTGAACATCTCTCTTTCCCTTCTCTATACCTAGGAGAGATTGATCGCTCCACCGCAAGAGCTGCGGCATACACCATGGCCACTGTTGGTAGCCCACATCAAGCATATCAATAGACCCAGACAAATGGACTCACCATCAACATCAAGACCATGGACTAAGATAGAACCCAAGAGCGATGGCCTTTTCCTTTTCTCGAGCATCCCTCCTTCCCTTCCCTACACCTGGGAGAGCTCAACCGCTGCACCGGAAGGGCTGCGCCGTACACTATGGCCACTGCTGGCAGCCCACATCAAGCATATCAATAGATCCAGACAAACGGACTCACCATCAACATCAAGACCATGGACTCAGATGTACCCCAAGAGCGACGGCCTTTTCATTCCCTCGAGCATCCCCACGAACAGCACTACACAAACAGAGACGCCCACGAACAGCACTACAGAGTCAAAGGCGCTCGCACAAGCCAAAAGTTCTCAGAAAGCACAGAAGTGCGTAAATATACGGGCGCGCTGAGTCAAAAGTTGCTCCCGTCTTAAGGAATGCCGGAGAAGCACCTCTCTTCTTGTCATTTCCTTCGACTTGGTCGTGCGCCAAGAAAAGAGCTTTAAGTGGACTATATACGCCGTGCCATCTGCATTTAGAGCACGACGAAGCAAGTTCTTCGATCCTTAGCAGCGGCGGTCCCTTTCCGACTGAGCCAGAATGCAAAAACATTCCCGTATAACAAAATTTCAGTTCGAATCAGCAACTGCAAGTGGCAGAAATTAATCAGAAGCCCCGCACGGAGTCTTTCGTAGCCCAGGGGCTGCGTGGAGACGTTAAGTCCAATCGATCGATCGATCAATCAATCAATCAAGCAACACATATCTAAGCAAGTTTTTTTCGGCAATGGAGGTATAGACGGAACAGCTGACTTTTGTTTCGATAAAGTTGCTTATAGGAACAGTAAAGAAACCTACAAAAAATTAATGTAACGCCACATCGTACAGGGTTTCCACTAAGGCTTTGAAATGCTAATCATCTTGAATGCACGTGCTCAAGTCCGTATGTATGTCGGTCAGTGCGGGACCACACCGTCCGAGCAAGGGTTCCCGGGCATGTCGTGTACCTCGACGAGTCCACAGCAAGTGGTACACAATTTACAACAACAAAATACCTATTTTTAGAGCACGAGATTGTCCCGTTCACTTGAATTTCTAACCTTTCTGAATTCTCGGCGCCGAACCAGCGAAAATATAAGCTGTGTAACACGAAGGTATAATTAAGAACCATCTCGTTCTCGCTGAATTTCCTCGGTTTGTGAGCTCCTTATGCGAACTTCTCTTTTGCTCTCACTAAGTTCTTCACATCGGACAAGGGCGGTCCCCGATGATGCTGTGTATATAGCGACTGGTGCCAGCAGATGCTGTGAAATGTTAAAAACAGTGATAATAAAGCTTGACTAATGTTTGCTTCCCAACATTTTCTATCTACTTCCATTCAAGTCGATTTGTATACTAATTACGTTCAAATACGAGAAAGGTTCACCACATAGACTCCTCACATCATCAGTGGAACTGAGATGCGGGAACTTCACTGTTGCTGTGGTTACGTAGAAAGCTTTCCCAGCGGCGCAGTACGTGAGGACAACATGCAAAGTTTAGCATAACGGAACCTTTTGTGCTGAACGACGTTTTAGTAATAATATGGCATATTTCTTCCATTCCTTTTATTCTCGGAAACAAGGGACGTGACGCACGGGTTTCAATCTAGTTTTGGTTTTCTTGCAAAGCAAGACTTCACAAAGTACGGCACAACTGACGGTGGAAGCCAAAGCACAATGCATTTTCAAATGGAATGATAGACCTAAAGCCAGCAAGTTTTTGCATCCAAGAAGGAAATTTCATTGCACTGCATATCTTTTCTTCGGCGCACGTAGCACTTTGCCATGAGTGCGTCTTCTTGCACTGCATGAAGCCAAAGCTACGACGCAGACACAGGTTAGCAATTTAGCCGCTGAAGCCCTGAAGCCGCCTTCGTGGTGGCATGCGTTATTCATTTCCTTTGAAAAACCACCTGCTCAAAAGCCTTTCTAAATCCTGCTCGAGAGCACCGCCGAGGGGCATTTCCGAACCGTCTATTTTGCAGCTGTTCGTGCCAACGTCTACGGGACGTTTATATCGCTTCGTCTTGGCCAGTGTTAAGCGTGCGAGTGAATCAAGGGATAGAGCACGCACAGAAAGAAAAAGAAAGCTTGCGTTCACTACACCAGCGAAAAATAGATGGTATAAACCGCTCACAGGACAGTTCCACGGCTTCAGACATTCACTATTCTGCGACTGCATGTATGCAGGTGGGAAAATAAGTGCTCGCGCAAAAAGTTGTTTCGGAGCACAGATAACCGTCAAGAGCACGAAAGCTGTTCATCAGTTACCAAACTAAAGGATTGTGAATGCGTCCTGCTCAACGCACCATGCACAGCTAATAATTTTGCTCAACGAACGTGCCGACTTTATGCTTCGTCATATCGTTGTCGCCAACGCGGATTATCAAGCCAGAGGCGCGCCGCTCGGTAGGACCTCTTCCCATTTCACAGATGAAGGCCTGTATTGAGAAGAACAGACTGGTGGGTAAGTTCGTACTGCATGGCTTGAGGTAAAGCACACGAGAGCAAGTAGGACAACAGAAGAGGACGCGTAGACACAGCGCTGTATCTTCGTCCCCTTCTGTTGTTCTACGTGCTATGTTGTGCTTTACTTCAAGCCCGCTTGAATTTTCTTCTGCCTCTCTTAGCCATTCAAATTTGTTACACGATCATGTTCTTTAAGGCACATTTGTGGAAACAGAACGCTTAACTATGGAAATAACGCTGGTAGTGGTGTTATCACTGTCATGATCATGTAAAACACGGGCGCAGTGCAAATAGCGGGCGTGCCTCCGATTCGAAGCACTGTTTCGCCTAGGGCTAGCACTTAGGCCAGGGATCCTCCAGGCGTAGAGATGATTACGTACGGGAGCAGGAGTGAAAGAAAAGGTTTATTTACATATTGAAACAAGTAGTCAGATTATAGTCAAAGCTCTCACAGTCACACTCGAGAGGTCCGTTTTAAGCAGTTCTTTTTCCCTATAGTTCCCTACGCAAGGGAATTCGATGACCTTGTTGCGGCCGATTATAGGGACGGTACTGTTCACAGAACTCCGGCTCTGATGTGCAACCTTCAAAGCAAAGACGAGGCAATCTGGAAATGGGTTCACGCGCCTTCCACGAAAGTCGTCGACACTTGCTTCCTTGCTCTCCGTGACGGTCAGCTTGTCAGGGTCAGGAGACTGGCCTTCGCGGTCGTTACCGCTTCCAGGGAGGGCGGCAGTTGTTGTCGCCTCGAAGTGAGCTTCTTTGTTTGCACGTCACAGTCGGTGTCGGGTCTCCTCGCCGTCTAGGTGGCCGTTTGAAAGAGTTGCACCCAAAGAATGCGCACTGCAGATTTGGGGCGCAACGGCACCGACATTGTTCAGCGGGTCTCACGACTAAAATCAGCGTGTCCTTTACGTTCGCGCAGCTATGTTAAATCAATCAAAATATGTAATGTCAATCATTTATGGAGAAATTATATTGAAAAGTTGGAAGGTGATTCGACTTCGAGTTGAAGTAGATGAAAGACGATGTTCCTGAGAGTGTGGCGAGGGGGGGGGGGTGAGAATGGGGTGCATGAAACGTATAATTTTTTGGGGAGCCGCGATAGAGCGACCGGATTCGATTGACGTAAACTATAAGTTAAACGCTGTTACGTTTCGCCTACGACGCGCGCTAAAGCCGGCGCGGATGCAACGTACGCCGGAGCTTCATTCAAAGCGGCGGACATTTTGGCCTGTTCGGAGCGGCCGCGACGCATCCCCGCCGAGCGCGTCCCGGCATGTTCAGTGCCACGTGTCTTTGTGTGTGCGTGTGTGTGTGTGTGCCCACGCTTGTCAAAGCGCGGCAGCCGGGGAGAGGAGCTCCCCCAGTGTGAAGCGAGGAGGTCTGACCGGCGCCGGCCCGTCTGATGCGTCACCTCCTTGTTCCAACGTGTCTCTCAGTCCGTCTGTCGCCGCTGTCACGTGGTGTAGTCCCGTGACCTTCCCTCTTGCCCTCAACTCCGAGAGTATAAGAGCAGCTGCCCCCGGACGCCAGGAAAGAGGCTCCGATTTCTTCTGTTGAGTAACGTGCTCTCCCGTCTCTCTACTTCGGTCGACCTGACCGCCCGCTCTTTGCGATGCTAGAATAAACAAGTTGTTCTGTTAGCAGTCGCCTCATGCTTTGCTGGGACCTTCGGATGCTTCCAGTGTGCCCCAGGCCGCCAGGCCAACGCTACCCTTGGGGCTTGCGACCCAGTTGCAATAACGGGCGTCAGCACTGAGGTTCCGACAGCTGGTGGCAGCGCTGAGATTCCAACAGCCGGTGCCATCGGTGCGGTTCAAACATCTGGTTGCCAGCGGTGAGATCGCGACAACGGAGGCCAGCAGCGAAGATATGCGGTTGACTGTATGCTGAGCAGCACAACGACCATCCGGGAGCAGTGCAACGAGCCCTGTGTGATGACTGGTTGCCTGCAGCGGAACGACTGCGCTGAATTCTTGGCTGCGAGGTTTGGTGAGTGCGGGACTTTCTTCTTCTGAGTTTTGCCAGGCTTTTGTTAGTGTCAGAAACAGAGCTGGTAATTGTGGTTGTCGTTGCTGCCGGGTTAGTTGCGGCAAGACAATAGTAGGCAGTAGAGAAAGCAGCATTCAGAGCAGCCATGGATTTGAAGTCGTTGCGCAAACCGAAATTGTTGGAGCTTGCAAGAGAGTTGGGTCTGGATGTCTCAGACAAACTCAGAAAACCAGAACTGCTAAGGGCTATTCTTGAGTTAGGAGCTGAGGATGACGAGCTGTCGGAATGCCTTGAGACCATTGAGGAGAGGGAGACGGCAAAAAGACAGGAACGCGAACTTAAAGAACAGCGAGAGCAACTAGAGAAAGATGAGCGTGAACGTAAAGAACAGATAGAACGAGAGCAACAAGAGAAACAGATAGAACGAGAGCAACAAGAGAAAGAAAAAGAGCGTGACCGTCAACACGCTTTGGAAATGAAGCGTCTCGAAGTAGAGATGGAACGACGGTGTAGGAAAACGAGTATTGTTCAAAATGACTGACCTGATGCGGCCGTTTAAGCTTGGAGAGGACATTGGTTTGTTCCTGGTTAACTTTGAGCGAACGTGCGAGAAGCAGGGGTTCTCTCGGGAAACGTGGCCACAGCGCTTGCTCACTTTGTTACCCGGCGAGGCGGCCGACGTAGTCGCTCGCTTGGAGAGAGAGGAGGCAGAGGATTTCGACAAAGTGAAATCGAGTCTGCTAAAAAAGTACAGGCTGTCCGCGGAGGCGTTCCGTCGGAAGTTTCGAGAAAATGAGAAAGGCAAAAGTGAGTCGTATACAGAGTTTGCCTACAGGCTTATGTCAAACATGCAGGAGTGGCTCAAAGAAGAGAAAGCGTTTGGTGACCACGAGAAAGTTCTGCAGTGTTTCGGGCTAGAACAGTTTTATAGTCGGTTACCTGAGAACGTGCGGTACTGGGTCTTGGACAGGCCAGACGTTAGTACGGTGGCTAGAGCTGCTGAGCTAGCCGAAGAGTTTGTGACGCGTCGGGCTCGCGGAGCTAAGGACGGTCAAAAGGGTGAATTTGGCTCCAAGTTTGAGAGGCCGAAGTTCACGCCCATGAGAGCAAAGGGGGACACACGTAGTGCGGATGCGAGTGAAAGCAGTCCGACCGAACGTAAGGAGACGGCGGCAGCCGAAGCCGAACGCAGAAAGCGGTTCGAGACGAGGCAAGCGCGCGTGTGTTATACGTGCCAGAAGCCGGGTCACTTTTCGGCGCAGTGTCCAGAAACAAAAACAAAAGTCGTGTTTTTGTCGTTATGCAGCACTGACGAGAACATGAAGCTTCTCGAGCCTTACATGCGAGACCTCCTCGTGAACGGGAAAGAGTGCCGAGTGCTTCGCGATTCCGCAGCTACGATGGATGTAGTTCACCCCTCTTACGTAGAACCCGATATGTTCACGGGCGAGTGCGCATGGATCAAGCAAGCCGTGGAAGCTCACAGCGTGTGTCTGCCCGTAGCAAAAGTGCTTATTGAAGGACCTTTCGGAGCACTTGAGACGGAGGCGGCAGTGTCATCTATGCTGCCCCCCCAGTACCCGTACCTATTTTCGAACAGGTCCGATCACCTCCTGCGCGAGAAGGGGCTTTTGTTTGGTGAGGCTAGCGTTCAGGCCTTAACCAGATCGAAGGTTCGGGAGCTCGCTGCAAAGGCGGTAGTTGCGGGGCCGACGTTGTCGAACGATGAGAAAGGGTCAGAGGAGCAGCAAGCTGATATTCAGAGCACGCCCGAGCTGAATAAAACTGAGTCTGTAGCGTTAAAGGCACCAGATACTGGAGAGGAAATGCCCGATGCGGGAAAGTTAGAAGAGATATCTGCAGATTTGCTCATCGCGCCTACGTCAGACGGACTTAATAGGTTGCTAAAAGTCAGCCGGTCGGCTTTGATAGCCGAGGAAAAGAAGGATGGCAGCCTAGAAAACATACGCTGCATTGTCAAGGAAGGTGTCGCCAAGAAAAATGCTCGCTTTGTGGAAAAAGGTGGGGTCCTGTACCGGAAGTATATAGACCGCAGGGGAGTGGAGTTCGATCAGCTGATCGTGCCTCAGTGCTATCGTCAGGATCTGTTGCGCTTGTCGCATGGGGGCTCGTGGTCCGGACACCTAGGAGTTAAGAAAACTAAGGACCGTCTCTTGCAAGAGTACTATTGGCCAGGGTGTTTTCGGGACGCAGACCACTTTGTGAAGACATGTGACACCTGTCAGCGTGTGGGCAAACCAGGGGACAAATCGAGGGCGCCGTTGAAGTTGGTACCTATCATTACGGAGCCTTTTAGACGGCTCGTTATTGATACAGTGGGACCTCTGCCGGTAACAGCCACGGGGTACAGACACATGTTGACTGTGATCTGCCCAGCGACAAAGTTCCCTGAAGCTGTGCCGCTTAAAGAACTCAGCTCAGTTGAGATAGTCAATGCACTACTGTCCATATTTGCGCGAGTTGGTTTTCCTGCGGAAATCCAATCAGATCAGGGCACAGTGTTTACTAGCGCTTTGACGACAGCCTTTCTCGAAAGGTGCGGGGTAAGGCTGTTACACAGCTCAGTGCACCACCCCCAGTCGAATTCCGTTGAGAAGCTCCACTCCGTCATGAAGCGCGTGTTGAGAGCATTGTGTTTTGAACATCAAACTGACTGGGAGCTCTGTCTGCCTGGGGTGATGTTTGCATTACGGACCGCGCCGCATGCGGCTACGGGGTTTTCACCAGCTGAGCTAGTGTACGGTCGCTCGCTGCGATCTCCGCTTCGCATGCATCGAGACGGATCACTGCCCTCTCCAATGGCTGCAGACCATCTCTTTCACAAATGGCCGCCTCCTGCACTGGAGCCTCGCTTTGCAACAACATTCTTTTGAGGTGCGTTACAAAAAGGGGAGTCTCAACGGTAACGCCGATGGCTTAAGTCGAAGCCCCTAACGTGGGAATCAGCCTCAAAATTGTTTGTTATTGATGTTTTTCTTCCTGAGGCAGGATTTTTAACATATTGCTTTTGTGTAGTGTTTCAAAGTGATGATGTGCTTTCTAGTGCAATTTTCCGATTTGTGGACGCGTTCTGAGTGCTGCTATAGACTACTGTAAGGAACTAGGCAGTAGTACCTTACAGTAGTCTATAGCAGCACTGTAAGGAACTAGGCAGTAGTATGGAGACGACGACGAAGTTACTCAGTGCTAGAACGCTCCTGTGCCAGCTAGCCAGTTTTTCGTCAAATTTTCATCAGTCTCTGGAGCGCTTTCCGCGTCCTGGCTTGAGGTGATGGACGCGGAACGTTCCGCAGGCTCGTGCAGCCAGAAGTCTGCAACTGCAAGCTCTTCTATGAGTCAAGGCACCTGGTCAACCACCAGTGAACGCCCCAGAGAGACTCTTACTCCTGTGGCCATGGATGCAGAGCCTATTGCCGGCCCGTCTGGCCAGATCACTACATGGACAAGCTCCTCAAGGAAACGAGGCACCTGGTCCAGCACCAGTGAAGACACAGAGGTCTACTCAATCGCAGGTGACGACTCATCCGATGACAGCTTCGTGTCGGTGAGGAGCCGAAGGGCTAAAAGGAGGCTTATCAAGGCGTCGTCACCAGCGAGTACGTCAACTATGCAGGCAGGCAGTGAACGCTGGCCGCACACCATCCTCTTCATGCCAGTAGATTCTTCCGTCAACCTTCGAATATTGAACAGGCAATCTCTCTCTGTTTTTCTTGAGGGAAAGGCGCCAAACGAAATCAAGGAAGTCCGGCTGAACACACGAAAGAATGTTCTAGCTGTCGACACAACCCGTGGAACCACGCTGGAGACGCTACGACAGATCACAGAATTGGGCAACATAAAAGTACGACCGATCATACCTATGGATGGGGCCTGCACTGCAGGTGTGATCTACGACGTTGACTTGGCTATTTCGAACTCGGACCTGCCAATTCTAATCAAACCGGCATACGAAGGAGTGGTCATCACGCACGTATGCCGACTCGGCAACAGCCGTTGTGTGAAGATTGTGTTCAAGGGGGATTCCATCCCTTCACACGTAAAGGTCGGTCACTTCCGACATGTCGTACGGCGGTTTGTCCCAAAGCCGCTTCAATGCCACAAGTGCTTCAAGATCGGGCATGTTAAGGGCGCCTGCGCAAACTCCCCAATGTGCCCCCGGTGCGCGGAGTCACACACTGTAGATGTCTGCCGTGCAACAAACTTTAGGTGTGGCAACTGTAAAGGCACCCATGAAGCGACGTCTAAAGAATGCCCAAGACTCAAAAAAGAGTTCGAAGTTCTGAAGCAAATGGTCAGGGATAACTCAACCCATAGAGAAGCCTCAGAAAAGATCCGGCGTCGACGTCGTCATCGACGAAAACGCTCAAGACAGGGTGGAGTTCGTGCGCCGCTTGTGCCAACGCCATCATCCTCAAATAGAATGTCTGAGAGCACAAGGAGACCTCAGACGGGAAACGCTGCCCCCGTGGAAGAGTGGCCGACGCTTGCAAGCTATCAGTCTTCTAAGGAGCCTCCACGCTTGACGCTCCCATCGAAGCCCGCTTCTGTTGGTGAGGCTTCAACAGTCGACTGCCAAATGATCCCGGTGCTGCGATCTATTGTGAATGTCATCAGGGCCATGCTGACAAGCATTGACACTCCATCTGCTCGAAGTGGGCTACAAGTGCTCGACGCGCTGAGCCCCGTCCTAGCAAGCCTTGAGTGAAGCCATGACTGACAATCACCAGTCATTTCGTAAGGAGGTCAGAGAAGCGTCGATCCTTCAGTGGAACGCGAGAGGTCTAAGATCTCGCATCGCCGATTTTCGTCAATTTGTTCTCACTAACCGATTTCCAATCATTGTCATCTGTGAACCAAGATTATCCCATCCAATAAGACTATCCGGCTACGAGACAACATTCTCATCAAGCGACATCAAAAGCAGCAAGGTCGTCGTGTTTATTCGCCGTGAACTTACTTACGTCGTCCAACCGGTGCAACCTCATGACGACAATCAGTATGTGTGCATGACTGTTAAAAATAGGAATGTCACCTTTGCACTCTTGGGGGTGTATCTGTCTCCATCAAGCCGATTTGACACCAAAAGGCTCGAAGACATCTTAAAAACACAACCTGGTCCATGGATTATCACCGGGGACTTCAATGCACACCATACCATTTGGGGAAGCTCTAAGGTTAACGCGACGGGAAGACGACTAGCTTCCTTGGCTTCCAACAACGGTCTATACCTGCTGAATGACGCGAGTCCAACATTTCTGCGGGGAATAACGTATAGCAGCTGCCTCGATTTGACTTTCGTCTCCCACCGCCTCGCCACACATGTTAAGTGGTTTTTGGACATTGAAACGCACGGAAGTGACCACATCCCCACTTACCTCAAGATCACGGGAATGTCTAACACGTATACGTCCACCACGATACGAAGAATAGATTGGACTGTCTTTAAATCCCACATTGAGGACGCTTGTCACAAAGGCCTCCCTTGTGGACTTCAACAAGCTATCAAGGAAACGGCACAGACAGCCACGCGCACACTCACGTGTTCTCCAAGGTATTCTGAATTCGACCTGGAATTGGAGCGGCTTCGTGCGATTCGCCGTCGTGCCGAAAGAAGATATTGACGCACTAAGTCAATTCAGGATCTAAGAACAGCCAGGCGAATGCAAAAGAAGATACAACGCCGCATGGACAAACTAGAGGCTCAGCGGTGGTCGAAATTTTGTGCGTCGCTAGATCCCCGCAAACCGCTATCTCAAATATGGAGAACTGTGCGTGGTCTACGTTCTGTTCCGGAACAGCGTTTCCCGTTTAAGGCCCTAGCACTATTCCAGCGCCGACAAGACATTGATGTGGCGGAAGACTTCTGTGCTATGGTTGCGGGCCAGCCAACTCGTACAGCTTCGCTTACATTGAACCGTATTCCAGATTCACGAGATTCACGCATGGATCTGCTTTTCACGACGCAAGAGCTTGACGCGGCGCTCCCCCTATGTAATCGGTCGTCGTCGCCTGGTCCGGATGGCATATCTTACCGCATGCTATGTCACCTTGGTGAACGGGCACGAAGAACACTCCTTAATATCTATAACGAGTCGTGGCAGGAGGGCAACGTTCCCCAAGATTGGAAGATCAGCCGCCTGGTACCGCTTCTTAAGCCTGGCAAGTCTCCCTTAGAGATTACTTCATACCGACCAATTGCGCTGGCAAGTTGCGTTGGGAAGGTAATGGAGCGAATGATCCTCGCCAGACTTGAGTGGTACCTTGAACACTACGAAATCTACCCGGACGCCATGGCTGGTTTTCGACGTCACCGATGTTCTATCGACAACGTTATCGATCTGGTAACCTATGTTCAACACCAAAAGACGTGTAAGAGGTTATCTGCCGCAATGTTCTTAGACATAAAGGGAGCCTACGACAACGTTCTTCATGACGCCATACTTGAAGCATTGGAATCGGTGGGCCTAGGCGGTCCATTATATCGTTGGACTCGCAGTTATTTACATAGGCGGTCTCTCTTTCTTAACACTGAAGCTGGCCCAACCTCGCAATACTATACGCACCATGGAGTTCCACAAGGCGGTGTCTTAAGTCCCACACTTTTCAACCTTGTACTCATTGGTCTCGTGGAACGACTTCCGAGCACAGTTAAAATATCAATGTATGCCGATGACATCTGCGTCTGGGCATCTGGTGTGACACGGCCGCAAGTACGCGCCAGGCTTCAAAAAGCTGCCACGTCAACATCGGCATACTTAAATGAACAAGGCCTCAAGATCTCGCCGGAAAAATGCGCATTGGTCGCGTTTAGCCGAAAGCCAATGAGATCATACGATGTCTCTATCGACGGTCAAAGCATACCTTATGTCAGGACGCACCGATTCTTAGGCGTAATAATTGATCGTGACCTCTGCTGGAGTCCTCATGTGGCCTACCTAAAGAAGCGCCTGACAGATATCTCTAATGTGTTTAAGTTTCTTGGAGGAAATGTCTGGGGTACTTCAGTACATGCAATGATGCAGCTGTACAGGACGCTCTTTCTTGGGTACTTGCGATACAGCTTGCCTGTGCTGACCAACACCTGCAGAAGTAATATCCGCACACTCGAAAGCGTCCAGGCCCAGGCACTTAGAGTGTGTCTTGGATTGCCGCGGTGTTCGTCAACGGCTGAAACAATTGCCATTGCACACGATTTCCCAGCCAAGACCCATATAGTCATGGAAGCGCTCAGAGCACACGTAAGACACCTTGCTCGAGCCCCTGCCCATCATCTAGCCTCACTGCCAGTGGATCGACCACGTGCTTCCTTTTGCGAAACAGTCCTGCCTTATCGTGCATACCTTCCATCAGGTTATACAGCTCCAGCGAAAGTTCCGTTTCCACCATGGTGCTTGGCTCGAGCAAATGTTCGACTAATGGTACCAGGAATACGAACAAAGGCCCAACTCTCGTCTCCAGCACTCAAGCAGCTTTCACTGCTCTTGCTGTATGAGACTTACAACGAGCATCATCATCTTTATACTGACGCTTCAACCACGGTGAATGGGTCTGCAGGATCGGTGATCTTTCCTGCAAAACCTTCCACAATTAAGATTCGACTATCTCACCAGACTACATCGACTGCCGCGGAGCTTGCTGCTATTCGTTGTGCACTTCGTGTAATTTCTGAAGAACTACCCAGGAAATGGAGCGTGTTCACTGACTCCAAGGCTGCTCTTCATTGTTTGGTTTCTGCCCTACGCCGAGGACCCCACGAACAACTAGTTATGGAAATCAGACTGCTGCTTCACCACCTCGTCGAGCAAGGACACGACATCACGTTGCAGTGGATTCCAAGCCACTGTGGCATAATGGGCAATGAACTTGCCGACGCAGCAGCACGATCTGCACACGAGGAGGGCTTACAAGACTCCATTCCATTCTCAAGAACAGACGCTGCAACGAAAATTCGTGTGCTTGCAAATGAAGCCATCAAAACTTTATGGAATACACCCAGCTTAAAGCATACACGTCTACACCGACTGGACCCATCCCTTCGACTTCGACCCCCGCCTGGACTCTCTCGCCTCGAAACAGCAGTACTTTGCCGACTGTGGCTTGGTGTCGCCTATACAAGATCCTTCGCCTTCCGAGTCGGTATGGATGACAGCGCGGCTTGCAGACACTGCGGCGGCGAAGAGACTATCGAACACGTGCTTTGCCACTGTCCTCGATACAGCGCGCACCGGCTGTCACTAGCGACCGCGTTGGCGCGCCTTGACGACAGGCCGCTTTCAGAACAGTCGGTTTTGGAATGCCGACGTGAACTGTCGTCGCAGCAAAAGTCGGTCAAGGCTCTGTTGACTTTTCTACGTGACAGTGGCCTATTAGAAAGACTCTAATGACCCCATTTCGTCCCTTCTCATATTTTTTTTTCTCATGCTTTCATTTTTGTCACGCTCTTCTTTCCGTCTTTATTTCCCCTTTCCCTTCCCCTAGTGCAGGGTAGCAAACCGGACGTTTTAAGTCTGGTTAACCTCCCTGCCTTCCTTTCATTTGCATCTCTCTCTCTCTCTAGGCAGTAGTATAAAAGGGGAAAGAGCCTGGCATGGCTTAGTGAGGGTTGTGCCGTGCTTGCTGACTGAGCGGCTGAGTTTCGGCGCAGTTCTAACGCTTGCTGGGAAAGAGAACAAAAATGGCAACTCTCCTGAAGTCACTTTGCAGTGTCCTGTGTGAACCTGAACGTGAGAACGAGGCCTTCTCGGTGCGCTGCGCTCAAGAAACGCCGAGGGACGACCGACTTCGGTTATGAGCATCATCGAGCGACATCCCTCCGGACAGCGGATGCAGTCCCCTGACCATCGGGATCTCCCTCCCCCGGCGGGGCGGTCTGTTACGTTTCGCCTACGACGCGCGCTAAAGCCGGCGCGGATGCAACGTACGCCGGAGCTTCATTCAAAGCGGCGGACATTTTGGCCTGTTCGGAGCGGCCGCGACGCATCCCCGCCGAGCGCGTCCCGGCATGTTCAGTGCCACGTGTCTTTGTGTGTGCGTGTGTGTGTGTGTGCCCACGCTTGTCAAAGCGCGGCAGCCGGGGAGAGGAGCTCCCCCAGTGTGAAGCGAGGAGGTCTGACCGGCGCCGGCCCGTCTGATGCGTCACCTCCTTGTTCCAACGTGTCTCTCAGTCCGTCTGTCGCCGCTGTCACGTGGTGTAGTCCCGTGACCTTCCCTCTTGCCCTCAACTCCGAGAGTATAAGAGCAGCTGCCCCCGGACGCCAGGAAAGAGGCTCCGATTTCTTCTGTTGAGTAACGTGCTCTCCCGTCTCTCTACTTCGGTCGACCTGACCGCCCGCTCTTTGCGATGCTAGAATAAACAAGTTGTTCTGTTAGCAGTCGCCTCATGCTTTGCTGGGACCTTCGGATGCTTCCAGTGTGCCCCAGGCCGCCAGGCCAACGCTACCCTTGGGGCTTGCGACCCAGTTGCAATAACGGGCGTCAGCACTGAGGTTCCGACAGCTGGTGGCAGCGCTGAGATTCCAACAGCCGGTGCCATCGGTGCGGTTCACACAACGCCTTTCAACTTTTTCTCATCGGTTATCATTATGCTAATTAGAAAAAATAACAATAATATTATTAATTATTATTATCAACATTGTAGTCATCATCAGCGCGGCTCTCAGAATAAATTATATCTTTCATTATTATAATCAGTCTTCTCACATTTTGAACAGCGCTATCTTCGGTATCGGCTCTCGAAAGGGGCTAGAAACAGACGTTGGAAATAGACATACCCGATACGAAAAAGTGGCGGTAATTCATTGTTTTCAAAATAAAATAAAATAATGCGTTGAAAAAGCCCGCTGCAGCGTCTCCATGCTCAGCTATACTGTCCACACTTGCATGCATATATAACGCACTCGAGCATGTTACCCTTTCCAGCGGGATCCACAAACCTTCTATTAGCGTTTGCTGGCTTAGTAGTTACCCCTTATACTTTCCACGGCAGCACCGAATATCGCGACTGCTTCAGTGCATGGGGGTCGCGCCTCTATACATCGTATACATGCTCGTGCATGTATACCGCGCCAACAACCAGCAGCTCCATTACCCGCCGATAGGCGGCGCGTGGCCTCGGTGGCGCCTGCAGCGTCAAGGTAAAACGAACGCCGCCGTCCCACGTCGACCAGCAGGAAAGCCTGGGGATCAGCGAGCGCAGCGCACGAGGCATAAATAAGGCCTGCCGGAGAACCACACGAAACGAGGAGCGCGTTGCGGAATGAGGAGGAAGAGAACGCAGTAGAAGGGAGCCAAAAAGAAGAACGAAAAGCCGGGAAAATTTCCCCAGAGCCCAAGGGCCAGCGGTGCACGCTGGCGCGCTTGTGTAGTGGCGGCTAAGCAGCAGCTTGGCACGCGCCGGCTGCGCGGAATAGGGCCGCTTTGAGAACAAAACCTACACGCGGGCGACCTCTCCCCGCCCCAACAAATTTCACGACACCTTTACCGCTCCGCGAGCGTCGGAATCAAGAGACATAAGGGGAAAATCGATGATGTACACCGTCGTCGACAGTTCCGCTTAGCTCCCTCGCTTTTTTTGTTTGTTGACGAGGGCGCAAAATAGGGCCGTTCGTTTCGCTCTCTCCGTTTTGCCTGTCGCGTGTACAGCGTCCAAAATTTTCTTCGTTCATTTTTTTTTTGCCTTCTCAGCGGGAGTCTCATTCCTTTGAATCTTTAAAGTGTGATTCCCGACTACACAGCGTTGCCTTTATGACGTAGTAAAACAGGTGAACGTCTGACGCAATATCGCCCGGCCTGTTTACACATATTCTCTCGTCTTTCGGCGAAGCTGGTGCCTATATAATAACTCCCGGCTGCCCCTTCTCAGCAGTACATCGTGCGTGCTGTTATTCTTCGGGGTAATTTCTTACAAATGATTTTCTCTTCAAAATCTTCAAAACATCCTACGCATATTAACGCCGGCTGGATCTCAGAACGCGGATACCCAAGTATATAACGGCGCTGTTACTCTGAACTTCGTAAACCTTTCAAAAAATAAAAATCTTTCGGATAAGGTTGGTTACGAGCAAGGAGAGAGAGAGAGAGAGAGAGAGAGAGAGAGAGAGAGAAACGTTTATTAAACGAAACAGTGTCCCGAGCGAGGCCGGGTATCACCCTAAGGTGGGAGGGCTCCTTAGTCCAGGAACCCTCTGGCTTCGACTGCCCTCTTGGCCCTGGCGACGAGTTGTCGCTGGTCTTCCAGGTCCCCGAGGGTTAGCTTGGCCTCCCACGTTTCGAATAGGTCGTTTGCTTCTATTGCTCGTTTTGCGTGCGTTTCTGGTTGCATTTCGCTGCCTTCCTGCCACGGGCATTCCAGGAGCAAGTGTGCCAGAGTGTCGGGTACGTTGCAAAGTGGGCAGAGGTAGCCGTGGAGCGTCGGGTAGAGGCGATGCATTATCGTTCCGTGCGTGTACGTATTACTTTGCAGGCGTCTAAGGATTAGGCTTTCTTCTCTGTCGAGTTTAGGGTGCGGTGGAGGGTACACTCGACGCTCGAGCCTGTAATGTTGCAATATGGCCGAATAGTTGGTGGATACGGCCTCCGCCTCTTCTGTCACGGGTCCGAGAGCGCGTGGGGAGAGGGGAGCCCGGCTGACGTGCTCGCGGGCAGCGGCGTGGGCCGCTTCGTTCCCCTCTAGTCCCTCGTGTCCGGGTACCCACGTTACGCAGGTGTACGGGAGCGGAGTGCTTCGTCTTTTGAAAATAAATATTTCTCGCGCACCTGCTGCGAACCTGCAAGTGCTTACGCTTCTATCCTTGTGCTGCTGCTTAACGGGTTACTGAGTCTTTGAACTTGTAACGTCGCATTGAACTTGCGCAAGGGCTATGTAAGCGATTACAAAAAGGAAAAGTGGATGCGAGAGCTGCGCTCGTGCATCACGAGACGCATTCTTAGTGGAGCATGAACAAGGCAATAAGTATGTTTAGGCCAAAAAAGTCGAAGCTTCTCCCACAACGATGATGATGATTGTTTATTGGCACCCCCTACGAAAGGCGACGAATAGTCACGCACCCTGCTTGAGCTAATCAAGTAATCCATAGATATTTGTTAGTCCAGCATTTTGTCTCCCTAGTTATTTTTTTTTCTCTTTCTTAAAACCCATACAGCTACTTTGTACCGCTACTTGTGCCTGTAACGAATCTGGTCCTACCAATTTCTCCCCCACTTTTTTTTCACAAATACTTTAAACGTCTCTTGCTCATCTCGACTACTGACCGGCTAATGCTTCTATCCGCTTTAAATCTCAGCGTGTCTGGAAGGTGGACGTTCCCTACGCGTCTCGCAGGTGTGAATACCTTCGCATTCTATTAGGATGTGCCGAATTGTCTCCAGATTTTCGCTGCAGCACACACGCAGCGATGAAGTTAGAAGGGCCTTGAAAGACATCGTTTGGGGAAAAGCTGCAGGAGAAGGCAGAATAACAGTCGATTTAATCAACGATAGAGGAGATATCGTGCATGAAAAGCTTGCGGCCCTTTATACGCAATGCCTCACGACTTCAAATGTACCAGAGAACTGGAAGAATACCAATGGTATACTAGTCCACAAGAAGGCACACGTTAAAGAGTTGAAAAACAGTAGGCCCATTAGCTTTCGTATAAAATATTGACCAAGCTGATTTGCTATAGAATCAGGGAAACACTTGACTTCAATCAACCAAGAAAACAGGCTGGCCTCAGGAAGGGATATTCTACAATGGATCATATCCATGTCATCAATCAGGTAATTGAGAAATCTGTAGAGTACAATCAACCTCTCTATATGGCTTTCATAGATTAGCAAACGCTATTTGATTCAGTAGAGATACCAGCAGCGATCGACACATTGTGTAATCAAGGAGTACAGGTATACGTGTATTTCTTGGAAAATATCTACAAATATTCCACAGCTACCTTCTCCACAAGAAAAGCCGGAAGATACCTATAAACAAAGAGGTCAGGCAATGAAACACTATCTCCCCTATGCTATTCACTACATACTTAGAAGTATACAAGCTATTAGAACGGGATGGCTTAGGAGTAAGGATCAAAGGCGAGTATCTCAGCAACCATCGGTTTGCAGATGACTTTGTCCTGTTCAGCAACACTGGGGACAAATTACCTTAACCGACCTTAATGACCTTAACCGCGAAAGAGTAAGAATGGGGGTGAAGATTAATATGCAGAAGACAAAGATAATGTTCAATAGCCTGGCAAGGGAGCAAGAATTCAGGATCACCAGTCAACCTCTAGTATGTGTACAGGAGTACGTTTATCTATGTCAATTACTTACAGGGAACGCTGATCACGAGAAGGAAATTTACCGAAGAATAAAAATGGGTTGGAGTGCATACGGCAGGCATTACCAATTCCTGACTGGGAGCTTACGATTTTAATTGAAAAGAAAATTGTACAATCATTGTATTCTACCAGTGCTAACGTATGGGGCAGAAACTTGGACGTTAACAAAAAAGATCGAGAACAAGTTAAGGACCACGCAACGAGCGATGTAAAGGAAATTGTTAGGCGTAACGTTAAGAGACAGGAACAGAGCGGTGTGGTTCAGAGATCAAACAGGGATAGCCGATATTTAAGTCGACATTAAGAGAAAAAATGGAACAGGGCAGGCCATGTAATGCGCAGGGTAGATAACCGGTGGACCATTAGGGTTACAGAATGGGTGCCAAGAGAAGGGAAGTGCAGTCGAGGATGGCAGAAAACAGGGTGGGGTGATGAAATTAGGAAATATGCAGGCGCAAATTAGAATTAGCTAGCACATGACAGGGGCAACTGGAGATCGCAGGGAGAGGCCTTCGTCCTGCAGTGGACATAAAATAGGCTGCTGATGATGATTATGACGCATGCCTTATCCTGTTGTGAATATTTGCTCCGGTGTGGTTTTTTTTCCCCTTAGGTAACAAGCTCGGGTCTCAAATATCAAGGCACTGCCCTTTCTACTATCGTACAAGTTTTCTTTTCTCCATGGTCTTTTATGTTTCCATCTTTTGAGGACCCCTGGTCGTTTATTTATTCTTTCAATTAGCCTGTATCAAGGTGCCAACTTCTTGACCTCTTCCTCCATTCTGTGTCCACGCTTTTGAGGTACAGATATTTGTGCACTTTATTTTCGTCCGTGCTCCTGAGTCGTTCTTCAAAACGAATTTTCCTCTGCGCTTCTCTGATTTCAAAAGAGGCCCAAATTAACTCATGTCTCCCTGCGCTGCCTCAATGTGGTTTTACTGTGGGCCTCCAAGACCAACAGGCCTACCGACCTTTGGTTAACTTCCAATCCCGACGAGATTTCTGATTTTAAGCACGTGGAATGGCATTTGCGAACGTTAGAGCTGGCACCATTGCTCCTTTCCAAATCCCTCGCGCCACCTCATACTTATTGTAGCCTAAAAGTACACTACGTTTCATTATTTCTGCATTCCGCTTCCCCTTCATTCTCAAGTTATCGTGGTGGATGCTTGAGTAGGTCTTTCCTCCGTCTGATACTACGTCATTGCTCGTCTCTTCATTAAAGCTCGTAAGTGGCGATTTCTCTGTGCTAAACTTAAGTGCTAGATTTGTCGCTACAATGCCACACATATTACCAAGTATTGATAAATATCTTGCGCTGTCCCCTAGTAGAACTATGTCGTTCATATTCATAAGCCCAGGGACCTTCAGTTTCACCTTTTGCTCATTGCGTATGTAAGATAAATTCAAACCTAATTCACTATTCTCCAATTGCCTATCCATGCCCTTGGCCGAAAGCGTAAACAACAATGGAGACAGAGAGAATCCTTGTTCCCGTCCTTGGTGAATTTCCACAACTCCATTGCATTTCCGGCCTTCCCACGCAATTTGTACTCGGTTGTCTCCATACATCCCCCTCAGTAGCTCCCCGAAGTCTTGTGCTTGAGAATGCCCTATATCATTTCTCTGTTCACGTTGTGCAAGCTTCCTAATATCTAGAAATGCTATCCATAAAAGTTTATTCTGAGCTATTGAAATATCTATACACTTATAACAAAAATATTAACACCTAAGCGTCTGCCTGGCTTAACCAATTTTATAGTTTCCCCAATGTATATTTTTCCTCCCACTTTGACAACACTAATTATGCGGGGTGTTTCAGCGAACACTTCCAAATTTTTAGAGGTGTCCTGTGGCAGATAGCACAATTCTAGTTCGTGAGTTGGTCTACTCGAAGAGGCGGACATTACTCGCACAAAAAATTGAAATGTGCAATATGACTAAATAACAAAAATCAACTAATTAAGTTTCTAACGAATTACCTTTTGTCCCATATTGCAATTTACAAATCCTAGCCCTGTAGTTCACAAGGCGGATCTGGATCTGGACAAGGCGAACTTGGAACGAATTCTCAGTATGAGACCAGTTTCGAGACATTAATTCCAGAACTTTGTAGAGAAATGCATTGGCGTTCCATGTAGTTACTTGATTAACAAAACGTCGGTTTATGCATTCAAGCACAAAAGCAACTGGAATGCCAATGCATTTCTCCGCAAAAGTTCGGGAATAAATATCTCGAAGCTGGCGTCATCCTGAGAATTCGTTCCAAGTGGATCCGCCTTGCGAACTCCACGGCTGTGATTTGCAACTCGCAATATGGGCATAAGGTAATTAGTTAAAAATTAATTAGTGAATGCTTGTTAATAAGTCGATTTTTTTGTGCAATTAATGTCCACTTCTTCGAGCAGACGAGCTCACGAAACTACAATTGTGCTATCTGCCACAGGCAACCTTTAAAAATTTTTTGAAAGTATTCGCTGAAACACCCGGTATACAGTTTCAGTTGCAGAAAACGCTCTCATCAGCGAGCGAGCTATCATCGTCTCTGCACAAACTAGGGAAGGCAGAACCATTACGTTTGCTGCCTCATTCTTCCTGCCCTGTTTTGACGTTGGTTTCGCTTATATTATTTCGGATCGTCACTGATTTGTCATCGCCTTGCACACTGTGCCACAGATCGCGATCACGTGCCTTGTGAGGCACGTACTGCTTTCTGACTTAGTCGAAGTCGTCGTGGTGGAGTTTTGTGTTTCTGAAACTGAACGTCTCAGGTTTGATACCAACTGAGATGTCTTCTTTTCTTCTGTAAACATTTTATTTTATCCTTGGCATGACGAAAAGGAGAGAGTCATTATAGGGCCGCTACGGCGACGCCGCGAATGCAGCTGAAAATTTTTAACTAGCTCGAGGTTTTCTGAGGTTTCTCGCTTAAATTCCGGGATTTTACGTGCCAAAACCCCGGACCGATTATGAGGCATGTCGTAGTGGAGGGTTCCGGATTTGACTCCCTGCGGTTACTTAATGTGTGCACAATTGACGATACACGAGAGTTTCTTGCATTCCGCCTTAAGTGGAAGACAGAAACCTAGGTGGAACACCTAAGCTGATGCAACACTATAGGTATTGCATGCAAACTGGACAAACTATCGGAGGGCATCCAAATAAGCGCTTGAATTGAATTATGGGCTTTTACGTGCCCAAACGACCATTTGATTATGAGGCACGCCGTAGTGGGACACTCCGGATTAGTTTTGACCACCAAAGGATATTTAAATTAAAATTAAATTATGGGGTTTTACGCGTCAAAACCACGATCTGATTATGAGGCACGCCGTAGTGGGGTACTGCGAAAATGTGGACCACCTGGGGTTCTCTAACGTGCCCCCAATGCACGGGACACGGGCGTTTTTGTATTTCGCCCACATCGAAATGCGGCCACCGCGGCCGGGATTTGATGCCTAGACCTCGTGCTTAGCAGCGTGACGTCATAGCAGCTAAGCCACGGCGGCGAGTAAATAAGCGCTTAAAAAGATGGACAAATTTGAGCAGAAAACCTGAACGCACTTTTTGTAAATCATTCTTTGTTGTGTCTGGTTGGAATTGCGTCAATATGAGCATTGAGCAAATTGAATAAAATAACAATTAATAAATAGCACATTAAATTGAATCGAAACGGAATATGTCGAAGACAAACATCTCTCTGGCTATAGCAAAGGGTAAACGGGTATTTCTTTTTTTCACAGTTGGTTCGTTATGGCCGCGCAAACAACACAATTTTCCAAATAAACAGCTAACAATCATTTACTAAGTCTTGTGCCTTTGTACCCTACTCCAAAAGTATTGATATACATTCCTGCCACTACAAGTTCTCAAAACATTACCTCAGAAGATAATGCAGGACTTCAGATACAAATTCTTTGCTGTTGAAAACAAAGCCTAAAGCAGTTTTTGAAAGGAGCTAACTTATAGATTCAAAAGACCGCTTCGTAAGCATATATGTAACGCAAGTTGCAAGAAACTTGATGATTAAAAACGTAGCTTCGTTTAATTATTTTACAGTATCAATCATTTATTTTGACAGGCAATTGTTTATTATTAGCGTTCCTGTTATTTTAAATCATCTACTAAAGCATTTGAACGAAATAATAGTACGTAGACTCAAACGTAGGGTCAAGGTGAAGCTGCGTAGGATCATGTAGGGTTTTCTCAGCCGCCCAAGCCTTTTTGAAAATTTTGGTAGGAACACTTCTTCGAAGCAGCGCAAGTATGCCTGGATCGCCACTCTGCTCGGCTTCCTTTCTAACCAGTCGACGCCTCCTCGTCTCCAGACCTTGAGCTGTCAAACTTCTCACTTTGCAATCTAGGATGGACTTCTTTATCAACGCCACAATTTGTCGGACGGCCTGAAGTGGTTGCTTTGTGATACCTCCGACAGCGACGTGCTGAAATCATTCACGCCGTGCCAGCGCCCCAAGATACCTTCTCGGCATGCCGTCCACTGCTGTCAATACCACACCCTGCTAGGCCTTTTGATTGGATCGGCAAGCGACTTATTCGGGCCCCTTCCTGCACGGCTTCCGGAAACCGTTGGATATAATTGTCGCCATCGACCACTTTACACGGTAAGCGGAAACAGCTGCCCTGCCCGTGCTGCCTGTGACGCAGCATGTTTCCTCTTGAGGCAGTTCATTTTTCGTCACGGCACGCATCGCGAACTTCTGTGCGACAGAGGACGAGCGTTCCTTTCTAACGTCTTACACGCGCTCCTCACTGAACGTTGGGTCGTTCACTGCACCCCTACACCACCTGTCCCCCGCAAACGAATGGCTTGACGCAACGTTTCATCTGGACTGTTGGCGACGTGCTCTTCCACAACGTCGCGTCTAATCATACCAATTGGGACCACATTGCGCCTTCCTTGACGAGCATACACTGCACCGAAGGCGACCGCAGACTGTTCGTTACTCTTCCTCGTGTAAAAATGCGAACTATCGACCACGACTCGACGCCATACCTGCTTACCGCCCCGTCGAATCCGAGTGTATGCCGCTCTCTCAAGCGCCTCGCCACGGTGCGGAAAGCCCTCTCGTCGTGATAAAATCGCCCACCTTGTCGCTTTCTCCCAGACTCTCCTGTGCGGGTTTGGCTTCCAGCTATTTCGCCCAGCGTGTTGCCATAACTCTCGTGGAAGTACCATGGACCCTACAGTGTTGTGGCGCCGACATTGCTTGTGAATTATGTTCGTCGTCGAGCCCACCACGCCGTCTACATACCGGCCACCGCTGTCGTGGTTGCGAAGCAGTGCACATCCAGCGCCTGAAAGCGTATGACGACCCGCACGTCCTCCCTGCGCCTTGAGTCGCCGGGATGGCTCTCTTCCCTTCGTAAGGCGAACGTACTGACGACGAATGCCGTTTGCGGCAGCCGCATCGTGCTTGCTCCACCTAGGACAGAGCTCGTGGTGTTTGACAGAGAGGGAACCTTTTGCGGCCATAAGTCATGATTTGAACACATTTGAAGACGCATCTTTCATGTCATTCTTGGTACGTCTCCTCCCTACGCTAACCTCTCTCTCTTCTTTGTCGTTTAGAACAATCGCGCCATCTTAATTCATGAGGATGCAGTCAGTTGTTTTTTTCGCTAAGCCATGGACTCCTGAGTGCAACTAGAGATAACATTCCATCACGAGTTGCGGCGAGTTATGCAACACGGAAAAACCAAACTATGTTAACAGCAGTAGACTGGTCGCTAGCGTGACCGAATGGCCAAGAGTCTGGGGTTCCGAAACGGGAACGTCAGGAGGTTTAACTTTTGAATCCTGCGGACGCCTCAGAATTATTTGTTCAGATCACGATTACCTTCCATCAAAGTGAATGTGTTCTTGAAGCCAAGGAAATGAGACGTTGGTCGGTCAAACACTGAAAAATAAAACCACGTATACCCGAGTTTCTGGCTTTCAATTTCACCCCGAAAGAAATGTGTTTTGGCGGATTCAATTTACAGCACGAACGCTTCGCCGACGCCCACTTTCATGCACTGCCTGCAACATAAACACTGCAATGTGCGCCTCATTTAGGAATACGCCGTTCGCCAGGCACCCTTAAGGAACTGATACTCGGCAGTTCAGGGGGGAGGGGGGGGGGGGGCGTTGCGCACAACATGAAACACTTTTATCAAGAGTCAGAGGCTTCGCAATCTCCCTTCACGGCATCTAAAAAGACTTCTTCGCTCATCCAAGTGTGGAACTGACCTGACATACCGATAGCCTACTATTACATGACAGTAGATATATAGTTTCTGTGCTCAAGCCTGGAAAGGCTTTGTACCCATAATTCATAGGTTCGTACTTATGATCTATTTGTACCCATCACTGCTCATGAGCCACGTGCAGCACTACCGGAACGTACGCTTATATTAACCCATTAAGGACCAGCGTGAACATATGGTCACGGTAGTCTGCACAGTGGATTTCAATTAATTAAGATTAACAAAACGGCACCAAAATCGCCTTTGACATGCCGATTGACAGATTAGAGTCCCCTTTATGGATACCAAGTGTCAGCAGTTGTCAGTCGTTTTGTGGGAGCCCCTCGCAGAGGCGGGAATAAGTGTTGCTATGCGAGTAGCGTCGCGATACATCGCTCCAAAGGTTAAGTGTTTTTTTTCTTCACTACTTGCTTAAGCAATTGTTGGATATCGTTACCTCCATATTGCTCTTTGAATATGTGACCTCCGATGAGCATTTGGGAAAGAATTATGTTTGATTTATCCATGAACGAATACGTTATCTTGTGCGTTGCCATATGGTCACGCTGGGCCTTTAGGATACCGAACTTTTTTTTTTTCAAACTGCATTCTCATCTCTTGCACGGCTGCTGGCGCGTTCCCACAGTGGTTATTTGTTATTTTATTGTCTGAATAGGTAGATGTTGGAAGAAATAGCGAAGATACTCGAAGAGGAAGATGACGATGTGTCAGTGATTTATATCAAGCTGCCAGATCTGGCAGCTCGATATATAGGCTAGCACCTATTTGGATGAACACTCGGCCGATGAAGACTCAGACAGGCTCATTGACAATCTAAGCGGGCGGCAGCTATGAGCCGGCGCTGAAGCTGTTTTCTCCGACGGACGCAGCATTGGTGGATGCGAGTCTGACCACAACGACCCCGGCGGGCAAAGTGACGGAACATCAGAGGTGTCTTCTGCTGCAGTTCATGCGGCCATTCCTGTGAAATTATCCACTGCTTCTAAGTGGACGAAGGGTGATCTCCAGGAAAGCCTTGGCATATTTCCCGACCCAAACTTTGCTGCTTAAAGGGACTTTTCAGCTGTTGAGTTGATCGAACTCTTTTTTGACGAAGCCGTCGTGGAGCTGTTAGTTGAACAAACAAGAAACGTTATTTTGAATATGCCTGATCCAAAGGTTACCAAAGAAGAATTAAGATAAGTTTTCCTGGATTACTTGTTTTTTCCGGCTATAACTGCTTGCCAGAGAAAAAGTGCTATCGGGACAGCGGCACGGATATGTGCAACACGATGACCTAGAATGCTATGCGAAGAAATCGCTTCATACAGATAATGTGATTCCTGCACGGAGCGAAATGCAAGCCTAACCCTAAGTGACGATTTGGCAAAGTTGCACCCATTGATGGCACTATTGAAAACAAAATTTCTGGAGCGCTTTCAACCTGTGCGTCACCTGAGCTATGACGAAAGTATGATTGAGTATTATCGTCGTCATGACTGGAAACAGTTCATACGCGGAAAGCCTATCCGCTTCGGGCATATTGTATGGCGGCTAAATGCCAAGAACGGATACCTTGTAAACCTCAAAGGGTATCAAGGCAAGCAGGGGATCTCGGAACATCTAAAAATATGAAAAGAACTTCGGAAAAGTAGCGGCGCCACTTCTTCAAATGCGGGGTGAACTCACAGCAGAGACGCACAATCTTCCTTTTTTTTCTATTTTGATAATTTATTCACAAGCATGCAGCTACTCAGGCATCTCAAGGCACAGGGCTACGAAGGCACAGGCACAGTGAAGCAGAACCGTGTTCCCAAAGAATGCCCTATCGCTGGACCAGAACTCGTCAAGCGCCAACCTCGCAAGCACGAAGAGCCCGTGCTGAGCGACAATGGGATAATTGTTGTCCGCTGGATGGACAATTCTGTAGTAACGATCGTAAGCACCATTCAAGGCGTAGAGTCAATGTCATATGCAGACAGGTACCCTCGTGTTCAGCAGAATCGAATCAAGGAGGCCCGTCCAAACACTGTTGCTCAGTACAAGATTTATGGGAGGTACGGACCAGATGGATGCAAATGTAGGTGTCTACAGGTTTGCAATCCGTGGCAAAAAGTGGTGGTGGCCGATTTTCACTTGACTTTGTGATGTATCTATCAGCAACACTTGGACGTTAATTCGTAGCACAGGGTTCAACGTCACGCACGTGGAATTCCGCAGGCAAATTGCACAAAGCTACCTGATGCGATGGGGCAATAAGCCTAGAGGGCCTGGTCAATGCAGAATCCCAAAGACTGGTGATGTCCTGACTGGTACAGGGTATGACCAAGTGGCCCACTTTGTTGCGCCAATACCTAATGGCAAGAGGTGGAGGTGTGCATGAGATAATTGCAACAACGCGGTGCACCCAAAACGCACAAAGTATGACGTCGGCATGTGTATTCCATGATTTAAACCATATCACACTAAATAAGTGCTCGACTATTCGCTATGTATGTTTTTTGTGGCGTTTCATGGCTTGAAATAAATGTTTTTCACTTCGCGTATTTTGCTGTAGCGTAAGGGCCCAGCGTGACCATATGGTCACGGGCTATATTTCAAAAACTAATTAGGCAAGAGTAATAATTTTTTGCATGTGAAATATTAGTATAAAGGTAAGTTAATATATTAGATTTATTTCAAGATAGCAAGAAAAAAAAGAAACCGGTCCCTAATGGGTTAAAAACAATGCTTTTCTTACCGGATTACACCCCGTTTTCCGTATCGTATATTTGGATTTCTATAGCCTTTTTTCGTGAGTCGATCCCGAAGATACTGCATTCTAAAAATGTGGGCCGATCCCGAAGGTACAGTGCAGTCTAAAAATGCGGGCCGTTCCCGAACGTAGTGCAGTCTAAAAATGTCGGCCGATCGTGAAGTGTCGTTAAAAAAATTGAAGCAGTTCAACGCTCTTTCTAATCCCCTCACGCCAAGTGTGAGGCGATAGAGTGCCGTGTGCAGTGAATCCGCCCCATTCCCACCCCCAAGCGCCAACTCCTTCAGGAAGACAGTGTATTTGATCGACTCCAGCTGAAGATTGAATCACCTTCGAACTTTTTTTTTTCTGGTCTCTCAGAAGCTTGTGACGGATCACGCATAGCAATTTTCTACGGACTGCGCAGGTGTGCTGGTGCGCACATACCTGGTAACTCCGGACGGGTTACGGTTTTTGTAGATCCGGAATGGATTCCATAACCATAACTCGGGCTACTTGGGCATCCTTATGCGATTTACTCTATGACCAGAATAGTGGCGTGCGCCATTGGAGTGCCGGCTGATGCGATCTTCACATCAGAAGGCGGTGAAGGCGCTACTGCGGTTCCTCCAGTCAAGGGACCTGCTTGAACAACTGTGACACTCTTGCGTTCCGTTGTGCGTGTGTGTGTGTGTGTGTTCTTTTTTTCCTTCTCCCATTCTTTCCATGTGTGTGTACTCTTTTTTTATACAAATATATTTCTGTCTCCAATTACCCCTTCCCCAGTGCAGGGTAGCAAACTCGATATCTATCTTCCGGTTAATCTTCCTGCCTTTCTCATCTCTCTCTCTCTCTCTCTCTCTCTCTCTCTCTCTCTCTCTCTCTCTCTCTCTCTCTCTCTCTCTCTCTCTCTCTCTCTCTCTCTCTCTCTTTCTCTCTCTCTCTCTCTCTGCGCCATATAGTGTGCAAATCAAAGCGGCGGGTTTGATTTGCACATCGGGCTACCGTGGGTGCAGCACAAACCCTAGAGGCCATGCTGGGCATATTCACATCTAAGACATAAAAATAGAATATATCTGAGATGTCTTTGAAAAATGAAACGTTTAATTTAATTGAAAAGGTTATACGTTAGCTTGTGTAAATTGAACTCTTGTGGCCTGTATCAGTCCATGCCGACGAATTAAGCGTTCCGACGATGGTCTGGCAAGGTGTTGGTTTGTCCACCGCCTGCTGCCATATAGTGTTCCCCTACACTATAGGTCGCTCACACACCAACACAGCCAGCCTCTTCCGTTGAAATGTGACGGCACCCTTGTCGCGTACAGCGAGGAGCAGCCGAATGAGACCGCATTCCTGATGTAACGTTTATTAAACACCTGTAATAGTAATACTGAGACCTTCGTTGCATCGGCTGTATGTGCACATACTCCGATATCGTCCTGCTTCGTTGACAAGGTTGCCCACGAGTATGGAGACACGACGACGAGTCTATGGCGCCAACGCAGTGACGACAGAATAACGAAGCAGGTATGAGATAAATCGAACGACAGAGTCGTATATCGACGACGACATGACGACGATAAGATGTCGATTCTTAAATTATGCCGATGGCAACGACTGTGTGACGACAATGGCGTGATGACAACGGAATGACGCCGACGGGATGAAGAAGCAGGAATGACTACGATGGCACAACCAAGACGGCACGACGACAACGATATGACAAAACGGAGGTATGATGCGTCTGTGTGACGACGATTGCGTAACAGCGGCGGCGTAATCATGATAGCATTACTACAACATGATCAGGATAAAATGACGAACAAAGAACGGCGTCCATGGATCGACGAAAGTAGTACGACGGTAACGACATGGCGACAATGGGATGACGATATCGAAGTGACGACGACTGCGAAACGAAAGCGTGACGACGACGGTGCGACGAGTATCCGATGTCGATGTTGCAATGTTGACGACAGAAGGACCGCGACGGCATTTCCACGGCGGCAAGACATGAGGACTTGGATGACGACTGGTGACTGATGACAACGGCGTGACGATGACTGCATCACGACGCCTGCATGGCGATGATGACGTCACGACGATGGCATGACGAGAGTTGGATGACGAAGGTCAAGTGACGATGATGGCACGACTGAGACGCCATTACGGCGACAGTCTGACAAAGGAAGCATGACGGCGAATGTCTTACGATGGCGGCTTTTGGGTTGTTTGAGAATACCGGGGTCCGGCTGTGAACGCGGATAGAAAGTTTGGAAGCAGCCCGGCTTCCGGCTGCTCAAGTTCACAAACAGGTAAAATTTAAGTCGAATAAGAAGAAAAGGAAGGCCACCGCAAACAGTCACTAGCACACATATTCGATAAATAATGGGCAAAAATACGCTACGCGCAATAGTTCTTCCCGGAGTTCATAAAATGCATTTCGGGGCAATGAGTGTAACAGCTATGCCATGGTCCTGGCGTACTCCCAAAGGACGAAGAACGATCACTTTCGCGTTTAATGTTCCTTTTTCTTTGCGCAGCTGTAGACCACCACCATGTGACCTAACAAGTTTTCTACGCCAAGCGCCTAGCGGGGCTCAGTAGCTGAAACCGTGTTCACGTTTTACGACCAGAGTCGAGGGACATCAATGAATGCCCTGTCCCTGTTCATGGAACCGAGAAGCCGGAGCAACGGGAAATATATGATGGGATCGTTACACTTGTATTGCCACCGAAGAGCTCGAACCAGTGGCGACGTGTGAGTCCTGTTACCCAGGCTGCGAAGTTTCGAACCAGGTCTTCAGCCGGTGCAGATGAATCAGTGTAGTGCCTTAGAGGTTCCAGTTTGATCAGTTCTTGCATTTGGAAACGCATATTCACCAATGCCCAAATAGTCATATAGGCACGAATCTTCGAAATTTCGTATACGAATCGAATAGCCTTTATTTGCATCCAATTCGAGAATTGTCCATTCAAAGGTCTCTATTCTCTATACTACAAGTGACAACAACAGTTTTTGTAGTCTACACGTAGAAAGACTGATGCGAATGGAGACTCGTCTGAATAATTTTGGTGCAGGAGAAACGCAGTTGTTGCGCAGGTGATCCTGTTTCTGAAAGAACACACGGAGGATGTCAGTTACGCACGACAGTTACAAGCCTTCTTGGTTTTTATTTGTTAAATGTGTTGTCTGTTATGCTTACCTTTGTTTAGTCTTGTCTTCTTTTTTTTTCTTCACAAGTGATTTCAGTTTGCTCGCGTGTTGGATGCAGTTTGCGTTAGTTGCCGGCCGGCCGTAACGCTTGCCTCATTTGGACCTGATAAAATCGCAACCTTAGCTTTTATTTTTCTTGACGTTGACTACCTTCCTTATTTCGTGCCTTTGTTCTTTAATATATTTCCATTAGTTCAATAAAGCCCCTGTTATTAGCCAGCGCTCGTGTTGTATGTGTCTCAGCCCTCGTCTCACGCGCTGTTTCCGCTACAAGTTACCAACCGTTGAGTAACGGTTGGTAACGGTTGGTTGCCTTGGGCAGCCTACAAGTTCGCTATCTCTATTTAAATAAAGAAATTTATTATATATCCAATATTACCATGTTTGTGTATATTCAGTAAGACGAGCGGTGCTGTTGTATTTGACTTAGTTCCTTCAACGAGCACTATACTCAATACAAAGTGTCCCACGTAACTTGAGCCAAACATTACATATATCCAATCATTACATATATTCAATACGCGCTACATGAAAGTGTTTTTTTTTTTTTAGCACGAAAGAAGCCCGCAAATGCACGCAAAGTGCCTCGAGCGGCAAGCCGCGTGACAATATTACGTGCATTTGCGGGCTCCTGTCAAGCTCGGAAAAACTTTTATGTAGCACGTATTGAGCAACAGAAAGCTGTATCGGGAGTTTTTGATGTCGCTCTACAATTTTCTTCTTGACACTTTTCATCTAATTGTATTATTTGAGAAGTTGATAAATTAATTAAGACTAATTATCTAATTAGGCGGAATGAAAAAACTATACTGTGAGTATCTCCAAGCGACGGCAAACAATATTATTTTGGTTCTATTTAGCTACGTATCATTTGCATATTTGTAATGTTTGGCTCAAGTTACGTGAGACACCCTGTATACTACACGCGTCTGGGACGCGCTGTTCCTTTCTCTCTCTCTCTCTCTCTCTCTCTCTCTCTCTCTCTCTCTCTCTCTCTCTCTCTCTCCTCATTATTATCATTGTCACAGTGCACCATGATATAACAGTCCTTTCCTTTGTTTCTCATTTAAAAGCTTCTCAGTTGAACTGAAATCGAGCTGTTAAAGGAATCACATCTATCAAATAATGCAAACGAGTCTTTTGTTTTTTCATTTCACTTTCTTCATTTCATTTAACTTTCTTTTAGAAATTAGAAATATTCAATATTTGAGTCGATATTCACCTCAATATTTGAATACCTCTAAACAGAAGAGATATGCAAGTTGACTTTAATAAAGGTGTACATATATTTAAGAAATACTGTAGGAAGTTTCTTGTGAACAGTGACATTATGTTTTCATTATTGTAAATTACCTCAAAAAGTGCGCTTTGTTCTTCCTTGCCATGCTCCTCTCAGCTACTGCAATTTTGATACACGGCTGTGAAATTGTGCTTGGTTTCTGTGTCTTGGTTTTTGTGATGATTACCATGGCTATGAATGATGTTGTCGAACGTGCTGACTGATAACTGAATTGCTGTGTTCTGTATTTACGTTGCAGACATTATGTTGCGTATGTAAATATTTTGTACCAATTATTTGCTGACTTCATATTCGAGCAGTGACTAGTCTCCCTTTTTAATATTGCCCACTGTCTGAACCTATGATGTCTGTCTGACTGAACTTTGTTGATGTATTTTGTCTGTGTATATTGTGCAAGGGGGCCGGGGCCCTTGTGAGGCGCTCTGTCGCCTTCAGCCTGGGCCGCCTCTTAGACTGTGTCTGAAGAAACAATAAATAAATAAATAAATAAATAAATAAATAAAGAAAGAAAGAAAGAAAGAACGAAAGAAAGAAAGAAAGAAAGAAAGAAAGAAAGAAAGAAAGAAAGAAAGAAAGAAAGAAAGAAAGAAAGAAAGAAAGAAAGAAAGAAAGAAAGAAAGAAAGAAAGAAAGAAAGAAAGAAAGAAAGAAAGAAAGAAAGAAAGAAAGAAAGAAAGAAAGAAAGAAAGGTCGTTTTCATTGAACACTCGCATTCGACTTGTTCAAAAAATTTCGCTCTACAAACAGGCTTTTACCAAATAGCGTACGAGAGCATTGACAATTAACAATTAATCCAGCGTATCACAAAAAATGGGGGCGCCACGTCCCTTAGCCGGGCGCCGTCTCCCGAGCCTTCTCCGCGCGTAAGTGCACTACCACCATAATTTGAAGCGCGAAAGGGCGATATCAACCGTCGAAGTCATATTTTACGCCAACTACCTAGATCGCGATGTCTCGCCGTCGCCTTCAGCCGGTACGAAGCGACACGTGGTGCGGGCCCAAAAGACCAGCAAGCGATCGAAATCACGCAAATGTCACATTCTCTTCCGCACGCGGAAACGCAGAGACGCGTTCCAGTTTTACCTTTAATGGATGCAGTTTCAACTTCTCTCCGTAGTAGTAGCACTTCACTTCCCCCCAAACAAAATGCTTCGTTCGATTTATCCCAAATAAGAAGCATTGTTCCGAAACATCGACAGCTACAGCGCGCGGCACCACGGATCCCCGATGAAAAGGGTCGTCAGATAGGAACTGACAAAAAAAAAATGCGCTGACCGCGACCAACCACTACACAGACACGCGCCACTCGCAGTCCTCGAGTCACGTTTCAGCGGGCACAGCGCGTATCGCTCATTAGAGAAAATAACAGTCGAGTGCCCGAGGCGGAAATTTTAGCCTGATGTTGCAACGGCTGCCGCTGCAAAGGGCACTCGTATCGCCCGGAAGAGCCGGTCAGTAATGATTAAGCTGCTCAATGAAACGCGCTACCCCCAAGGAAGTGTCACGAAGCCTTTCACGTCATCCAGTCGCGACGATTCGCGATATAGTGGGTGCGTGTAGGGGCCCACTGCAAAAAAAAGGACATAATAAATAAAGGAAACTACCGAGCCTGCGCTACCGTCGGGGCTCGAAAATCTTGCTCTGTTCTCTCTGGAGACGCTGTGTCGCACCGACTGCTGAATGACGCTATGTCACGGCTCCTCGACAACGACAACGAGGCGGACTGTTATTCACAGAACCTTTATGCGGATGACAGAGAGTTTTTCTCGTCGGAAATTACATCCCCACTCAACCAAACACCTACAAACGTAGCATGTCGGTCCTAGAAAGATCCCATCCGTCTCCGAACGTTAAAGGGTGCGCTTTGCTTATTTTTCCTCTATACAATCCAGCACACGCGTTATTTGTTTATTTTTATTTATTACATATTTATTAATACTGAAATCCGCTTTCTGGGGATTTTAGCGGGGCGGTTTACACAATTCAGCAGTCAACAAAATATGCACAAACGGCCAAACAATACAGGTTTCACGTAAATCTGATAACGCTACAAAATATGCATTGCAGTCACTCTAAACTAGATACAGATAATGTTAGCGTTGGCGACAGCACAGAATGATTAGTTAAGTTATTCAATTCGGTAGCAGTTTGCGGAAAAAGGGAATATTTAAAACAATTATTTCTAGTAGTGAATGGTATTATTGATAAGTCATGTCGTTGCCTAGTGTCATATCAAGATGAGAATTTAATCACTTCTGTAATGTTGATGATATAATGCCCTTTAATTAATCGATAAAGAAGCTTCAAACATGAGCAGCGATTTCTCTGGCTTAAGGTTTGTAGAATAGCTTTAGATAATAGATCAGTTATCGATGTGCGGCAGAAACTATTAAAAACTAAACGAACAGCCTTTTTTGTAGTTTTTCGAGTTGGTAAAGATTTGTTTTTGCGTAGAATTCCAAAATAATCGCAGCATAATCAAGTGTTGGTAGTATAACTGTCTTGTATGCCAGCAGACAATCTTGAGGTGCAGACAGCTTAAGAGCTCTTCGAAGGAAGTACAGCTTATAGCATGCATTACTGGGGCCCTATAACGTAAAACTATTCCAACATATTTCTATTCCAATCTCCTGACGTCAAATTTGCGTAACCACCAACGCAAGCACCGGGCGGTCACCCGCAGGGTTGTCTGAACAGACCAATCAAACGTTGTCTTCGTTCATACGACGTCACTTTTGTTTGCTTGAAAAACGAATAACATTGCCTACACTGAGTGTCTTGTCGTATCTAATTGGCTGACAAGAGGTGAGGAGAACGCTCAAGGGGAGAGGGATTCGATGGGGCCGAGCCATTGTACTGAAAGTTGATAACCGGATGAAGAGGGTGGTGCCGGTGTCTACGATTGGTCGGCTTTCCCTTACTTAGCTTGCGGTGGCTGGTCGAAAATCGCGGCGGCATGCAACGGAAGCTCAAGAATGACGCTAAAACGGACCCTCTGCAAAGAAGAGTTGGCAGAATGAGGGGGTAAACGTGCCGAAAGTGCTCGAAAACGTTACACGGCCACGTAAGAAGTTTTTTTATACGCAAATACACCCATGCTCTTCGGCAGCTGCGAGTAGCTAGCGTCTGAGCTATCGGCGGCAGCCATCTTCTATTTCTTTCGGAACGGGGCAGCCTGCGGCTATTCCGAAGAAAATTCAGTTTTGTTCGGCATATTAATGCATCTTTATCGCGTACATGTCACTTTCACGCGGTGAGTTCTTGCGGTTTTGTGACGTCGCGTGAGAGGCAGGTGAAGTGGGTGCAGCCCGAAAACTTTTTACCAATAGCCAAAGGCTAATGGCGAAAAGGTGTCGAATCAAAAATAACTGTTTTCTTTTTTCTGTCAAATCATGCATAATCAGTGTGTACACAGCATATATCAGATGGGGAGCTATCGCGGTTTTCGTGACGTCGCGTGACAGACAGGTGAAGTGGGGGTGGTCAAAAAAAGTTTTTAACCAATCGTGGTGGGCTGATAGCAGAATTGGAATAGAAAAGTTTGGAATAGTTTTACGTTATAGCGCCCCTGGTTACAAAATTGATGTGTTTAGTCCAATTAAGGTTACAGGTAATCAAAACACCTAAATATTTATATTGTGTAACTTCAGTGAGGAACACATTATTAGCAGAATAGTCGAAGGTAACAGGGTTTCTCTTTCTTGTAATTTTAATTAAGACTGCTTTGTTAAAGTTAAAGGACATTTTCCAGGCTTCGCACCAATCGTAATCTTTCTGAAAGGCATCATTTAGTATTACTTGATCGGCAGAGAGAGAGAGAGAGAGAGAAAGCAAGGACAGGAAAGGCAGGGAGGTCAACCAGAAGAGTATCCGGTTTGCTACCCTACACTGGGGGTGGGGGAAAGGGGAATAGAAAGAAGAAAAAAGGGAGAGAGTAAGCACAGAGTACGTGTGGGAGGGACACTATGCACAGGGACACTATAAACGGTCTCTTAAACCGGTGTACCTCAAGTATTGCAGTAATGCACGATTCGCTTTTCGTGCCAGTGACGGGTGTGGCCACGGTCCGAGTATCTTTGACTCGGTGAAAGGTCGTAAGTCTAGTCGGTGCAAAGTTTCCTGCAGAGAGAGGCGTTGTACATCGTAGCAGGGGCAGGTACACAATAGGTGCTCGATGGTCTCCTCGCACTCACAGGAATCGCACATCGGGCTCTCGGCCATTCCCAAAAGAAAAGAATATGAGTTTGTGAATGCTACTCCCAGCCACAAGCGGTACAGCAAGGTTGCTTCACCGCGGGAAAGGCTAGATGGCACTTGTAGCCATAGCGTGCGGTCCAGTGTATATAATCGGCAGTTGAAGGCCCCTGAACTCCAGAGATCTTGCGACTTTTTGCGTGCATGTAGGCGAAGTTCCCTGGCAGCGTCAGACCTCGCCAAAGGTATGGAACGCGTCTGGGTATCTGCGTGGGCAGACCGGGCAGCCTTGTCTGCTAGGTTGTTGCCGACAATGCCCCAGTGAGCAGGAATCCATTGAAATGTAATGGTGTGCCCTCTTTCCAGAGCATGGTGGTGTACTTCCCTGATGTCACATATCATCTGCTCGTATATTCTGTGACGTAATGCAGACTTGATGCTGTGAAGGGCTGCCTTAGAGTCACAAAATATGACCCATTTCTCTGTGGGCTCTTCGGTGACGTACATCATAGCGGCATGGAGAGCTGCAAGTTCTGCCGATGTCGATGTAGTCGTGTGCGACAATTTGAATTTAACTGTAACCTTCTTAGCTGGAACGACGAATGCGGCAGTTGAGCTGGCACATGAGGTCGAACCATCGGTATATATATGTATGCGGTCATGATACGTCTGGTGTAGTAATAGGAGCGTAATTTGCTTCAGAGCCGGCGATGGATAATTGGACTTTTTGTAATTCCAGGAATATAAAAATTCACTTGAGGCTGTCGTAGGCACTACAGGGGAGATGAAGGCTTTGTCGCCGGTGTAAAAGATGACGGTATGCACTCTTGATGAGCGCTAATCACTCGTGAAAAGGTCGCTTGAGGTCTTTCGGCTGGTAGGGAGGTCAAATGATGGTCGGGGATCGGCAGAATTTTTCACAGTGGAGTACAGTACACAGTCATCGGCAAACGGTTTTATGTGAATAGAGATATCACGTACAATGGCTTTAATAAATATTAAAAACAGTAATGGCCCAAGCACTGAGTCTTGTGGGAGCCTAGAGTCAACTGGTAGTCGTCTTGACGGGTGATCTGTGAAAACGACGTATTGCTGCCTATTGCTAAGTTAAGCGTTCAGCCAAGTTACAAGTTGTACGTTTTGTAGTGTTTTTTCAAGCTTAAAAAGTAATGCTTTATGCGAAACCTTCTCGAAAGCGTTTTCAAAGTCCATAGAAATTGCATTAATTTGGTATCCTTTATTTATTGATTTTGCAACATCACGCACTGTTTCCACAAGCTGCGTTCAAGTTGAAAACCGTCTTCCGAAGCTATGTTGGTATTCAGTTAGCATTTTATGTTTTTCAAGGAACTGCGATATGTGGTGATGAATGATGTGTTCGAGTAGTTTGCAAACTGTAGATGTTATTGAGATTGGTCTATAATGAGCAATGCATTTCTTATTTCCCCTTTTATGAAGGGGTTTTAACCTGGCAATTCTCCAATCACTCGGTACTTGTCCTTCTAGCAATAACGTTGAAAATAGAACAATGAGGTGCTTAGCGACCCATTCAGCAAAGTTTTTCAAAAACGAACTTGGAATGTTGTCTGGTTCACACGATTGGTTAATGTCAAGATTGAGGAACATATTGAAAATACCCTGTTCACTTATGACTACATCTTCTCTAGGTGCTACAGAAAGATCAAAACAAGGCACAATACTATTATGATGCGTAAATACCGACATAAAATGCTCATTATATGCATTACCAATTTTATTTTCGCCATCTACTAGTGCGCCAGCTTTATCCAACACCTTACAATCTTTAGATTTGGCGGAGATTGACCTCCAAAATTTTTCAGGGGACGCCGAAATAATGTTCGGCAGTTATCTTCCCTAATAACACTGTTTATCTTAGTGAATACGACTCTTTATTTGAGAATAAATCGCAGAAATAATATCGCTCTGTGATATTTGGTCTGAAAATGACTGTTTTCTCTGCTTTAATCTGTTTGATCTCCTATTTATTTGTTGCGTCTCCCGAGAAATTCAGAGGCAATTTTTTTGCTTCTTTTTAGTTTTTCATGGGACGAAACATTCTGTACATTCACTTATGAAGCTTTTAAAACAATCCCAAAGTTTGTGTACATCATCGTCACCGTTCAAAAAATCTTTAAAAAATATATGATGGTACATCTATAATAGAGACATCATCGGCTCGAAGAAAGTCACGGAAGGTAGACACCTTGCGTCTTTCAGTTAGACAAACGTTAGACACGGTAAGCAACACTGCGTGGCGGTCGGATATTCCAGGAATAATTTGGCAATTGTAGTTAGCAACAACAGTTACCCTACGAAAAAATAAATCAAGAACCGAGAGGTATATTGTATTTTGGTAAAGTTGTCTACAACTTTTAGTAAATCAAATGTAAATGCGATATCCAACATGGGTTCTCCCGATTTATCAGATTTGGCAGATTAAGATCGCCTGCCAGGACAACTCGATCAGAAGGGCTTCACATATGTGCGCAGTTGGTTAGTAAGGCCTTCTAGTACGCTAAGAGAAGAACCAGAGGTTCTGTACATGGCTCTGATAATATACCTGACTTTGCCATGATAGGCCTTACAAAATGCACATTCAATATTAGGTGCTTCCAGCATGCCGATTATGTGGATAGAGTCCTTGACAATTAAGCATACTCCACCACATTTGAACTTCGCGATTTTTTCTGTGCGCGCTGTATCCATTCGGGACAAATTCACTGTCATAAATTACTGGATTCAATTAAAACACGTTGTGGGGCTAGTTGGTGCATAGCTTTCAATAGATAAAACGCCAATAGTGACGGCACACTAGGAAGGAACAAAGACAGGAAGCGCCCTGTCCTGTCTTTGTTCCTTCCTAGTGTACCGTCACTATTGGCGCTTTATCTATTGAAAGTGTGATTCAACAAGGTTTCTGTCAATATAGAAATATCTGGATTATAAGGAAACAACAGAGCCTCGAAGTCGGTCACCTTATTCACTATACTTCTACAAATTACCTCGAGTGTTTTCAGTGAGGGCCGGTCATAGGTGCGTCGTCAGGTACCCTTTTGGTGAAGCTTATACCGATACCTCTTGATATCATTCCGCCCCCCCCCCCAAAAAAAAAAACACTCCATCAATACTCAGCTTACCGAACACAAGTTTTAACTTAGACCCTCGTTATCTCCCATCAGTCGAGTTTTCCCACAGCTTTTTTCGCACTTCGTGTACACGTATCGAAAAGTCTTCGGACAATGACAGGAGAGTGCCTTTTAACTTATGTGAGATTTTCAGCACCGAATTTGTTTCACGATAGTTAAAAAATTTTTTAATTCCAGGTCTCGTTTTGTTTTCGATTTTTCTACGACCTAATCTGTGTAACCTTTCAATACCAGTCACACTTATGCCCAACTTTAGCTCTATTACCTCTTTACCGCGCGCCTTTTCTAACTGCGCAGTGGTTTCATTCTTAGATTCTTCTAATCCATAAGTAATACAATTACTTCTACGTTCTCTGTTTTCTAAATCATGGACTTTATTAAACAGTGAAGCTGATTTCTTGTCTAACCCGGGTACCGATGCCTCCATTTCTTTCATTTACTTTGGTACACTATCGACGAGTGAAGCCAACTCATTATCACCTCTAGACACAGATGCTTTAATTTCTTTAAACTGCTTCGGCAACGCGCTAAGTTTAGATATCCGCCGCTCAGTTCCCTCCATTCTTTCTTGTAAGTTACCTTGAACTTTTTGTATGTCCTCAATGCTTGTACCAATTTTCGACTGACCAGAAAGCACCTGAAGTAGAAGTTCCGCATCGCTGGGGCCAGGGTTAGGTTCGACGTCGCCACAAACCAGCAAGTCCTTTAATAAACAAGTACCACTTTTCACAAAACACTTCATGCACAGTGGGAAGGACGGCAGCACTAAATGGCCATCATCACTACGGTAACCGTCAACAGGTAGGCATTGACTAACCTGTAGTACGAAGAAAACTTCCATCGAAATGCGGCCGCCACGATTTGATCCCGTGCCCTCGGGCTGAGAGGCGCAACGCCAAAGCCAATACGCCACCACGGAGGATGGTTTGTAGTCGTTCGGAAGAGCACAAATTTGCTCATCCTCAAAAATCCCATTACACGTCTTTATCCCTGAAGTGCTGAAATAATGTTGTCTGTAGACTGTATCCTTCTGTTCTTGTCGGAATCGCCTCAAGCCGCACAAACAGTCATTTTGTCGTACGTTTAATGCGCATCTAATCACATGAAGAATACCTGAAGCGTTCTGGGCTTGTTGTTGTTGTTGTTGTTGTTGTTGTTGTTGTTGTTGTTGATGTTGTTGTTGTTGTTGTTGTTGTTGTTGTTGTTGTTGTTGTTGTTGTTGTTGTTGTTGTTGTTGTTGTTGTTGTTGTTGTTGTTGTTGTTGTTGTTGTTGTTGTTGTTGTTGTTGTTGTTGTTGTTGTTGTTGTTGTTGTTGTTGTTGTTGTTGTTGTTGTTGTTGTTGTTGTTGTTGTTGTTGTTGTTGTTGTTGTTGTTGTTGTTGTTGTTGTTGTTGTTGTTGTTGTTGAAATCAGTAATAAGAGAGGTTGGCGCCTTTGTGGCGTGTGGCGGCAGCGGCTACTCCTTGTCACTTAGCAAAAGAAACGAACACGCGCAAAAAGAGATAATAATGTCACAAAATATGGCACCCAGTAGAACACCAGATGTATAAAAACAATACAGTCCAACAGTACATGAATCGCAAAGTTTGCGCTTTAGTTCAGCGCACATACGCAAATATAAAGCCAAATGTTTTGAATGGTTAAAATACAGAACACAAGCAATTACAGATAACGTAAAAAACGCGATCACCATATAAATCAATTTTGAACAGAGAAAAACATTTATATCACTCATTTAGTTTATTAGGATAAACTGAAACTTCCCCAAAATGTTTGGGTCCTCGAAAATCTTTTTCAAAGCAAGAAGGGCTCTGTCCTGAAGGCCCGCTGTTGGCCATGGACCAAGTGTCTTTTTTAGAGTGAATGGTCTTCCCTCTAAAAGTAACAAATTTGCTCGCAATAGCCTTCGCGGTGAATCATATTCAGTGCACTCTAGGAGGAGATGCACATCTTCGTGCATAAGAACACTGCGGAACAGAGGCACGTTTTACCCTGTATGAGAAGTGTCGCGCAAACGCAGTACCAAGTCGCAGGCGCTGTACTAATGTTTCGAATGTCCTGTTTTCTCTCAGCCTTGACACAATTGATGTATATAGGTTGATACATGGGTCCATAAAGTACAACTCCGAGTTCTTAGATTGCTTTTCTTGAAGCGTGGTCGCTTGGAAGCGCAAACACACACAACTAAGACGAACGAGACACAACGAGCGCAGACTGGAACAGATTTTTATTCGCACAAGGAATAAATACGTGAGAAAACACGAATAGGAGGAAATAGCAGGGAAGTGGAAGTTACACTAAAGACACGTGCCATTCAGAAATGAAATTTCACACTCAGGCAGTGATATCGAAGGTGAACTCACGCAAGTGTCATTCTTTCCTCTTATAAAGAAAGCTTCAGCTACGTCCCTAGTTCGGGACTCCTGATTGCGATACAGTAATGAAGTGCGCGAAAATTGCGGAACGCTCCCACACGTTGAGCAATGAGCAGACAAATTCAAAACCGGTGCTGCCCGCATTGTGGTGCTTTCGCGCTTCGACGCATGAAACGGCGTTTTGTTCAGAAATTAATTAGAACGCCAATTCATTTCTCCGCAAAGTTAGGGAATTAGCATCTCGAAAATGGTGTCATCCTGAGACTTGGTTCCAAGCGGATCCGCCATGCGAACTCTATGGCTAGAATTTGTAAATTGCAATATGGGCCATAAGGTAGTTAGTTGGAAAAATAGTTAGCGAATTTTCGGTAATTAATATATCATGCATTTCAATTTATTGTGCAAGTAATGTCTACCTCTTCGAGTAGACCAGCTCATGAACTATCGATAACTTCTACAAGTTTGCGTCCGCGGACTTGTGCGTGGCCAATGACGGAAGTCCCACTTTCTTCCGGCCTCCAGCCTCAGCCACATCAATAGACCTAACCTTGCATTCATCTGACGTCCGCGTGAAGTGGTCAACTGCACCTGACCGCATGGGAAGTGATCACTATCCAATTTTTGTGTTTACTTCCGACTTCCATTTGCGCGACTCTAAAATTAGCCATGTTGTTAATTGGGACAAATACAGGGAGCAACTTGCATGTGTTTCTGGTGATGTGATTGACAAAATGATTTCTGGTAAGATGGCTGCTACCACAGCGGTCAAGTTGCCTACTCATTTTCCGACTCCGGATTTAAAACTCAGGAACCTTTGCGCAGCGCGCAGAGGGGCGGAGCGACAACTGATGCGGAAGAAGGACGACAGATCCTTGAAGACGACCTTCAATAGGCTTAACTCTGCCATTCGACGCCATACGAACAAGCTCTGTAGGTCGCAGTGGGCGTCCTTCTGCGCTAGCTTGACGGTTTTCTCACCGATGACGAGGATTTGGCGAGTCATTGGCAGTCTTGCTGGTGATTCTCGTCCTAGTAAACCTTTTGAAGCGCTTGCACTGCGCAAGCAGAAACCTCTCGTGTGCTTGGGGAACGCCAGTGGGGGCCAGACGGAGCAGACGTGCCTCACATCGGCTCCACCGAAACCCGATTTACGCCCGTTCTAATGACCGTAGGACAACAGCCAAGATATCGACTGGACTATACTCGACGAGATCTACACCCAGACATCATTTTCAAACCGGTAGGTGAATTTTTTACCTCAATATCGAAGTTTGAAGATCCGAAGCGGGCGCAGCTGCGTCGGGTAACAAACGCGGCAAGAACGCTCACAGAAACGCACGGCGTTCGCTACGCCTAGGCGTGGTCTATGAGACCGCCGCCGCCTCAACGATAGAGGAAATGTCTGAGAAGGCATCTCAAGAGCCAACGACGGCTACCGGCACAACACCGGCACCAATGTGCTCCGCCTCAGGGCAATCACTGAATGATTATAACGAACAATCTTCATCCACTGAGATGGAACACGAGTTCGACAAGAACCTCACCGAAACCGACCAGACAAAGGCCGACCGCACTGGCGGTAGTTGGCACATTGTGGAATCACAAAGAGCTAAGAAACTACGTAAGAAGAACGAAAAAGGCAAGGAAGCCCCATCTCCGCAGCAACGCGGCTCACCTAGTCAGGCAAACTTCGCGAGAGGCGAACGCGACGACCATCCATATGGTGTGGTTGAGAACCAAGGAAATCGCTTCCACCATCCAAAGCGCAAACCTCTGCCAGCACTACCAAAGGATGATGTAAAAATCATCATGCGTCCCACAAAGGGATTAACTATCAAAGACATACTAATACCAACCTTGGCGAGTGCCATTCTCAAGGCAAGCCAACCAATCCAAGACCATCTCTGTCGAACTCAAGATGGACCCGTGAAGCGAGAGAGAATCACAGGAATGGATTTCATCCTCCGCACTCGCCCCGGATCGAACATTATAATTCTATCGGTGAGCAGCACGGAAGTGGCCAACGTACTCCGCCGCATCACGCTACTCGAATTGAGCGGACGCGTGCACCAATTCAACACATACGTTGCTGACCCCGACAACTGCTATCGAGGTGTGGTTCATGGCATTCCAGAGGACACACCCATGGAACATTTACTAGCCAACATGCGAGTACGGACACACGGAGTTCAAATCGAACGAGCTCGGATGCTAGGCAAGTCATCCACGGCGCTCATCACGTTCACCGGTGGCTTGTAGATCCAAATGTATTTATTACATGGGAGGAGAGATGCGACTCCATCCATACAAGCCCACTGTTCAAATATGCACGGAATGTTTCCAAGCGGGACACCGACCGGATGTGTGTCCCCACCCGATCAACATCTGCAAAAAATGCGGCCTGAAGGATCCCCCCGCCCTTGGACACGAGTGTGTGCTCAAATGCGCCGTGTGCGGGGCGGCAGGCCACGAGACTGGCAGCAACCAGTGTCCACAGAAACTAAAGAACATTCGTTCCAAGAACACCAATCGTCAGTCCCGCTCACGAGAGCGAGTGGGCCAGAAGAAACTGCGATGGTTCAGCTCAGAGAACGAGGAAGAGAGCCATCGCCACAAATCCACATCTCCTAACGGCAAAAGAAGTAGGAGCCCATCCGGGGAGCTGACCAGGGCCGCACAAGCGCCAGTGCCCCCGCAGCACCAGCAGTCACAAAAGCCTCAGGTGAGCTGGGCGACGGTTGTATCTCCCAATGCTCCGCAACACACACCAAACACACAGCGAGATCCCGGTTATGAAATACTTAAACAGGAAAACGCTCAGCTACGCGCACAACTTCGAGACGAGGAACGCAAACGACAGCGATCCGACGAGAAAATTAAGGAGTTAGAGGAACGCCTCACACGAAAAATACAACAGCTAGAATCAGATCGTAGACAATCGGCCACAGAACCGACGCAAATCACCTCATATACGAACACTCTCGCACGTAGTGAACCAAAATCACCAACACCACAAACACCGAATACCGAAGCGCCACCCGCAATGGCCCAAATCCAACTATTATTGGCAGAAACCTCTAAATCACTAATGCACGAGATGATAACCCTTGTGAATCAGAAACTCCTCGATTTCCAATCACAAATGCTGGTAGAATTCGAGAAGCACAAACAACAAGTGACGGAGCAGCTAAAGACCGCAGCCAAAACCACAACCACTAAGAAACGCGCCATAGCAGTCGGCGCCGGATCGGCCAAGACCAAGACGGCCCACCGCATAATTGATACGGACGGCTCGGACACCGAGATGTCAAAAGCATAAATAACGAGTGGGAACCATGGCTACTACACTTAAAGATAAAACAAAACCAAACAACCCGGAACGATTAGAGATCTGGCAATGGAACTGCCGATCCTTTGCTAGAAAGGCGGCAGCCCTCCAGCAATTTATTAAAAGCTCTCAGGTAGCTCCGGACATAATATGCCTTCAGGAGGTTGGGCCCAAACCGGCACGACTACAGGGCTATTATGTTCTGAGCGACCCCCAAAATCCTAAAGTTGCCACGCTGGTGAGCAAGACAATCACGGCACAAATGATATTCCTCCCCCAACGTACCGGGGAAACAAATTCCGTAACTATCAGCGTGCTACCGCGGAAAAGAGGCAAAGCACACAGCATCATAACAAACATTTACAGCCCTCCTAAAAGCAAAGGTCTGGACCTACCCCAAATTTTATCGGACACTAAGACCATAGCGGGAACCAAAGACAGGACGGTGATATTGGGCGATTTCAACGCGCCACATACAATGTGGGGCTACGCGTCCACATCCCCTAAAGGAGCCCTACTTGAGCAATCGGTTGAGAACCTCGGCATGCAGACAGCAAACCACATAGGCACACCCACACGCACAGGTAACAGCGTGAGCAGGGACACAACACCCGATCGCGCGTACACGCTAAACATCAAAGACGCACAGTGGGCATCGCTAAACGAAAACTTGGGAAGTGATCATGATCTGATTCGTATTTCACTCTCGACCCCCAAACTACGTAGAACGATTGGCACAACGAAATTAACCGACTGGTCAAAATACAGGGAGCTCCAACGGAACCTGGACACAGCAACGACTCCCGACAACATACAAGAATGGACAAAACTCATCCAGTCAACACACAAGGACACTACCAAAACCATCGAGCGTACGTCGGACGCCCCCGTGGTCGATTCCCACCTAGTAAACTTGTGGGACGAAAGACACAGATTAGTTAAGCGTTGGAAAAAGCAACGCCTTAACAAACAGCTACGTGCCCGCATCACACTTCTGGCGGAGGAGGCGCAACGACACGCTGACGAATTAGCGAAAAACGAGTGGGCTACGTTCTGCGTGTCCCTCTCGGGGACCTTGGGAACGGCTGGCACGTGGCGCATCCTTCGTGGAATGCTTGACCCGGATAGCACACGCACGGAAAACAATAAACGACTCCAAATCATATCGGACAGTTTTCCAGGCACAGACGCGGAACTACTAGAGAAACTGAAAGAACGATACATAGGACCACCATTAAACACAGACGCCCCAAACGAGACGCGACCATACCTTGGAAAGGCGAATTCCAAATTAGATGAACCTTTCACATATGCAGAAGTCTTTGAGGCAGCTCAAGCAGCCGCCAAAAACTCGGCTCCTGGCCCTGATGCCATCACGAACGCGATGCTTCGGAACCTGGATGCTAGAGTCCTGACTAAAATCACAGAAGTATTCAACGGCGAGAGCTGGCTCAAAGGCCAATTGCCCCCGGAATGGAAACACGCTAAAATTATCATGATCCCCAAACCTAAAAAGACCCCCTCAATAGGCGCTCTGAGACCCATTTCTCTCACGTCCTGCCTGGGTAAACTGTACGAACGAGTAGTACAAACAAGACTGCAGCGGTACCTCGAAGAAATAAGATGGTTTCCAAACACCATGATAGGGTTCCGTACGGGGCTATCCTGTCAAGACGCATTCTTACTGATCAGAGAAGAAGTTATCGCTAACATCGCCCGCGGAGAAGAAAGACTAGTGCTCGCACTAGACCTCAAGGGCGCATTTGATAACGTTTCACACAAAACAATATTGGAGGAACTCGAATTGACGGGATGTGGAGAACGAACGTACAACTACGTGCGGGCTTTTCTCGCCAACCGCACCGCCACGATAGGAATCGGTCAAATCACTTCCCAAAAGTTCAATATGCCCAGTAGAGGAACACCCCAAGGGGCAATAATCTCACCTTTGCTGTTCAATATGGCGATGTGTCGCCTGGCGCGACAGCTGGACCAAATCCCCGATTTGGGTTACACACTGTACGCAGACGACATAACGCTATGGGCAGCAAGGGGCTCTCTGGGACACAAAGAACAAGTGCTACAGCAAGCAGCCGAGGAAGTAGACAAATTCTCGAGGAGTAGTGGCCTCAAATGTGCCCCCGAAAAATCGCAGGTCATTCGGGTACACTCGAGGGGCTACATATCCAACGGACCTGTCAACATAGTTGTGGAAGGACACACGGTCCAAGAAGTTAAGGCGATGCGTATTTTGGGTTTCTGGCTCCAAAGCAGCGGGAACGCATCCCACACCATCAAAACATTGAAAACCACCGCAAATAACATTGCGCAAATGATCCGTCGTGTAACTTATAGGAAAGTGGGCATGCAAGAACACGACACGCTGAGGCTCGTCCAAGCACTAGTAATAAGCCGAGTCACGTACGGCCTGCCCTACCACTTCCTTAGTCGCGAGGAGGAAAGGCAGGTCGACATCATAATAAGATCAGCATATAAAGCGGCCCTCGGACTACCCAAGGGGACGCCCACAGATCGCCTGCTGGCCTTAGGAGTACACAACACATTCGAAGAACTAAAACAAGCCACACTAATCTCCCAGAGGGAACGCTTGAGCTACACTCACGCAGGACGGGCCCTACTGACAAGGGTACGTATTTCCCCACACCCACAATTTCTCAGCGAACAGTTATTACCACTACCACCCTCAACACGAGCTCGAATAACAGTGGCACCCATACCCAAAAACATGCACCCTGAATACAATAAAGCAAGGCGAAAAGCACGTGTACAACATATTAGAACAATGTATGAAAATAATACCACGTACAACACAATATACACAGACGCAGCCGCGTATTCGAACGTGCACTCGAACGCCAGTGATGCCCAAATGAACATCAGGAGGTACGCAGTGGCAATCATCGACACGAAAGCACGGCAACAATTTACGGCTTCCGTTAGGGCAGGTACTCCCGCGGCTGCCGAAACTTTCGCCGTGGCGATGGCCCTCGCTCACGCGGAACGCACGCAAAAGAGCGTCACCATAATAACAGATTCACAAGAAGCATGTCGCCTTTTTCTCAAGGGCCACGTGACCAAAACATGTCACTCAATAATACCGACGAAATTCGCCCATCATCACCGGATCCTATGGTGTCCAGGTCATACAGGCCTTGAGGGGAACGAACTGGCCGATTCGCTAGCCCGAGGTATTATTAACCGGGCCGACTCGACTGGGACGGTCCCAGGTAGCCACTGTAATGACCCCAATCCAACGAATGCCCGGGAGATTCTCGCTCATCAGCGTGCAACCAGAAAAAAGTACCCTCCCCCTCATCCACAACTCAGTGGAGAGGAAGCCGCCAGCTGGCGCAAAATTCAGACTGGGGTATTCCCCCACCTTAAATTACAGAATGCCATGTTCCCCACTCGCTACAGGCCCGACTGCCCGTGGTGCGGAGGCATACCAACACTACAACACATTACTTGGGATTGTGATTCACACCCGTTTGATACAACACACCACACAATGGAGCAATGGGAGGCACAGCTAACCAGCTCAGACCTGGCGGGACAACAGTCCTTCATAACACAGGTCAAGCGGGCGGCCGAGGCCAGCGGGGCCTTGGACTAAAGGGTCTCCGACCACTGCACGTCAATCGTTTATAAATAAAAGTTTCTCTCTCTCTCTCTCGTGTGCTTGGCAGAGGAATTTGCAGATGCATTTGTAAGTGCAAGTTCAGGAATTCCTCCCTGCACTCCACCTGCAACATCTACGTCTGTGATGGACGCCCCGTTTACACTTCGAGAGCTACAGACAGCACTCAGCGGCCTGCGGCGTCGATGTGCACCAGGTCCTGACGGCATCACCAACCAGATGATGCACAACCTACCTCTGGAACACCGAAAGATGCTTCTAAGCTATCTCAATCGAGTGTGGGAGACTGGCGACGTTCCTCCTTCATGGAAAGTGGCTCGCGTTGTCCCAGTGCTGAAGCCCGGCAAAGAAATGACAGACTTGGCCTCGTATCGTCCTGTATCACTGACGTCGTGCGTGGCTAAGCTTATGGAGAAGCTGGCAAGTAAGCGTTTATCTTGGTGGCTCGAAGATAGAAGGGCTCTGCCAACATGCATGACTGGATTCCGAACAGGTTTAAGCGCGCAAGACAGCGTCTTGGACTTGATAAGCCATATTGAACATCATAGAGCTTTCGGCCTTTCAACACTAGTTATTTTCCTAGACGTATCAAAGGCTTATGATACCATCCTTCAGAGCTCAATACTAAATAGTTTGCAGGCCATGGGCGTACAGGGTTATCTTCTGCGCTTCATTCACTCATTTATCAGTGATCGGAAAATTCAAGTGCGGTTAGGAAGTACCACAAGCACCGAAAGGGTGGTATCGCGAGGTGTACCTCAAGGAAGTGTTCTTTCCCCAACGCTCTTTAACGTTGCAATGGCTGGTCTTCCCGCTGAAGTGCAAAAACATTGCAGGCATGTCCATATGTCGATATACGCGGACGACATCTGTCTTTGGTTAACCGGATATCAACACAAGCGTTTAGCTCTGATAGCTCGACAGGCATTACTTTCAGTTCAAAATTACCTTCAAGGTGTGGGGTTGACTCTCTCGGTGGAAAAATCTGGCTTCATAATGTTTCCAGGTAGAGGAAGAAGGTATGCGCGGCTGAAGATAGACCTTAATCAATCTTGTCTTCGACAATTTAAACACAAGCGCTTTTTGGGCGTCATTATCGACTACCGCCTACAGTGGCGACGAGCTGTGGACTCGGTTGTGACATCGATATCTTCGCGTCTCAATGTAATCCGTAGAGTTGCAAGTGAGCAATGGGGAAATCACCCTTCTTCAATGATCAGGTTGCACGATGCACTAGTGACGAGTCGAATAATGTATCAGCTCCCTTTAATTTCCCCATCGATATCACAGCTGGAACGACTTGAGGTTCTGCACAGAAAGAGCCTAAGAAGGGCTCTTGGCGTTCCGCAGACTGCTCCTAACAATGCAGTACTTTATGAATCTCTATCGAGACCTCTTAGCTTAGTCGCTTCACAAAGGTTATTGATGCAAATTGGCCGCCTCAAACAGACGGCAGCTGGCCGAGCCCTTCTACAGCGCCTTCGAAAGAGATCCGAGTCCCGAGCGTACTTGGCTCTTAATACTCTTGGTTACCTGGGTCTTGACGCTAGAGGTCGAATTAAGAGGTCGAAACCACCTTGGTCTTTCGCGAGCCTCGATAGTTCGTTGGCAGTTCCCCACGTTCGTGCTAAGCGGAGTTCTCCTTTGGCAGCAACGCGTTCGCTCGTACTGGAACATCTTGAAACGGAATATGCACGTCACCTTCAAATTTTTACTGATGGCTCTGTGGACAAGGTCAGAGGATCTAGTGCAGCTGCTTTTCACATTCCCTCTTTGAACTTTGATTGGTCCGTTCGCTTCACTGCAGTCGTGTCCTCCACAACGGCCGAAAGCGTTGCCATTGAGGCAGCTCTCAAAAAGCTACGGTTTTGTACGCCTCAACCTGTGGTCATTCTTACAGATTCGAAATCCGCCCTTCAAAGGTTAGAGCACGGATTCCCTACTGATGCCTTATCTCTAAGCTCCCTACGTTCGGTGCAAAATCTCAGTGTCAAAGGCTTCTCCATACGATTCCAATGGGTGCCATCACACATAGGTATCATAGGCAACGAGATGGCGGACAGCCTCGCCCATAGAGCGCTGTCTGGGAATCCTTCGAGAAAAGTGCCTCAAGAAGACGGGAGACTCTTCAGAGAAGCGGTGTCGTGCCACTTCAGTTCTTTGTGGAGCTCACCTCACAAGCCATGTGTGATCAAGGGTCTCCAAAGAAACCAAGCAACCTTACTGCTACGCATTCGCACGGGCTCTGCTCGTACCCCTGCGTGGATGTTTAAGACTGGCCTGGCGTTATCACCATTATGTTCAACGTGTGGTGTGTGTGGTGACATTGAACATTACCTAATGTGCTGTACTGTGTATAACGCGGAAAGGAGGGTGTTATTCGGGTCTCTCAAGGACACAGGACTTCCTCACAGTTCGCTTCAGGACATAGTTTTCCCGCGCGGGAACCGGTTGTGTAGGAAGGAGGTCTCTCGCCTTCTGTTAAATTACCTACAGGACACGGATTTGGCTTCAACATGGTGAACTGAGGAGTGAACATTTGTAATTGGGAGGTCTGTGTCGGGTTACGTGATTTAATTATTTTAAGTGTCGCTACGGTGGAGCAATTGCCGGCAGCAACTGCAAGGCTAGTCCCACCAGTAGCCTACAACAACTCAACTCAACTCAACTCAACTCAGCTCATGAACTAGCATTGTGCTATCTGCCACAGGCAACCTCTAAACAATTTTGAAAGTGCTCGCTGAAACACCCTGTATATAGACCGACGAAGGCCGGTCCTTCGGCCGAAAAGTCAGTAAAAAGATATGCCATAACGTTCGTCGTTTTTTTTTCTTTTTTGAATGTTGTATGTACAGGTTGTCCCACATAACTTGAGCCAAAGGTTTAAAAGTGAAAGGCATTCCGGACGTGAGTTGAACCGAATAAATAATGTTGGCACTGGGCCTATAGTTACTCAGGCTATTTTTTTATTTTCCCCTTAACGGATTAGTTATATTTAATTAATCAACTTTTTAAGTATTGGCTGTAGACCTCAAATGTGATACGCAAAGTTGTATAGTACCTTGAGAAACCTCTCAATAAATTGTTTCCAACACGATATATCTCTCGTGGTACTTTCTTGCGCGTTCCAAAGGAAGCCCGCGAAATATGAAAAAAATACCACGTGACGGGGCGCTTGCGCACTGTTATTGTGCTGCTCTCAAGCGTGCGATGGATGAACACGGTCGGCTGCAGCGAGGCTGGCCCATAGAGAAAGAAATTCAATTTCTTTCTCTATGGCTGGCCCGCGACAGGACGTTATGTCTGGTGTAGGTATCTGGGCATGCGGCTTTTATCGCATGACGGCGCAAATGCGTGCTGCTGGCCGAGCGGTGCCGAAGCGATAAAGCGTCCAAGGAGACGAAAGAGAACAAGAACACAGCTTTATTTTTAGATGCTTGAAATGGGCAAGAGCTGGCAGCCTGCCGACGGAGTGTAATCGGATTGGATTAGGAGGCGGCGTTAGGGGCCGGAATGATTTTCCAGTGACTTCCAATCCAAAAAGCGCCCTTTGATTATAATGCGCGTTCGAAGAGGTGACAATTTGCTGCTGTGCACATTCGGCATCTCAGAGGAACATTTCCCGACGCGTTCTTGATCATGGTATCGGGCATGTAGTTGCAGACTTGTGTTATTTTTTTCTTTTAGGTTCTCTGATGTTGTGGTTGGTGTCCGGTATACTTGATCCTTGATGTAGCCCCAGAGAAAGAAATGGAGGGGAGTTAAATCTGGCGACCATGCCGGTCAAGCAAAGGGCCCATGCCGTCCAATCCACTGCTGCGGGAATACTTCATGCAGCCATTTGCAAGCTTTGCTGCTGCCGTGCGCGGGAGCACCATCATGCTGATACCAAATGTACTTGATTCTAGCCAATGGAACTTCACAAAGAAAATTCTCAAGCGTCAATCAAGGATGTCGTTGACGTATCTTTCGCCTGCAAACGTGTTATAAAAAAACACAGGGCCAATGATAGGGCCACCATAAATTCCACACCACACATTAACCGACCACTGATATCGGTGATACGTCTTCAAAACACAGTGAGCTAGGGTTTTCATCGCTCCAATAGTGAGCGTTGTGGATGTTCACTTGGGCATTACGTAAGAAGGTAGCTTCATCGGTCCACAGTATCTTGTTGACATAGCCTGGGTCCTCTTCCGTTTTCATTATAGTACAGTTTGCAAAGACCTTTCGATTTTGGAAATCGCGGGGCTCCAACATCTGGAGCAGCTGCACGTGGTACGGATGAAGTTGCCTCTTCTTAAGCTGAAGACTTTGACACTCCAGCTTCAGCCCCCATACTACGAACACTTGCATGTGGGTCTGAAGAAAACTTTGACGAAATATCTGTCTCCACGTCCTCGCCCAGGATTGAAGATTTATGTCGTTTCTTCGGAAAAGTATCTGTCTGTCTCAGCGTTTCATATGCAGGCACAATCGTCATTGAGCTCGGATGCATACCTGGATGCCAGCGTTGAAATAGCTCGACTGCGCGCCCTCTATGTCCACATTACACACCTACAGCCAAAACCATATGCGCTCTTTCCTCATGTGAGTACACCATATCTGCTGATCAACGTTGGTCACAGCCAAATAGCGTTGCTCTGGAGAACACGCAAGAATACGGGCGCCTGAGGAGCACTGGATATATTGCAGTTCGCTGGGATTGGTTCAAACGAGGAACATAAGGTATAATCGACATCAGGTAAACTGGAACAGCCTGGGGCGCACTCTCTCAGGGACTGACGCGCCGGTCACGGTGCACAGGTGTGAAGCCAGACGCGGCCACCCGATACTGCGACCACGAAGCGATGCGCACGTGCGAGGCACGAGATCAAAAAAGAACGTCTGGTAGACAGTAAGTGTGAGAAGGAGAGCAGAAGGGGCCAGTGAGAAAAAAGTCAGCGTCTGAAGAAGACATGCGCAGTCTTCCTTGAATATAGCCAAGTTTTTTCTTACCATTAGTTAGTTTTGTCCCCATGTGATTTATGTGATGTTATTCGAGCCCTAAGGTTTAAAGTTGTAGCACCATCGTTCAATTCGAAAACTACTACAAGGTCATTTGTCCGCAAAGGAAAAATTGTAGCAGTCGTCATCGCCTTCCATCGTTGCCACGCGCTTCGCCCTTTCCTTCTTTCAAGCAGAACCAAAATGCTGCTTTCGTCTTTTCTTTTTCATGGCCGTAGACGCTTTATCGCTTCGCCAACGCTCAGCCATATGGCTCAGCCAGCAGCACGCATTGGCGCCTTCATGCGATAAGAGTCGCATTCCCAGATACCTAAACCAGGCAGAACGCCCTGTCGCGGGCCAGTCGCTGCAGCCGACCTTGTTCATCCATCACACGCTTCAGAGCAGCACAATAATAGTGCGAAAGCGCCCCGTCACGTGGTATTTTTTCACATTTCGCGGGCTTTCTTCGGAACGCGGAAAAAAGGACCACGTTAGATATATCGTGTTGGAAACAGGTTATTGATAGGTTTCTCAGAGTGCTCTACAACTTTGCGTATCACACTTGGGGTCTGCAGCCAATACTTAAAAAGTTTATTAATTAAAGGTAACTAGTCCGTTAGTTAAGGGGAAAATGAAAAAATAGCTGGAGTAACTCTAGGCCAGTGCCAACATTATGCATTCGGTTGAACTCGCGTGCGGAGTGCCTTTCATATTTAAAACTTTGGCTCAAGTTATGTGGGACAGTCTGTACATATATATATATATATATATATATATATATATATATATATATATATATGTGTGTGTGTGTGTGTGTCTGTCTAATGCGAAAATACCCGTGTACGTAGATTTAGGTGCACGTTAAAGAACCCCAGGTGGTCTAAATTTCCGGAGTCCTCCACTACGGCGTGCCTCATAATCAGAAAGTGGTTTCGGCACGTAAAACCCCATAATTTTTAATGTCTGTCTTAATAATTCAGCTCAAGGACTATAATTATGTTATCTGCTACATGTATGTATGTATGTATGTAGAGAGCGGAAGAGAGAGATCGGAGGGCTGGCGACTGGCGACTTGACGAAATATGTGCTGAAATGTTTTTTTTTGTATATATATATATATATATATATATATATATATATATATATATATATATATATATATATATATATTGCATACATATGAAGATTCGTGAAAAGTAGTTTTCGTATGTCGAATCAAATACCGACTATTTTCTAATCAAACAAAGTGGAATAGAAATCGTTCGTAGAGTTGCGTTTCGAAAACAAGATTTTGTTTACATTACTGCATACATGTCATTCCGTCGCAAACTAGACGCACTGAGAACGGGTGATCTATTGAATTAAACACAACTGTAAAGTTATCGTATAGTGCACCATGGCAATGAGCGTAATGATACGAAATAGTGCGTTGCCAGATGCACGTATAACGTTGCGTTCGTTGAGGGAGTTATGTGTAATACTTCAGTGCCGCACACCAGTTTAAAGAGGCCCTGAACCAACCCTTGGAATTGGTGAAAAAGCACAGTCCGCAGATAACATACACTGCTGTGAACATCTCGGCAAAATTTTGGAGTCGTGCCTGGCGCGTGGAGCTCGCAAGCGGAGCGCGAACTCGCCTTTCGCTCAAACGCGGTCTTATCAACGTAAGCCTGCTCCTCACTTATTTCTGGACGCTTTATTTCGTAATATAGCAGATTTCCATACTCGGATGATATTGGCCAATAGTTGACATCAATCAAGAGGGGTGTTTGGATCAGTGCGCTTATTCCTACTGTTACTGCGTATATTTAACGACGCAGTTTGATAAACAGGCTTAAGGAAACCAAAATATGCTTTCGAATTTCGATAATAATGACGTACTTCCGGAAGAAGCCGACTATCCTCTGCTCACGCCCGCGGTCGTCTGCGTAGGAATTAAACTTTGGCCACCCTGTTTTTCGGCTCTGTAGCCATCGGGTCTCGCTAATTTCGACTAGTTTTGAACACTCCACTAGCCTCGAACCACACGAAACTTCAGGTTAGACCACACGCACGCTTGCCAGCGCAAGCTCACTCCTGGCTCTTCCTGGTTAGACGCCTTGGCAGACTTCTCTTCGTAATGAGCGCTTCAAAATGCACAAGTAGGATGTGCCTGCCCTCCGTCGGTCAAGCTGGTGCAGGACAAAGCCGGCTGCGAGGTGCCGCGACGATTGCGCTGGATTAGGCTGCCTCGATGTCCTTCTCGCCCGCCGGCGAGAAGTAGATTGGGAACTCGCTGAGCGCACTGCTGCTTGCTGAGGACGACCAAGACAACCGCGTTCGGCACGCTTGGTTTGCGCTTGGTGCGACGTAGGCGCCAAAATTGGAAATAGTGGCGTCTACGTGAACATCCAAGACCAAATTTGAACTGCGCGCCACGGTGACGTTCAGTAGGCGGAGCGTTGTGGGCTTTCGCCGCTCCGCCGCAGCCTTCGCCGTGCAAATGATTGCAGAGGGAGCGGAAGTACCGCGAACGATATATATTTGATTGCCAATAACTCTGCTTCTGCTGAACGCACTGAAGAACTTTTTGTGGCAAAGCATTTCTGAAATAGTCCAAACTAATTTCAAATGCATATCTCGACTTCGATAAAAAGTGTTTCAGGGCCCCTTTAAACACACACCAGGAAACGTGCTGAGGTATTCAACAAATAATAAATTTATTTGCCTAAACCGATACAACAAAGTCGTAGGCTATGTAAAGGTGAGGCATCTGAGTGACTGGACATTACTGGGAAGTTATTTGCGCAATGCGGTCGTTTAGAAATTGTGATTGCCTGAAAAACAATTGAGGCTTTTTTTGTAGTACAACTGTTTTGAAAACTAGCCACTTACATCAGTCTTTTTCCTTGTTGACTCCTACATAAGCCGCCGTGTCTGCTTTGTGGCTATAGCGTTGGGTTGCTAACAAGGTCGCGGGATCAGATCTCGGCCACGGCGGCCGCATTTCGATGGGGGCGAAAACACCCGTGTACTTTGCTTTAGGTGCACGTTAAAGAACCCCAGGTGGTCCAAATTTTAAGAGTCCCCCTCATAATCAGATCGTGGTTTTGGCACGTAAAACCCCATAATTTTTTTAACTCCCATATTTAGAATATATATATATATATATATATATATATATATATATATATATATATATATATATATATATATATATATATATATATATATATATATATATATATATATATATATATATATATATATATATATATATATATATATATATATATATATGTGTGTGTGTGTGTGTGTGTGTGTGTGTGTGTGTGTGTGTGTGTATAGGTTATGCGACAATTTCTCATAATGAGCTGTCGAATCGAATATACCAATGGCTATTTGACTGGTATTGGAAATTTTCAGTATTCTCACATCACTACCTTAAAATTACCAGATACGATCATTAGTCACATATCATGTACCATCAAAGACCGGTAAATTATAATACTCTATCCGGACCCGTGCCACCGTCCGTAAATTAAAAACATCAATTCTGCTTTTGATGGGCAAAACGAGAACGATGTGAAACCGGGAGCCAACGTTTCGACAAGTGGTCTTGTCTTTTTCCAGTCCACTTGTCGGAACGTTGGCTCCCGCTTTTACCTTGTGCTCTTCTTGCTCATCGTCTCGAATTTCCACCTCCCGCCTTCCCCGTGTTTGCAGCCTCTGCTTTTGTGTTTTAAAAGATGGTTAGACGGACCCAAGGAAGTCGGATTGATGCAAGCGGCGGAAGTTGAAACTTCTGGCGGGAGCTGGCCAGCGGCACCTTCCGCCGCAATACAAGGCACGCAGGGCGCGTCCCGCAGGTGGCTCGCACTAACTGCTAAGTCGTCCGCTACAGTGCGTCGCGGCGAGCCGCGAAAGAGGATAAAATCATGTGATTCGCTAAAAAAGAAATCCAAATGACATAATCCCCACCACCCGTTTTCTGACAAAGGGCAGTTCCCACCAGAAGTTTAAACTTCCGTCGCTTGCATCTATCTACCCGAGTTCCTTGGGTCCGTCTAACCATCTTTCAAAACACAAAAGCAGAGTTGCAAACACGGCGAAGGCGGGAGGTGGAAATTCGAGACGATGAGCAAAAAGAGCACAAGGTAAAAGCGGGAGCCAACGTTTCGACAAGTGGACTGGAAAAAGACAAGACCACTTGTCGAAACGTTGGCCACCGTGCATCCCCCCTTCCCCTCCACACCCCGGTAAATACTCTTGCGATATCGGTATAGTGGTACAGCAGCAGCTTCTATATGCTTGTATTGATAGCTAATTCAGTAGCACAGAATGTTTTGGGAACGATGATGGCTACACACCCTGATGAATTGAGCGAGCTTAACGGTTGTTAGAAATAATTATTGTAATTTCCAAATGGATCTTTATCATACAGTCGCGTGTTGTTTTCCTGAAAGCTTACCTTATTTACTCGAATTTCTAGGCCTGCCTTGATTCTAAGCCGATTCCCCCCCTCCCCCCCAGTTCGGAAGGTCACGAAAAGAAAAAGAAAGGTTCCTCGAATGCAAGCCGACCAAGAGAATAGCAAATAACAGCCGCAAAGCGCAAATGACGTTTATTGCCTATTTCCAGAGCTGCAGCCACGCACATAGCCTCGGTTCACTCACTGTAAGCCGCTCTGTGGGCAGCCCTGTACCAGGAAGGACTCTGCCTGTACTGACAGCGCGTGTACTGCGGCAGCGGATAGTAATGGCTAAGTCTTTTGGTGCTGCAGTTAGCGGCGTACCACTTAGCCCGTTCCGACGGCTTCAAATGACATCGTCGAATCTAAGCCGATTCAAGCGTTTCGTAAGTGATATTTTTAAATAAAACCATCGGCAAAGTTTGAATAAGTACGGTATCACTGAATATATTATTCAAGGATATCATTAATGTCGTCAAGTTGTCCCCGACAATTTCAGCGCAGGGTTCTCCCGTTTCCTATATAGTTGAAGGCAAGCCCATAAAACTTAACTTTTCCATAAAATACCGAGTGATCATTTTTATTCTTCCCGGAATTTTTAAAAATCGCCTGTTTCAGACAACGTAATTCTAGTCCTTGAGCTGGATTATGCAGAGAGGCGGTCATCACTTGCAAGAGAAATTGAAACACATATTCTACTACTTTAAAAAAAATCACTACTTGACTCTTAATTATTTACTTTACGCCATATATTGCAATTTACGAATTGGAGCCTGCGAGTTTGCAAGGCGCATTCAATAGGAATGAATTTCCAGGATGACACCAGTTTGGAGGTTTGCGCCATCAAAGTCGTCGTAAAAACGCACTGCTCCACTTCTTTTAACAAGATGCTTTTTTATGCATTGAAGCACAAAGTAACTGGAACGCCCATGTATTTCGTCCTACAATTTGGGAAGTAATATCTCGAAACTTATGTCAACCTGAATATTCAAGTGGATACGGAAATTGCAATATGTCCCGTAATTAATTAGGAAGTTGATTAGTGGGGTATCGTTAACTAGTTGAATATGTGTTTAGATTTCTCGTGCTTGTAATGTCCGCCTTTTTGAATAAACCAGCTCATGGGCACGAATTATGCTATCTGCCACAGGTGATTTTTAAAAACTCCGAAAAACTTTATACTGATCACCCCGTACATACTAAGGATTGCCAAGGCGGTTATATTATTTTGGTTTACTTTTTGTTTGCAATGACCCTGTTAGCAGTGGCAGACTCACTAACAGCGACACAGTTTAATGGAGTCACCGCTTGAAGGTACGATCATGCATCCGAGGTGCCGCAAGATAAGGCGCCGAGCTCTTTATAAGAGTTTGGCCCTTTGGCACCTGAGTGCAGGCTCAGCCTGGTGCTGCAAGCGAATAGCGCCAGAGGTTTCAGGGAGGACCCTGGAATGCCCCAGTCCCCATCGGCGGGGAGAGCCTACTGCGACTGTCTCTAAGACGGACCTGCCCGTTAAAAGCACTGATGGCACGTGCCATCTCAACGTAACCTCGGCGTCACTGCCTCCGTGTCTGAATCTTACTCGTCCGTAAGCATCAATGAGCGCTAGACATGAACCGAGGAGTGAAGGAGCGTTGAGGCAAGGCGGCGACATCCTTTCGAGCAGTGTGTGGAGAAGTTCAATACATGCACGGAGCTTTCGGTTTTACGTTGACGTAAACAACGTTTGAAAAAAAAAAATCATTTTAACTGCTTCTTTGACACGTACGACGTGCGTAATAAACGATGGTTTGATCGGTTAATGTATACGTCCCGGTGCTCGTGCGAAACTTTCCAAGGGAGGACGCAAATTTCTGGCTTGCTCGGCGTGTCGAGACTCGCTGCAAAAAAGGTGCAGCGCGTCGCCGACGAATCGCTACGTGTGCGTCAGAGATCAGAGCGTATCCCTACGCGTCTGTCGCGCTATTGCGCAAGAAACAGCATGTTGCTGTTCAACACGGCACCAAGATGGAATATCCTGTACGTACCCGTGTACACGTTGTTGCGGAAACTTGTTTTCCTTCCTTGCGGCTTTCTCTTGCTCCGGACACTTTCCTGGACGCCAGCGCCTAGATGCTCCTGCGCAGAATTCCCACTGTAAAACAGATGGGACCACTTCAAAGCAAAAGTGCAGACTGCTTTTTTGCATAAACACCAGGTGAAATATTGAGCATCCCCAGATTACTTCCCCACAACGTGCCACGCGCGCTTCAAATTCTGCAGAGGTATCATGTGCGAATGAAAGCCAAGCAGGAACATTTAAGAATAAAAAATCCTAGGAATAATGCAGCTTGTAAGAGCTAAAACCAACTTTCTTTCACACACATCAACGGAATTTTTCTATTTTCTGTGTATGTTTTCTAAGCATTTCCTTGGCACGTGACTGTGCTACATACAAGCCTCGAATGCGACGATCCCGGTAGTGATATGAATAGATTAAGAAAGAAAGAAAGAAAGAAAGAAAGAAAGAAAGAAAGAAAGAAAGAAAGAAAGAAAGAAAGAAAGAAAGAAAGAAAGAAAGAGAGAAAGAAAGAAAGAAAGAAAGAAAGAAAGAAAGAAAGAAAGAAAGAAAGAAAGAAAGGAAGAAAGAAAGAAAGAAAGAAAGAAAGAAAGAAAGAAAGAAAGAAAGAAAGAAAGAAAGAAAGAAAGAAAGAAAGAAAGAAAGAAAGGACGCAGCACTGTCGGTATCTCTCTCTCTCACACACAAACTTATTTCTCTCTCTCTAATAATAAGAAGGATAAAATAGAAACGGTCAAAGCACGAAACCTGACTTAATGTGACGGTGCGTCCTTGCCGTTGCGCCTTCGTCGTCGTCGTTGTCGGCCATCGTCGGGCCACCCCTTCCCTCTCAGTTTTACCCTCGCAATATGGCGAAGAAAAATGAGAACTTTATCAATATCCCCTACCGAGTGTCGAACTCATGCCCTGGCGGCCATCTGCAGTTGGCAGCCGGACGCGCTAACCACTGCGAACGCACCGCTCTGCGCAGACTCCGGGAGTGGCCACCACTCCCGGAGTCTGCCCGCGCTGCATTTCAGATGCCACAGCAGGCACTGCTGTAGCGAAGACGACGTTGTGTGCATCGCGAAGAAGTTCTTGAGATGTTGGAGGTGTCCGCCGCGAGGGAACCCGCTGCCGTTGCAGTAAATAAGCTTTGAGCCGGAGCAATCGCTGAAGTTTGTTGATTCTTGTCTCTTTTTTAGACTGTTTTCACTTCCAATGTTCAATCGTTACTGTTCCTGTAACGTTTATCACAGTCGCATGCGTCACCAGCTTATTGACGTGCTTCGTTAGAGTTTGCTAAATTTTTATTTTCTTATTTTTGTATTCACTCGTCCTTGCCTTCATTGCTTCCAAATGCAGCACAAGATATGATTTATTATAGGTTTTTTTTTTGCTTTTCACGTGCGAAGAGCATGTATTGCATTCGCAAACTCATCTTACGTGCTCCGCAGGCTGAACAACTGGTGAGCATACAAATGTAGCGCCAGAACTCTGGGAACAAAAATAGAGAGAAAGCAGAGAACAAAGCAAACGTGCCGTTGGTCGAGACAGAATAAGCCGTTACTTCATCCTCGTTGGTCGAGCAAAGTGTACTGAAATGTTTGGATGCCTGGACATGCGCAAAGGCAGATGCTGCCCGTTCGGTCGGTTCGTACCAGTATGTGTTGATGCCACTCCTACTTGCAAAGGGATGCGTACAAAAAACGCAATATTCAATGCAGCAATGCTATGTTTTTGCGACATGGTGACTTCCGCTACGTTCTTCAACACAGTGCTTCACTTATTTATTTTCGGTCCTTTTCCTTTTTTGTATAGGCCAAGCTACAAAAGAGCTATGCAGTCGCGTCTGTCCGTATCGCTCCACGGTCCGGAAACGGCACGCACCGTTCTGCGGTTACCCGCAGTGCGTTTGGCTCAGGGCCAAGTTAGTTTGCCGAGTTCACCGCGTGCCTCCAGATGGCGGCATGCGAGTGCGAGACCGCGCGTCCCACGCAGCGCGTACACACTGTCGTCCCAAAACACCGCGTGCGTCAGTCAGAATAGCGAGTAGACGTAGACCTTTGCGGTCGCGCAGGGCGCACATTGGATAGCGTTCACTCAAGCGCGACCTAAAAGTCAGCGGCCAGAAGCTATTGGTATCGTTCGAGAGAGAGGGCTGAAGCAGATACACTGCGAGGGGAGTGGAGCGGGAGGTAGGCCCCTGGGAATCGGCGCCACTGGCGTTCGGACCTCGGATGAGGGACCGAACCGGCTGCCGGTGTTCAAGGCGGCGGCTGACGCTCTAGTGGCGGCCTCCACTTCCCTTCCGTGATTAATCGTCTCGACCCTCGTGCCAGGTGTCCGCGCTGCAGTTGTTGCCAGAAGGGGACGCTGGCTGCAGCAGCGACCACTCTACTTTGTTTTAATAAGCGCCACTACGCTCGGTCTACACTCTTCGTTGATAGCACGGAGCTGCCGCTGCCACCAGAGGAGAAATCTGCGGGACACGAGCGACGGGCAGAGGCACGCGCGCGCTGCGGCAAGGGAGTGCGATGGGAGGAGGGGGGCGTCAATCCTCCGTCAATCCTACGCGAGAGCTCGGCTAAAGCATTTTTGTTTGTTTGTTTGTTTGTTTGTTTGTTTGTTTGTTTTCCCTGCTTATGAGAGAAGGACGTCGTCCTCGTCCGGAGAAGAGGTGGCGGCGGCGGCCTTTTGTTCGATTCCGGCGAGACGAGAAACTGTCAGAAAAGTTTTTCCGCGCGAGCTGACTCGATAGCAATCTCATTACAGCAGCTTTGTACTTGGTTCTGCTTGGGCGTTATACGTCTCGAGTTTCTTCGCGCGCGTCGTCTTCGGCGCTCCCTACGCCTCGGTCCCTTCGACACGACGGTGATTGATTCGCATTTTTAGGCGCCAAGATGAACCCTCTTGCCTCCTCGGCTGCCTCGCAATCGGAACGGCCATGCGCACTGACTGCGCTAGGATCAGCCGTGCCTCCGCGAGCACAAGGAACACTCTTCCCGTTGTCTCTCCCTCTCTGGCCTCAGTTATTTCATATCACACTAAAAATCGGTCCATGCTGTATGATTGAATAACCGGAATAACGAACCACTGGACGCGAAAACGCGGCTTTCATAGTAAGCAGCGTGTCTGGAGCAAACTCTTGTTAAATGTCGTCAGACAGGAAGAAACTATTCGCACTGTACCGTCAAGAGCTCAGACTCAGATGTCATGTTTCAAGCAAATGAAAACTATTAAGGCCTCATAATAATTTGCCAAAGCGTGCCAATGTAACGCGCTATAAAATTGCCGTACGTCCTGTATTGCTGCATGCCGTGCTGCTATGTCCTTGCAAGTGCTGTGCTGCAGGCGATGATTCGCAAGAGCCTTCACGGATGCTGCAGGAGCCCAGCTTTGGAGATATATATTTTGCTGAGCGTTTTCGCGTCCCGGCCGATTCGCTCAGCTGCTAAGCCAGAGCACAAACGTGGACGTGAAGCATGTTGGAAAGGTAACACACGCAGATAACGGCTGACATTACAACTTTAAAGGACCCCTCACCAGGCACCACCAGAAAATTTGGTCATGAAAGCTGTAAAACGCCATCAAGGAAGAGTTCTACCGAATTAATATTTCAAGTTGGTCCATCATTAGATGAGATAGGAGAAATTGAAATTTTGCGTTGCCAGGTTACCAGGAGACGAGCTTCACTGCTAACATAGACACGCTCTTCATTTCCCTTTGCGACTAGCGTCCGCAAGCGCTCATCGTTCCTTGCCTTCTCCCCTATACAAGAGCCGAGGGATCGTGTCCCGCCTGCGCTATACGAGATCCGGCTGCGCTCTGACGCAATGGCTCGGGGATTTCTCGGTTGCCGTGCCGTCCCGGTGCGACGCCGCATGCACGGCCCGCGCACGCGTATCGAAGGTCACGTGATCTGCTGAGTTCTAGACGTGCGGCACAGTGATGAGACTGTGAAGCGGCAGTGTAGGGAACGGTCGCTTTGGGACAGGCTCGTACAGTGATCACGAATCGAAACGCGACAGTCGGAGCGCGCGCCCACCGGTACTTGCATGCACTGCTCGTGGGCGCCCGTGGAAGCTTTGGGGTATACCGGGCATGCCGCGAGGGTGTGAGCGTCTTTTTCATCAATACTGCTTCTAATCGCTGGCTAAAGGATGTGTGTTGACCCACCGATCCAACTGTCACGACGGTCGGGACTGTCCGGCTATCACATTTCTTTCCATGAGTACTGACACATCTTTAATACTCCTCTCAAAATATTGCCATCTGTATTAAATACTTGTTCAAGCCAGTATTTAATACTGCAACGTTAGTAGTGTACACTTTTTGGTGGTAATTTGTGTTCTCCCTTAATATACTTTTCAATCAACAGCCTGTAAACTAGCAAAGTTCAAGGTCACTGCAGTTAGTCGTCGGCTCACAACGGGCACTTGAAGGGGCCGGCGAACCGTACGCATGGATTCTTTCGACGGCAAGCAGGCTCCAGTATTCATAGTAACCTGCAATATTCGGCATAACTGAATACAACTAATGTCAGGTTCTCGAATTGCGCACTTCGATTCGGAATAGAAGTATTTGATTCGTGCTCGGCAATACGAACATTCGCACTCCTCTATCTTAAACTCATCTCTATCAATGGACAACCTCGGCGCTGTGATTTCCATGAACATCTTACAGCCTTCCGTGCACCCAGGGCAGAAGCGTAGCTCTGATTTCCAACTGTGGGATTATTTTTTTTTTTTTTACATGTACAACTAGCTCCTTTTGCAGCGATAGGTGTCATCTGGACTTTGAATCTGCATTCGGGGTGTATAGGTCGTCGCCGAGCCTTTATTGTGGCTATTATCCTATATTAATTGTCACCAGAAAGCAATAATACTGATGGATTGAAATAAACGAATGAAATAAAGAAGTCACCAAAACCGCGGAGGAAAATGGGACCGACACTCGCTTCCGAAAATCAACCTGGACCAAGTGTTGGTGCTACAGCCTCACAACGCAGCGGTTGCGGTGCGCGCCACGGCGCATGGAGCAATCATAAACCAGCACAGAGGCGGATGTCGTCACGGTGGTTACGCGATCGAAGCCGGCGTGCTCGCGAAGAAGGGGGCGGGAGAGCGAACATTGGTAGAGAAACACCGCGGTGACCGCCTCACTCGATGGAGGGCACCTCGACCGGGCCGTGTGGTCGGAAGCGAGAAGGGTACAAAAAGAAGGAAAAGTTGTGGCACTCCTGATATTACACCTGAGAGAGCTTTGTGCGAAAGCACTATACCCCTGTTTCACCGCTGAAACCCTGAGACAACGTGCATGACGCACTCTTCCGGCCATCCCGATGATGACTACAGATGTTTCATTGCACAGCCGCCTCAGCCTTACAGCGTCGTTTTTCAGCTACTTCGACATCAGGCACTTCTTTGTTAGGTAGAACGGAAGCTTTAATACTGTTTATCCCTTTTCTTGTTTGGGTTCTTCTGCTCTCTTACACATCGATTACAGTGGAGATATTGAAGTAGCGGCGACTTCCATTTTTTATGTTCATAAGGAAAATCATACTAATACTTGCTCGTTTAACTCTTTCCATAAGCTTTATCATCATCCATCCCTTCACGACGACTTCTTTCAGTAACCCCATGCCATCTTTCAACGACGGGATCATTCTTTCAAAGTTAAACACCTAAAGTGTCATCCATCCTCTCATGCCAACTCATTCATTCCTCGCACGATCATTCAGTGGAACGATTTGCCACAGAAACTGACACAGAAAAATTCCAAGATTTACTTCGCTGTGATGGAAATGTGTAATATTTTGTTCATCGTTCTTTTGTTCACCCTTTCCTTTCGTATTATGCTTTATGCTTTCATTGCTGTTTTTTATCATTGCTCTACGTATTGTTGTTGCTTTTTCTAATATGTACTGCATTATTAATTATTGTATCGCACCCCCCCTATGTAATACCTTCCCCGTGAGGGCCTTTAGGAGAAACATTAATAATAATAATAATAATAATAATAATAATAATAATAATAATAATAATAATAATAATAATAATAATAATAATAAACATCCTTCATTTATTTTCCGTGCCCACTAACAACCATGAGGTCTAAGTGCTGACGCACGCATACATTAAAAAAAAAGGAGGAGAAGGGCAGTTGAACAATACGTGAAACTATGACACAACTAACGCAAAGCTCGGAAAAGAACAATGACAGCGAGTTACGAAAAATATCAAGATCATGAAAATAAGCGTTACAAAGACTATTCTTTGGACGGTTGAGTGTTGGTGATGGCAGGAAGGAACATGGAAAGGTCCATGTTCTATGGTAATCTTGCGCGGAATACGAAACATGATCCAACTGAGCAGTTCGGGGGAGCTGAGAATACAGTGAAGGCTTAGGCGCCAACTACGGGGGCGCTGGAGCACTCGAGCCCCCCAGAAAAAAATTTTCCGGGTGGCTGTGCCCCCCCCCCCACCCCCCGGATAATAGCGATGGGGTCAGGGGACATCATGTTTTCTTTTCTACGATTTTGCACAAATTGATTGAAGAACTACAGTTGCCTAAAAGTTGAAAGAACAGCACAGCCTTTGCCACGGCTACATAGATTTGTCTCGCACCAACAAAGAAGGATGACAACACCAAAAGTTTCAGATCCAGTTCACCATCAGGGATTCCAAGTGGCAACTGCTGCTCTCCGAACGTCTAGTGTTCTAAGTCTCTGTGCGGAATCAAATGAACGGCCAGTTGATAAGCGCTGGGTTTCTTTCGTGCACATTCTCTTCTAAGACATCGAACCCTTCCCGAACTCGCAAATCAGCTCTTTATTCGAGACATCAACTATGAACTTACCATCAAAAATAAGGCCTTCAGAGACTACCCATCATCCTTGCAAATATAATTAAAATGTTTACAGCAAAATGAATGGGACTCTGAGCTCCATACTAAACTCCACAGCAGTAAGCCTATCTTGAGCGAATGGTGGAGTGGCAGACACTGGTAACTGTTCTACGAGGCGGTCTTGTGCCGTCCGGAATCTGGCCATACATACTTAACCCACAGTCACTTTTTAAAAAAGGGTGACCCACCGGTCTGTGAATAGTGCTCGGACAGCTTATCATCGATACACTCCGGTGAGTTATTCCCACGGTCTCTACCAGAAGTTGTCATTTCTTGCCTGCTTATTCTTCGCCACTGTGGCGTGGCAGGCTGTTACGCAGCAGTTCCGGCGCTTATTCCTCTTCCGCTTCGGATTCGGAGAATATATGTCAACCAGAGCAATTGACATTAAACCGAAACCTGCCGGCAACTGTCGGAACTGAAACCACCACGGTACAAAAAGTCGAATGGGTCTTCGACATACGGAATCAACGCTTCCATTAAAATTGCAGACTCGACAAGCGACGGCTGCATATTCCGTGAACGATCGACGTCACTCCTGCTCTGCTCACTGAAAGGTATACCAACGTTGTCACTGGAAGCGACCTGTAAGGCGGCTATAGGTAACGCCGGCTGTTTTCGGCGAGGCCACCGGAGAAAGAGAAAGATTAGAATTTTCTCGAACTTGAAAGCACACGCGCCCGCGAGCACGTCCCACAGCACGGCCCAGGTCCTCCTCTCCCGGCGACCTTGTCAAAATTTAAGCTTGTCAAAATTGCTTTGCCTATCCCAGTCAGGTCATGCACATCTGAGAGATCGTTTCCATGCCTCCGCCGCGTCAAAACGTACCTGAGGCCAACAATGGGACAAGCGCGGTTAAATCACATAGCAGTTCTCCATGGGCACAAAGAGCTCGCCCGAAAAATAAATCGCAGTGACATGAGGGCCGAGTTCATTCAGAAATACACTGTGCGTAAAAAACGCATTCTCGATTGTGCGGTAGCCTGTCTATAAAAGGACAGTGAATTTAATCACAGTATAATGCGCCAGCTTTATTCAAGCTGCCACAGCCCTCACCTCGATTTATCCCCTCCCATAAAATCTGCGTTTTGCCGCTTCGTTACTACAACCTCCGCCCTTTGAGTATTGTTGCTGTCTTTTTGTTTTGTATAGAGTTTGGTAGTTCGTTTACATATTTGAAAAACGAAGAGTTTATTATCTGTATTTAGACTTTACACTGTTAGCTTATTGTGGAAATGTTTGTACTGCCCAGTGTTTCTTAGACACGAAGAGTTCAAAATATCTTTTTAGTTTTTAGATTGTTAGCTTATTGTGGAAATTTTTGTATTGTCCAGTGGTTCTTACAAACGAAGCGTTTCTAATGAGTTTGTGTGACGTTACCCTGATACGCACTGTGCCCGCCTGCGCCACTGACAGGCGCTGAGATAAGCGCTACGCTTTCATTTCCTTTACGCAGGTCTCACAAAAGTCATGTGATCATTCTGGCTGTGTAAATATTTCACGCCGGTACATTAAAGAGTATCATTCTTGGCCATGATACGTCGAGCGAATGTCTGCCTGTCCGACATGGTGTCTGAAGTAGCTACATCATAGCTGATTCGATGTAGCGCTGCAACAGCCCCGCCAACGAGTGATCAACTATCAGCTGCTTTAACAAGAGCAAGTCCTCCCGGTGACTCAAGCAACGCTTCAGAATGGCGGGAATGAAGCTTCCTAAGCCCTTCGACTTCCAAAACGCAGCGGATTGGCCCGCCTGTATGGATAAATTCGACAACAGATTCGCATCCTGACTACACGAGGAACCGGAAGGTCAAACTAAGGACTCTCTTCTATATCTAATGGGCAGAAAGTCGCGGGTGATTCTTCGATTCCTAAACGTAAATGGCCAAGAAATGAAGGACTTCAACCTAGTGAAGTCTAAATTTAAGGGCTATTTCGTCCACGCCAAGAACACTGTATACGAGAGTGCTCGCTTTAATCTACGCCGCCGACAACTTGGAGAAACAGTAGACCAGCTTGCAACCGAGCTTAACAGGCTAGCAGACCGATGCGAGTTCAAAGACATGAAGAAACGCCTAATAAGGGTGCGCTTCGTAGTATGACTACGGGACCAGGTTTTCTCCGAAGAACTACAGACGGGTGCTAAGCTCACGATGAGCACTGCTTTGGCAAAAGCGCGTACAAGCGAAACCGTAAAGAAACAGCAGGCCGAGCTTTACAGCATTTAGAGCACGAGGGAGCGGTTCCAGAAGCTTGTGTACCCGCAATAAAGCCCAAGAAAACCACTGGAAAGAGCACGTTCACACGCGGTAAGAAGCCGGCTTATCGTCAAAAGTACCGCAGTTTCTGCGCCGGACCGTTTCATCCGAGAAGTAGTTGCCCAGCGCAACAAGAAAGATGCAGGTTCTGCCGAAAGTTGGGTCACTTTGAAAAGGCATGCCATAAAAATAAGCAAGCAGACGGGAATCTTGAAAGCATTGTCAAACCTGAAAAATTTCTTGTCGCAGTCGGCACGGTCGAGCAAACGGCGAACACACCATATGAGCATTTGGTCACGGTACTGATAAATGGCCAGAAGCTCCGCATGAAAGCAGATACGGGAGCCGAGGTGACCAATTGTCGGCGACAATTTTCCTTTCCTTCCGCATTCTATGGACAAAGCAGGCGATCTTAAAGGCCCGAGCAACGCAAGCATCCGTACTATCGGAAAGTTTGACGCTGAAGTAGCTTGGAAAGAACTATTCACAGCAAACCATTTACGTCGTCAACAACTTGCGCACGCCCTTTTGGGACTACCAGCTATCGAAGCCCTTTAGGAATCGTTCGCTTCCTATAGACGAAGTAGAGGCTGCTGACGACATCGGAAGCAGGTACCCTAAGATGTTAGTTCTATAATAGCGTTTGTCGCCTTACGTACGTTAAACGTAAGCACCTTTGCGGGACGTTACGGTGCGAGTCCTTTCAAGTATTTTAGTTTACCGCACGGAAACGCAAACGTAAAGAAGCCGTTATAAAACAGAGCGCCGTCTGGTGCCTCGCGCCGATTGTATCCAAGCCAAGACGATCCATTAGCAGCCATCCTGCTGTTGTTATGAGGACGCGTCTCATTAGGCTAACGGGTGCCAGAATCGCCGAACGATCTCAGAAAATGGACGCGCTATGCGCTCATAACTAACCTTTCAGGTGAGTTTAGAGAAAGCGAAAGCCTATTACAATAGTTACTGGCGATCAACGCGAGTGAGAGCGTAGACGTCACGAGAATTCACGCTGAAGCGGGAGCCATAGATGCCGCCATGTTCGACAACGCAATTTCTTAGCGTCCGTAAACATTACGAACGTTAAACACGCAAAATAACGTGCGTTAGCATAACGCACGTAAACCACAGAAATCCCATAACGTTAGGAGCATGCGCAGTGAGGACGACGCTATTTCTTTACGTACGTAATGCGTTTACGTTTGGTTGCCAACGCTATTCTAATACTGTCTATTCCTAGGCACAGGTTCCATATCTGGAGAACATACCATACGCCTCGTGCCGAATGCAACCCCGCACGCCCTGTCTACACCCCGTCTACACGCCGACGAATTCCTATTTCTACGAAGGAAAAGGTCAAGGAAGAACTGGACAGGCTAGAACGAGAAGGAATGATACAAAAGGTCGAAGAACCCGACAGAATGACGCGCTCCTATTGTTCCAGTAATAAAACCGTCTGGAGCGGTAAGAATCTGCGTTTACTTAACTCAACTAAACCAGCTTTTCAGACGGTAGCGTCATCAGCTACCAACGGCAGAACAAGTTATGGGAAGCTTCCAGGAAGCCACGGTCTTTTCTAAACTGGACGCCAATTCTGGATTCTACCAGCCAAAGCTTTCTAAGGAGTGTCAAAAGCTCACCACTTTTATTACGCCCTATGGGCGGTACTGCTACCACAAGTTGCCGTTAGGGATAACTTCCGCACTAGAAATTTTTCAATGGAAGTTCTGGCAGGTCGTGGAATAAGGCCTAGACGGCGCACTGAAATATACGGACGACATTCTGGTGTAAGGAAAGAACAAAGTGTAACACGACAGCCGCCTTCGTAACGTGCTCGACCGACGGCATTAAACAGGAGTAACCCTTAACAGGACAAAATTTTGTTTCTCTGTTTAGCAGGTAGCATTCCTGGACATGATCTTCGTCGCCAGTGGTGTGCTCCCAGATCCTGAGAAAATCATGGCGATCAAGGAGTTGCCCCAACCCCAAAACGTCGCTGAGGTTCGTTTTTTATTAGGCATCATGAACCACCTCACAAGGTTTCTTCCTGATGCTGCGTCTACATTTGCGCCTCTACGCAGCCTCCTCAACAGAGACAGTGACTGGTCTTTGGGTACCCAACAAGAGGACGATTTTGAACAGATCAAGACTGCTCTCAGCTCGAACAAATGCCTGGAAAAGTACAAACCCAGGTACTCGAGAATCGTATCGGCGGACGCATCTTCGCAAGGAATTTGCGCCGTACTACTCCAGGATGAGCCATCTGGCGAAAGACGTCCAGTAGCATATGCCTCCAGATCGCTGACAAAAACAGAGCAGAGGTATTCACAGATCGAAAAGGAAGCGTTGGCCTTGACCTGTGCAGCAGAACGCTTCGACGAATTTCTGAGAGGTCTCACGTTTCTATTCGAGACAGACCACAGGCCTCCTTCCGCTGCTGGGCCGCGATCCTCTTGATTCTCTTCCACCGACAATCCAAAGGTTCAGAATGCGTCTTATGCGGTATTCGTCCACGCTTACACACGTCCCGGGTAAAACCATCACTACTGTGGGCACACTTTCTCGGGCCAGAGTGATGAACATGGGACTGTCTATCGGAGAAGTGTCTGAAGCTGACGTCTTGTCTCACGTGGACGGAGTCGTTCGATATGAGCTCTCAGATGGCATGCTTGACTGCATACGCTCAGAGCAGGCAACAGACCCCGAATGCATATCGTTGCTCGAAGCTTGCATGCAAGGCTGACCCGCAAAGGACCGGCTACAGCAAGTTCTGAAACCATTCTGGGCGTGGCAACATTCTGGGTTCGTGGCAACATTCTGGGTTCGTAACAACATCACGGTTTGCAAGCAGTTGCTTCTGAAGGACTCCACACTAGTAATTCCACGAGCGCTGCGGAAAGAAATACTTCAGAGAGTCCACGAGGGGCATCAAGCATTGCCCGCTGCCGCGCGAACGCTAAAGAATCTGTCTGGTGGCCCGGAACCAGCCAGGAAATTGTAAAAACCGTAACCAACTGCCAAGCTTGTGCCGCAAAGCGTATACAATATTCCGAACCGATTATCCTATATGAAACAACGGAGCTACCATGAGAGAAAATTGGAATTGATTTATTCGAGATGAAAGGAGCTGGCTATCTTCTCGTTGTCGATTGCAACTCCAAATACCCTGAGCTGACCCTGCTAGATCGGGGAACATCGTCAGAGATGGTCATCCAGCATCTGAAAAGCATATTCGCCAGGCACGGGATCCCGAAAACAGAAATATCGGACAACGGACCACAGTTCATCTCATTTGCTTTCATTCATTTTCCAAGAAACTACGGCTTCAAGCATGCCACAACGAGCCCTCGTTATCCACAAGCTAACGGGGAATCTGAGTGCACGGTAGGGACTCTCAAAGGACTACTGAAAAAAGCGCAGGACCCCCTACATTGCCTTGCTGAACTATAGAAACTCAACAGGCTCAACCAGCTATAGCCCAGCGCAACTGCCAATGAGCCGCCGCTTGCACTCACGAGTTCCATGCATGTCATCCGCGCTAAATCCGCGATTGTAAGCCTTTCTTGGAAAAAGCAGGATGAAAAATACAGACAGAAACAAAAGATGTATTTTCACAGACGTCATGCTGCGCGACCTTTTTCCTGTCTATCTACAGGCAACCAAGTATGGCTGAGAGACAGAAGCGCCGAGGGCACAGTCCTTCGTCCTTCCTTGACACCGAGTTTCCACTGGGTCCAGACTGCCGCAAGAACCGTACGCAGAAACAGACGCCATCTGTTCCTGCTCCCAAAACGGAGGAGAAACCAGTCCCCTACAGGCCGAACAGTGTCAACAAAGCAGCCAGCCAACGGACACGACCGACAACGAGGGCACCGTGGCTAAACAATCGTCCGACACCCAAGAGACACTTCCATCCAACGAAACTTCGAGACCAGAGCAAAGAACGACGCGACGTGGGCGCGTCGTGCGAGCTCCGAATAGACTCGGTATCGATGACTGATTTGTAAAGTGGTTTCCTTTCTTGGCAGGCACACAGAGCTCGTAAAACGGGGAAGATGTGACGTCATGCTGATGCGCACTGTGCGCGCCTGTGACACTGAAACGCGCTGAGATAAGCGCTATGCTTTCATTTCCTTTACACAGGTCTCACAAAAGGCATGTGATCATTGTGGCTGTGTATATATTTCACGACGGTACATTAAAGAGGATCATTCTTGGTCATGATACGTCGAGTGCCTGTCCGACAGTTTGTAATATTTGAATTGTTAGCTTGTTGAGGAAATGTTCCTGTTGTGCAGTGCATTCTCTGACTTTGACTAAGGCCGTTATGAATGTCTACCAAGAGTTTATACGTGTTTTTCAGATTTTTTTTCTCATTTATTTATTTATTTAGCATCTTTAGAACCATGCAGTCATTCCTTTTAGCATATTCACTCGGCTTTAGAAACAAAGAAAAGTGATGGTCACATATATTGGCTCTCCGCCTGTGTATATCTCTTGCCAAAGAGCATGAGGGGGTGGGGGGGATCGGGAGTTACATTTTTAACAAAACGTCGTGTTACGCATTGAAGCACAAAAGTAGCTGGAACGCCAATGTATTTTACCGCGAAGTTCAGGAATTAATATCTCGAAATTGGTGCCATCCTGAGAATTTGTTTCAAGTGGATCCGCGCCTTGCAAACTCCACGGCTAAAATTTGTAAATTGCAATATAGGCCATAATGTGATTAGTTAAAAGCATAATTAGTGAGTTTTTGTTAATTACTCGATTATGCATTTCAATCGGTTGTGCAAGTAATTTTGCCTCTTCGAGTAGACCAGCTTATGACCTAGAATTGTACTATCTGCCACAGGCAACCTTTAAAAAATTTCGAAAATGTTCGCTGAAACACCGGGTATACCTGCATACTACGGCTTATCACAAGCGCTGACCTAACAGTATGTCTACTAAAATGTATTTTATTAAGAATATGCTCGTGTTCTTTATTTATTTATGTTTATGTAAGTACACACGGCGGACTGGAAGTTCAAGCAGGAAGGGCCCCATAATGGTAACATAAATACAAATATATATATATATATATATATATATATATATATATATATATATATATATATATATATATATATATATATATATATATATATATATATATATATATATATATACAATAATCAATCCATACCGAAAGAATAAAAAAAGACAAACTGAAAATGTTAATTTGTAGATGTAGTGAGTGCGCTGAGAGGTTCCAGGAAAGAATGAAAACCTAAATGTGTCTGTTCTTGCAAAATATGGAGTAGATGCACGGCTTTGGTGGTGTCGGGTGCCTCAGGTTGTCAGTGGAGACAAGCAAGACGAAGTATCAAGTGTAAATTTGTTAGTTATAAAAGCATAAAAGAAAAGAAATTCCAGTCAACATTCTCTTCGTCGTACATATCAAACGCTTGAATGCCATTAGATTTCACTAGTTCGCTAGGGAAGTCGATGAGAAAAAATTGGCTATGCATAAACGTAACCAGCCTTTTTCTCTTTTTTTTTTTCTTCTTCGGCTTTTCAATATTGCTGCTTTTAGTTTTAGTGTGCAGATTAGTTGTGTGAAGAGGCTGCCGCTAACGCTAGGCTCTGATGGTGAGTGAGGCATGTCCGGTGGATGACGAATCTGGCCTTGTCGAATGGCCTCTTTGTTGACGTCATACCGCGTTGCAGTGAGCGTCGTCAGCCAGTTTGTCAGCAGCCTCGTTGCTACGAGCTCCCATGTGTGCGGGCACCCACTGGATTTCTATCCCACAGCCCCTATAGGCCAGAGCCAGGGCCCGTAGCCTGCACAGGAGAGACACGAAAGAAGCCGGCGGAAAGAATCGAGAAGAAAAAGGGGGGCAGCAAAAACAAAGAAATGAAAGCTGCGGTTCTCCAAACAAGATTGTTTGCGCGCCACTGCCAATGTATTATGTGACTGATACTGCGCGAAAGAATGCTAACCTCGCCTTATAATGACGTCATGGTTTTCTTCTTCAACTGAGTGTATTTCATTTTCTTTTTATTACGCGTCGGGGCAGAGGAGCAGCAGGCGCCTCCGAAAGGCGCCAGCATCTCGTTACACGTATTTAATTTTCCTTTAATTGTGATGGCTACCCCCAAAAAACGCTCGTGGATCCCAATAAACGCACGTTAAAGAACTCCAGGTGGTCAAAATTAATCCGGAGACTTCCACTACGGCATGCCTCATAACCCCAGCGCTGCTTTGGGGACGTTGAACCCCGTGAATCAATCAAAATTGCGCTGGCTAAAGCTGTCCCAACTTCTCACTTTGAGCGAAACAACTGCGACATTGTTGCTGTGGCGGTGCAGTCGATTATCAATGATAACGAATGCACGAGTTATTAATATTAACCACCGACCTAAAACAAAGAGGTAGAGTAAATATATTCCCAGTGTTGAATTACTTGCAGAATGAAGAAGCAATGTTATATTTGAAGTCCCTTAGTAAATTCCTTTCATTATTCGCGACCAATCAGTGGTCCATAAGGCATTATTGGCAAGCTTTCACGTCTCCCGCAGAATAATTTATATGAGACAACACTTCATAAATACTCTAGTGACATGCTAATAATATACAGACTGTTTAAAGAAGCTGGTACCAAGCTTCAAAAAGTGCAACATTGTAAAGGGATGAAAACAATAGAGCTCAGTGCTAGCAATAGGCCTCAGGAAATCAAGGTACTGCCTGCAATTCCGCAAACGACATGATTATGTTAACTATATGGGCAAAAAAATGGCGCAGATCCAACACAGATGTTCGAATCTATGCGACGCAAATCTTTACTGAACCGGTTAATTAAATGATATACAACTAAATGTGATGCTCACATCATATAGTGCTTATTGTCATCACATGCGACGCGTAACCTCACGCAATGTTTACTTTCATGCACCGCACAGGTCACAACTTGGCGAGTTTTCCTTATCCTCCCACAGCCTCAAACTGAAGCTAGCGTGTGTATATGTGAATAAATAATAACTTTAGATCTCACACAAAGTTTGTGTTCATACATGTTTGTGAACGGTGTACTGCACTACACCGTTCACAAGATGCGCCGAAGTGCTGACACCATTTCTGGCGGATGCACATCGCGAGACATCGGCGTAGCGATGTCACGAAAACGAAGGCGATGTAAGATGCTTGTCGATGAAAGAATGGTGAGGAGAGGTGTATGCATAGAGAATTTAAACACACAGTCAAATATATTTAAAGTTTCTTTAACCCCCGTCTCAACGTGGCACATACCCATTGTGGGGGATTGGTCAGAACGGGCACATACCCAGTAATACATGTCCAGCAGCCGAATAACGGGTAGTCCAAATATTTTTTAAAACTCAATAAATACAAAGAAGCTGTTGCATATCATGCGCTATGCCATAAAAATACATCTATGCTTTAGCTAAGAGCCGCCATCGTATAGTGCTCAATGATTTAAGCGCAATACCCGGTGCGCGTGGTAAGCTTTTGCGCCACCGGTGGACGCTGGGGACAGCGAGCTCATGCATGTTTGCATCACATAAAAGCGAGAGTCCTTTTATGCATTACGAATGCATTCGGCCCCTCAGCGATCACCGAGCGCCCACCGGGGGCCCAAAAAGCACCAACCGCCATGGGCTCCGAGTATCGCGTTTCAATCGCTGAGCATGATACATCTTCTATCTGGTTATTTATAGTTCCATTAGGCAGAACACAAGTGCGCTTCCTGGCACTACATTGTCGGTCAAGATTCTGTAGTATGCAGGCCACTTTGCTGTGTCTTATACTCGGCAAGATAGCCACGCGATAGGACGCAGAACTCGGGATAATAGGCAAAAGGAAGCTTCCTTAAAAAAATGTTATAACATCGAAGAACACTAATGCAGCTGTTTGTAGTAAGCTAGAAGAATGTCCAAGAAATGAGAAAACAAAATTATGTCATTAGGCGCTTGTGCGCATGGCTTGAAGCGCTCTCAAAGCAAGTCTTCAGAAAGCCCAGCCCTCATTTCTTTGATTATCGCTTGTTGCGCCGACGGCCTGACGCAACGCTGGGAATTGGTTTTAATCCAGGTACGCAAGCACGAGCGAAGCAGCTGCACCACGTGGTCACGTGTTTCTAAGGGCGCTTTTCAAATATGAAAAAGAAAATTCTTTAGAACGAATACGTACAATTTTGAGCAATAACCTCTAATAACTGACTATAGTTATGCGCTTTGCAAAATTACACACTACAGACTTAGTCGAGACGACTGCTAACAAAATTCAGCATGCACGTATACGACGTGCCACTTTATTAATTTTTTAAAGATTCGTACAGGTTACGCAAGACACCCCTGCATAGTAACGCACTTAGGTAACAAAACAATCGTGTCCAGGGTGCAAGAAACATCGCGGTGCTCACATCTGATGCATGTGTGCAGAGTTTGCAAGAGCGAAAGCCACAGTTGCAGTGAATGCGATTAAATTCGGTAACTTGGGGCAAATCTCCACGGGAATGAGCTATTCCGTTGTCTCGAGATTAGCAATTGAAATTCGGAAGCGAGTATCCTTCCAAGAGAGGACACAAACTTTACGAAGAACAGCTCCAAAGCGTACGCGTTTTCCTCGGGTGAATGGATATGTTAAATCTGAAGAGTGGGAAGCTCTGACCATGAGTGAACTAAACCACGCGTTATGTGGAAAAAGAAAAAAAAGAGAGAGTTCCGAATCTAACATCATCCTTGCATTTTGGTGCCATGCTTTAAGGCACTTGGAGCGGAAGACCTGTCTTTTCGCGATGGTGACACCTCGAGGGCTGCGGAAGAACGAGAACGGGCAGAACATCCAGAACATGAGCGCCCATTGTAGGCAGCGCATATACTGCGAGGAGTAAAAGCGTGCGTGTGTGCGCGCTCGCTCGCACACTAGACGGAATCGGCGCCAACAGCGCAAACCCTGTGCTGTTCGCAGATTGTGTTTCACTGACTCTCGGCAGAACGCCGGGCGCGCGCAGCGACCAGCAGAATCGCTCGAGTCAGGATGGCCCGCTTTGCTGCTTCCCGCGAGTATCGCGAGCGCGTTCAACCGAGCCGGCAGCGAGGCGCCCCTGCGCCGCGCGGAAAGGCGGCCGCCTTTTGTCGGGGAGCGCTCGTGCCCGAAAGAGCGACGCTTGGCTGCGGCGGCAGAGCCTTTTGTCCCGCGCCGCTGGGCCCGCCCGTCTTGTTTGCCGGCCGTCCTCTTTGTCTTGTGACGTCAGCAGTGGCCGCGCGCGGGGCTGCACCTGCAGCTGCATCCTGCTGAGTCGCCGCCTCTGCTCGCCGACAGTCTTCCGCTAGGCTGGGCTCCAACTCGGCCCTCTTCCCGGCGAAAAATGCGAGGACCAGAAAGCTGGATTCCGGCGACACTATGGAGATTGGGGTACCCGCATTTTTTGGACTTCCCCTAACGGATGGCTTGGCATAGCGGCCCCGCTCAGCAGGACCAAGCTAAACGCACGAGATGCACAAAAGTTTGACGGTGAATTCCAGCGCACATCTTCGTCGGTAGTTGGTATTTGCCGAAGGACATGTTTACCGCTCAGACGACAAGCACACGAACATATGAACAGGAAAACTGGCGTAGGGCTTAGGCTGATATAGCCAGGCAGTAGCGTCAGCAGTGACACTATGATTATTACAGCACGACGACTCTGGCTCAGTAAGATAAAAACCATCACACCAGGAACAGCGCTGTCAGTAGTAGCATAGCGTTCAGCAAGCTCTCTCTTCCAGCTCTTCTAGCGGTGGTAGCAATTTGATGGAAAGGATGATTCTTACGCGCCTGAAATGGTTTCTTGAGCATTACAATGTTTATCAAGACGCGATGACAGGCTTTCGACGTGGTCGTTCGTCGGTCAACAACGTCATTGATCCTGTGTCTTCGATTCAACACCAGAAATCATCTAAACGCCTCTGCGTAAGCGCTATTTTTAGATGTGAGGGGGCGCTTACGAGAAAGTTTCTCATGAAGCCATCCTTGACGCGCTGCGGTCGTGGCTGCAGAAATCGGAGGCCGTACTTTTCGGTGGATTCAGAGCTAATTGACCCAAAGGAGTTTCTTTGTATTCACCGACATTGGTAAAAAAAAACGACCACTACACCAGCCATGGATTTCCACAAGGTAGCGTTTCGAGCCCAGTTTTGTTCATCCTAGCTCTGATTGGACTCGAGGAATCCTCGCCACAGTCGATCACTGTCAATTTACGCAGATGACATTTGTATCTGAACTCGCCCAGAGGTTCCCGCAAGGTTACAAAAGGCTGCAACGCTGACGTTAGCTTGCCTTCAGAGACAAGGCATAGGCGTCTCAACAGCAAAATGCGCAGTAGTCGCCTTCACGCGAAAATCGATGACTGGACACACGGTGTCTATTAATGACCAGCCTGTCTTGTAAAATACAGCCCATCGATTTTCAGGGACCATTCTCAACCGCGACCTCTCCTGGGACCCCCATGCGTCCTTCCTAAAGAAGAAAGTCCTCTCGACTACTCAATTTTTCAAAGCCTGGAAAAATATGTGGACGTCGGTGTGTTCTATGCTTCAACTGTGCAAAGCGCTCTTCGTGGGTTTCTTGCGTTACAGCACTCCGGTGCTGTCAAGCACCCGGAGGACAAATCTCAAAGTGCTCAAGAGTATGAAAGCTAAAGCGCTTAGAAGCTGTCTTGGGCGACCGCGATGCTCTTCAACAGCCGCAACCACTGTAATCGCCAGAGAACACTACATCAGCACGTATGTCGCCACAGACACGCTTATAAATCATATTCGACTCCTTTCCCGACTACAGTCTCAAAGCCTTCCTTCTATCTCTGAAAGTAGAACAGAGCCAACTTTGTCCGGAATTGTAGCTTCCTACAGATTTTCTCTTCCACCCGATTTCACACTTGAAGCACGATCACCTGGTCCTTTGTGGTGTCTTCGGCAGCCACCAGTGCGGCTTTCCATTCCAAGAGTTGGAAAGAAGTCCGGCTTGCCAATTTGTGTCCTGAATCAAGCCGCTCTACATCTGCTGCATGATTACTACTCCAATGAAGTTGACGTCAATCTGCAAGAAGTTCAAGATCAGACACGTCACAACATCGACAGGATGTGAACTTGCCGCCCACCGTAGCGCAGTGATATACGCGCAGCAACAGTCACGAAATCACTGGGCTATATTCTGTGACTCAAAGGCCGCCCTGCAATCACTCTTATCTGCTCTGCGATGCAGCATCCATGAACAAGTGGTAGCAGAGATACGTTTACGGTACCGTCAAGCGGTGGACAGAAGCCACGACATTGTGTTTCAGTGGCTACCTGGGGCGTGATCATCAGCCGCGCCCGGTGGCTGACGACTCGGCGCGGTCTAGGCGAATCGCGTGAGGCGAAACTGAACGCAAACTGAACGTGCGTTTCGAACAACGATTTCCGATCGCGCCTCTGGGCACTGCAACATTACTGACAATGGAAGTGCCGACAAAGCTGCCCATACTCACCGTGGTTGCTCAGTGGCTATGGTGTTGGGCTGCTGAGCACGAGGTCGCGGGATCGAATTCTGGCCACAGCGGCCGCATTTCGATGGGGTCGAAATGCGAAAATGCCCGTGTACTTAGATTTAGGTGCACGTTAAGGAACCCCAGGTGGTCGTAATTTCCGGAGTCCTGCACTACGGCGTGTGCCCTATAATCAGAAAGTAGTTTTGGCACGTAAAACCCCGTAATCTTTTTTAAAGCAGCCCGTGAGGCACATGGTGAGTGTGGAAGCACCTCAATACCATTGTCAAGAATGGATGCAGCGCAGCACCTCAGCGGCCTTGCCCATATTATTTCTCTGAGAAAAGGGAATACACTGGAGTTCATCAACCGGCGCCTATATGCCATGGACTCACGTACGAGATTACAACTTCTATTCGGTTTTGACGGACGGAAAGAAAATTTACTGTGCCACCTCCGAGTAGGAGTGTCTTTCACAAACGCCTACTCATTCTCAATTCGAGCACGAGGTCGCGAGATCGAATCCCGGCCACGGCGGCCGCATTTGGATGGGGGCGAAATGCGAAAACAGCCATGCACTTAGATTTAGGTGCACGTTAAAGAACCCCAGGTGGTCGAAATTTCCGAAGTCCTTCACTACGGCGTGTGCCTCATAATCAGAAAGTGGTTTTGGCACGTAAAACCCCATAATTTAATTTAATTCTCAATTGGAATGGCGGACTGTGCCACTTGCAGCACATATGGTGTCCAAGAAACCAGTAAACATCTCATCTGTGACTGCCCCGCATACGAAGATGAGTGGAGTGCGCTTCGGACAGCTTTGGGGCAGTCAGACGAGAGGCCTTGCACAGAGGAGATCTTGAGCCCGTGGCCTCGCGCGCCTGCTATGTGCAAGGTCACAAAGGCGCTGCTACGTTTCTTGAAATGCACCAGCCTGTGTGACCACCTGTGACTGACTCAGCGATGAACGCTTGTGTGTGTAACAGTGCAAAGTGCGAACTTCTCCTTTTCTTCTCCTCCTTCAATCCCTTTCCCCCTTTCCCAGTGCAGGGTAGCCTACTGCGATCAGTCTGGTTAACCACCCTGCCTTTCCCTTATGACTTCTCTCTCCCTCCCTCTCTCTCTCTCTCTCTCTATCTATCTATCTATCTATCTATCTATCTATCTATCTATCTATCTATCTATCTATTTACCTATCTATCTATCTATCTATCTATCTATCTATCTATCTATCTATCTATCTATCTATCTATCTATCTTGCTTAAATTCACTGGACATTTTATCTTTTTTACTTTTTTTCTTTTCGTTTCGTTTTTACCTTTAACTTTAACAGTAATAATAAACGCCTTCAGCACTCGCGCAGTTATGTGTCGCTGCAAAGCATTGTTCTCAGCATATTTAACAAAAAAAATACCGGTTCTGTTCGGGTTCGCGTTCAACGCGCTCCCATTTCATTCCGGTTCAGTTACGGTTCGGAGAAATAAACTTTTATAATGGTTCACGAACCGGTTCGCAAACTGGTTCCGCGCAGTGTCATTTTATACTGCCTATGGCGATAAGCTACATAGTACTATCGATTTGTCCGCATGGCGCATGCGCAAGTTTCATCAAGAGGAGGCAGAAATGTACGAATGAATTACAAAGATAAGTGAGTATTATTTCCATAAACATATTAAAGGGAGAATTAATTAGTTATATTCCCTACGTCATCGTAAGGAGCGCGTAGCTTCCACATTCGTTACTTTCTCAGCAGCACAGGAAATTTTCGTTTTGCTCCAGGTTTTTACTACAGGACTGGTGGTGAGCGAACTGTAACATGTGATATATGGCGTCGAAGACAGCGTGAATTCATGCTGCATCACATAAATTATAACTTGAAACCTTTAGTCTATAGCAAAGAAAGAAGCCAGCATTTGGCATTTCGCTCAGTTTGCTGCTTCTTTAGAAGCAGGAGAGGACATTGATGTTTCTGAACGATGAACGAAGACGATTCTTACTTAACCATACGTCAATATTTCTTGCGCATCTGCACGTGTGGCGTAGTCTCGCGCTGACTAAGCGCGGAAAAAGAAGTCAAAAGCACGCACTGCATTGTGCCCCACGAATAATTTTTACAACTCGAGCAGCGTTGTACTCTGCATGGATAAGTACTAAACGAGTGTTGAACCATAGCACGTAACAAAAGCATATTTCGCGTGCCATGTTCCCAGCCGCGGTTACCGCTCACTGAAAAGGTGACGGCATCCTTTAGCGACCACAGAGTTATTGTTACAATAAGTAACGCAGCTGAACTCGTTGCTATCCCTGCACGAAGATATCGTCTTTTCCACTCTCTATGTTTATCTAGCTTATCTAGTTCGAGTAACAAGTTGACATAACGATCGAATTGGGAGCGTCACCAGAAATGCTGATTACGCGGAGCCCCTATAGCTGAGGCAACTTTTCGACCGCGGAACAGAAAGGCCATAGCCGACATCAAAAGTGCAAGCGTCACTGCCGAGGTGGCCGTAGTTATCAGCACATACCCATCGTCTATCCCCATTCTCACACACAACGCAACTCTATCGCTAGTCGTAATAATTTGCTAGTAAGGTGCCCCGACTGATGAAGTAGATATTCGAACAATCGTTGTCACTTTAATGCTTGACCCGTTTTGTGTCGAACCGGTAATCGTTATTTTTTTGCGGTTCCGGTTTGGTTCCGGTTCGGGCACATTTCAAAAATATCGGTACGGGTTCGGGTTCAGCTCCGCCCAAAATTGCACTTCAGGTTTGGGTCGGTTCGACATCCTAATTGTGCCATGTTTCCTAAGACTTGGGTCAGCGTTGGATTAAGGTGGTAGTGATGAAGCAGCGGCGTCTGGCTTTATCTCTGATAGGGTGCCCCGATTAGTGACGTAGATATTCGAACAATCGTCCTCACCTTATATGCTTGACCCGTTTTGTGCTGAACCTGTAACCGTTATTACTGCGAAGCTGTACGTGGCTAGCCAATTCGTCCGTCCGTCCGTCTGTCGCCTGTACACCGAAAACTCCTCCGGCGCAACCCGATGCGCATACATGAAAAAAAAAACGAGAACGAGAGGCGCGCGATTGGCTGCGTCAGTAGTGACGTCGTTACTCTCCGTCGCAGCCCATAGAATAAAGAACCAGCTTTAGAGAAGGGAAACTGTACCTTTCACAGTGGTACGAAAATAAGCAGCGGAAGCACATGGAACTTACGTAGGTGGATGCCAGATGGCGCTGCTCAAGCACGAAGCGGAAATTAAGTTTTTTTTAGAGCAAAATCCAATATGGCCGCTTTTCGCCGGTAGCGCATAGGGTTTCCTACAGACATTACTAGAGGGAACTCTGGCGCTAGTGTCTATGGGAGCTGCAATGGGAGCGGTTGTACCATCATAGGAATTATGGGAAGTACATGGATTTGCTTAAACTTCGTTCTTCTGGCTTGAAAGGGCATTGTGAATTTGTAAACTCGTCATTTTGAACAGTGTATTGCGTAATAAATAATTAAATAAACATCATTAAAATTGCCCGACGGCAGGATTCGAACACAGGGACTCTAGCGCAGAAGCCTGATATTGAAACTATTAAGCCACGGACGCATGTTTCCTCAAGGGAATGAAACGCCCTTATGAATTTATCGCGGGCATGCCAGTGCCTTGAGACGCTTGGCGCGTTTCGATTTGGCCGCCTGGACAAGCTCAATCGTTGCAATTAATAGCTATTGTACGCGTTCACGGCGTCTTCTGCACTTCGAAGAATATAGATTGCGCTGAAATATACGACAATAAGATTTATATAGCGTAATATACAAAGCCACAAGAACGTCTGAATCCACAAGCACGAAGATCAGACAAATCCATGTACTTCCCATCATTCCCATGGTAGGACATAGAGTTACTGTATATGCTACCGCAGGTAGCATATACCTGTGGTAGCATATACAGTAACTCTAGTAGGACAAGGACTGCAGCGCCAGAGTTCCCTCTAGCAATTTTTGCAGGAAACTCTATGCTGTAGCGTATACGCAGGGGCGCGCCCTGCTCCCCCTGCTGGCTATGCGGCAGGCCTCATTGCCTTGGCTGCCGGGTAACTGGTGCGTTCTAATTGCCAGGAGACCAAAGATCCTCTACTGATGCCCACACAAACAAGCCACAAGTGAGTGAACAGAACGTGCGACTTTATTGGCCGAGGACAAGCAGTGTATATTCTCGTGCAAGAGCAGAAATAAAATTTGCATGTCCAGATACGCTGGAATCATTGACACGAGCTCACAAACGACTCACCGTCGCCGTCGCTCGTGGCGGTCTGGTAACGAGCGACAACCAGCAGCGCAAGCAGGTTGGAGAGTGTCCCACCTGTTTGCAGCGACAGTCGCCATTAAAGATGAGCAACTTGCATTGCGAAGCAATCGGGTGACGCATGAATCTGCTGCCGCAGCGACATGGACTATAGCCGGCATTTTAGCGTTAACTCCTTTCCAACCTGCACGTTTCTTTTCTTTCGGGGGCCGCTTAAGTGTGGCTCACACTTGGTGCCCCACTTTGTCTCAATATGAACTAGTCGGTTTCGTGGGCATCACCTACGGCAGCCACTTTTGCAGGCCTTAATTTCCTCCCATGCGGCTATTAACTTCATACACGTCGGACCATGTAAGCACGTATGCTGGTTTCCGTTCATGCCTAATCGCGGCCGAGAAAGGCCACAGGCACAATTTTCAAATGGTTGCAGCAGGAAAGGACGAACGGGGAGCACGAATCACGGTGCGTGTAAATTGGAGGTTATGTCGCTGTGCAGATTGCAGGAGCAAATGGTTACATTGAGAGGCTGCTTCCCAATGCAACTGACCAGGCTGCCACATCCAAGAAACATAACGCGGCGACCGTAACCAAGTGGGATAACAGCGAAATGAAACGGTAATCAATCACCGCGTAAGGTTCAGACAATTAATTATACATTAGCAACCAACCATATGGCAACAGTGAGCATTCACGTACGCGAGTCTTTTTCGGCACATTCAGCCGCCTATACCTGCAGGCACAGTGCTTTTCTGCGTCGCACGCGGTGGTCTGCTAACGAGCGACAACCAGCAGTGCAAACAGATTGGACGGAGCGTCCCACCTGTTTGATCTGACAATTGCCGTTGAAGATGAGCAACTTCCATTCCGAAGAAATCGGGTGGCGCAGGTATCTGCTGCCGCGGCCAACACAACGACAAGGACTGCCCGGCATATTAGGGTTATCTTCTTTCGAACCTGCACGTTTCTTTTCTTTCGGGGCCACTAATGTGTGGCTAGCACTTGGTGCACCACTTTGTCTCAATATGAACCAATCGGTTTCGTGGGCATCACCTTCGGCAGCCACTTTTGCAGGCCTTTCCACCCATGTGGCTATCAACTTCATTCACTTCGGACCAATTAAGCATGTATGCTGGTCTCCGTTCTCACTATATCACGGCCGAGGAAGGCCATAAGCACAATTTGCCCATGGTTGCAGCAGGAAAGAACCAACAGGGAGCACCAGTTACGGTGCGTGTGTACCGGGAGTTTATGTCGCCGTGCGGACTGCAGGAGCAAGCATTTGCTCCTGTATATACAGAAATATATATATATATATATATATATATATATATATATATATATATATATATATATTGATAAGGCTACTCAGTCGCGTATGGCCACGACTACAATAAGATGAAAAATGTTCCGATATCGATCTGTATTTCGTGGTTGTGAGTGCATAACGACGGCCTTGCAACTAAAGGTTTATTTCGGAAACAGCAACGGAGGCTCCTGACAGCCATATATGTAATGTAGGATTTAGTTCGTTAACTTGTCTCCGCCTGTAAGTTAACGAGACGAATATTAGATAATGATTCAAGCAGCGATGTTAAACGACACACCGTTATTGCAGTCGTCAGTCGCAGCATAATCCGGCTCCTGTTTCGATGCAGACGTGTTCCGCATGGCTCACGACTGAGATCTTGCCTTTCGGGCTTACATCTCCGCTCGCAACACGTCTTTTCACCCCAAGTTAAATAACGTGAGGTATGGAAACGCAACAAACTGGTTTTAGCACAAAATAAGCATCCAGCGTAAGTGCACGAACGAATGAATCCTTGCCGCCTGCCGTGCACGTGGAAATACCGGTAAACATTCTAAATCCAGGCCAGAGGTCACGTAGAAAATCGATGATGCTGAACGCTATTTGCGTTTATAATAGCAAAAAATAAAAAAGTTGCTAATAAATAGTACAATATCTAATTAGCAATGATAATTTTGCACTCTTCTTTATGTAATAAAAATGCTTCGATAAATGTGGGAAGAAAGTTTGTAAGATAAAATTGCGCTTATTACGGCACCTCTAGCGGAAGATATTGAACTTACGCAGGCATACTTCAAGTGGCTTTGCTATGTTTGCTTTATTAGCAGCGGCGCACGGTCGATTTTTTCGCCCTCTGTGGCCATTCGATGAACTTGAGAGTGTGCTACGCCTGAGCAGCCGAACGCGCGCGCAGCAGTTTCTCTCCGGCTCCAAAATGGGAAGGCCACGCGTCATACGTACTCCTTAGGAGCAGGCAGCTTTCGATCAGCAACGCCGCAAGCAAAACTGGGAACGAGCTCGTCGTCGTGCCGATGCTGCAGCCTGGGCGCAAGAACAGGCTCGTGCAGGAGAGCGCAAGCAGCAACTGCGTACCGAAGATCTGGTAAACCTACCAAGCCGTCGTTTAAGGAACCATCGGGATTAATCCAGTGATAAACACCAGGGCCGAACGTTTCAGCTTCACTGGTTAACCGTCTGTAAGGAGTGCTTGGGCGGTGATGTTATTTTTTGCAGTTCCGGTTCGGTCCCGGTTCGGGCACGTTTCAAAAATATCGATGCGGGTTCGAGTTCAGTTCCGCCCAAGAGTGCGGTTCGGGTACGTTTTTCGGTTCGGGTTTGGGTCGGTTCGACACCCTGATTGTGCCACGTTTCCTTAGACTTGGGTCAGCGTTGGATTAAGGCGGTAGTGATAAAACAGCGGCATCTGGCTTTATCTCTGATATGGGACCTATAGTATAGGCCGTTTTCGTAGAAGTTTATACTTGACTGGGTGAGCGACGTGAAAATATTCGTTTACAAGAGAAAACATCTGATGTAGTTTTAATGTAATCATTTAACTTTATTTATTCTTGTTTGTTCATTTTGATGACAGCTCTACCATATAGCATATAGCATTATATGTATAGTGTAAGGCCTGTTTTGTGAATAAAGTTGAGAAGGATTGTGCGGTATCTGTTATCGCGTACCCAGCGATCATTCGGCGCTGCTTATACGGGGTGTTTCACGTAACTTGAACCAAGGACTTTAACAAAAGTGGTTAGCCGCATCTCAGCGGAACCAGCGGCATAGGGTTTGCCGTCACGTAGCGCTCCTTGCAGCTTTTTTTTTGTATTCCGCTTAATGAGTTAACAAAAATATGCATTTTTTTTAATATTTACTTTAGGGCCAAGTGCATTTCGTTGCGTTGTAGAGGGGATTCGGAAACATCCTATTCCTATTTTGTGGCAACGTACATGTTGCGTGATTTTTTTCCGCCGTTTAAAGAGAGCTCGCGAAATGTGAAATAAAACCACGCGACTGCGCTCATGCGCTACCGTATTGCAGCGCTTTCAACCCCGCTTCGTGCGAAGGAGCCGTGCGCGCGGACCGTGGGGAAGTGAGCGGCCGCGGCTCTGGGCATCGGCTTCACAGTGCGTCAGCATCTTTGGCGGTGGCTCACGGAAAAAAAATTGGAGGACGCTTAAGCTTCGCCTTCAAGAGTGGAACGCGATAGCGTTCCCGTCGACCCGCCAATGGGTGTAAGACAATGGGCTACAGGGCAGCCATCACTTACGAGGCGCCCCGCATCAGACGCGGTGAGCGTCGAGCCATATGGTCGAGCAACGCGGCGTTCGGCGCAGCAACGAAACGTGCGCCTGAGCAAGCGGAGCGAACCAAAGAACTCGGTATCCCGGAGGGGGAAATGATGCACGCCAGCCAAACGCCGTGATCGGCACGGGCAGAGAGATAGAGAGATAGTGATCTAAAGAAAGGAAGGACGCTTGATTCTACAGAGGGAGCAAGGCGAAGCGTTGTCAGGGGAGAGAGTCCGAGCCGCGACAGCTCCAATGCGCGCGTGGCGCGCCATCTGTCGGGGCAGCGCCGTACATGGAGAGGGGGGGTCTTCTGTGTTTGCCGCAAGATGGCTCTCCGTGTGCGGAAAGCGCAGAAGAAATGCAGCGAAACGCACTTCGCTACTCGTGTAATTGCGACTTCTGTAAGTTACATGTTCATAATTACCGATATACACCACAGTATAACTTTCCACGGCTCGTTTCGAAGGCAACACTGCATTCACTAGAGGCGCGTTTGTACCTTTTGGAAGCATCGAAATCGTGGCTGAGTGGTAGCGTCTCCGTCTCACACTCCGGAGACCCTGGTTCGATTCCCACCCAGCCCATCTTGGAAGTTGCTTTTTATTTATGGAGTGCCTGCCGTGATTTATCGCTCACGGTCAACGCCGCAAAACGCCGACGCCGACACCCGACGCCGACGACACCGGCTTTTCTGCGACACGAGCTCCTTAACGCTATCGCGTTAAAATTGGAGGACGCTTAAGCTTCGCCTTCAAGAGTGGGACGCGACAGCGTTCCCGTCGACCCGACAAGGGGTATAAGACAATGCGCTACGGCACAGCGATCACTTACGATGCGCCCCGCATCAGACTTAGCGCCCACCTATCACGCGGTGAGCGTCGAGCAACGCAGCGTTCGGCGCGGCAACGAAACGTGCGCCTGAGCGAACGGAACGAACCAAAGAACTCGGTGTCTCGGAGGGGAAACGATCTACGCCAGCCAAACGTCGTGATCGGCACGGGCAGAGAGATAGATAGTAATCTAAAGAAAGGAACGGCGCTTGATTCTGCAACCGGGAGCACGGCGAAGCGTCGTCAGGGTAGAGGGAGTCGGGACCGCGACGCACCTGGCAGCTGTCCCAATGCGCGCGCGGCACGCCTCCTGTCGGGGCAGCGCCGTACATTGAGAGGAGGGGGTCTTCTGTGTTTGCCGCAAGATGGCTCTGCGTGTGCGGAAAGCGCAGAAGAAATGCAGCGGAAACGCACTTCGCAACTCGTGTAATTGCGACTTCTGTACGTTACATGTTCATAATTACCGATATACACCGCAGTATAACTTTCCACGGCTCGTTTCGAAGGCAACACCGCATTCACTAGAGGCGCGTTTGTACCGCTTGGAAGCATCGAACTCGTGGCTGAGTGCTGGCGTCTCCGTCTCACACTCCGGAGACCCTGGTTCGATTCCCACCGGGCCAATCTTGGAAGTTGCTTTTTATTCATGAAGCGCCTGCCGTGATTTATCGCTCACGGTCAACGCCGCGGACGCCGACACCCGACACCGGCGCCGGCGACACCGGCTTTTCTGCGACACGAGCTCCTTAACGCTATCGCGTTAATAGACGGCGTACCTGTCCAAGCACTCGTCGACACTGGAGACCACGTATCTGTGATGAGTGCTAGCCTACGTAGACGCTTAAAGAAGGTCCTCACCCTAGCAGCTGCCCGAGTGCTTCGTGTGAACGACGGCGGCGTGCTGGTTGTTCTTGGAATGTGTACTGCGCGTTTAATTATAGCCGGTCGCCCTAATTCTGTTCTCTTTGCTGTGATCGACAACTGCCCTCACGACGTTATCCTTGGATTTGACTTTTTATCCATTCATTCTGCTCTCATCGACTGCGCGACCGGCGTTCTTCAGTTGGAACTGCCTCAACTCGCCGATGCTCCGAGCACCGCCCCACCGCACTTGTGCTCGATTCACGATGTGCGTCTGTCACCCGAGGCTGTTACTTACGTCACTTTGACCGCCCAGCCACAAGTTCCTGACGGTGAATATGTGCTTCGCCCCATCATCGACGTGTTTTTGAACCAGAACGTTGCTGTTCCGCATACGTTGGTCACGGTTACTAACAACGACGTCGTTCTACCGCTTCTGAATTTCAGCCTGTGCCCTCAAGTGATTCCAGCCGGCATGTTCTTGGCCAGCGTTTCTAGTGGTTCCGAATTTGACATTGAGAGTCTGAATGACGAGAGTGGCTTATTAGCGCCAATTGCAGCTCACAGCTTTGGTTCCTTAACGGCTGACTTCGCGAAAATTATTGCACCTGACCTCACCTCTGCACAGGCCACGGACATACGTCACCTGCTTGAATCGTACAGTGACATCTTTGATTTCGGCGACAGGCCTTTAGGCCAAACATCTGTCGTTCACCACCGTATAAACATTGGAGACACGAATCCTATTCGTCGGCGTCCCTATCGGGTATCGCATGCTGAACGTCGAGTCATCCAATCAAAAGTGGACAAAATGCTCCGCAAAGAGGTCATCGAGCCATCAGCCAGCCCTTGGGCTTCACCTGTCGTTCTTGTGAAAAAGAAAGATGGTACCTGGCGTTTTTGCGTCAATTATCACCGCCTAAACAAGGCCACGCGCAAAGACGTCTACCCACTGCCACGCATCGATAAAGCCTTGGACTGCTTGCACGGAGCTAAATACTTCTCGTCAATCGATCTTCGATCCGGCTACTGGCAGGTTTCAGTTGATAAAATGGACCGCGAGAAGACGGCCTTCATCACGCCGGATGGCTTATATCAGTTCAAAGTCATGCCCTGGCCTATGCAATGCCCCATGCGACATTTGAACACATGATGGACTCTCTTCTGCGTTAGGCTACAAATGGACCACCTGTCTTTGTTACCTTGACGACGTTATTGTTTTTTCTCCCACGTTCGGCAGCCACCTTACCCGACTCGCTGCAGTTCTTGCAGTCTTCCGAAAAGCCGACCTTCAGTTGAACTCCACGAAGTGTCAATTCTGGAGGTCTTTTGTGTGCGTTCGGACGGGAAGTGTCAATTCGGGCGCCGTCAGATTACAGTGTTGGGACACCTCGTTGACGCATCCGGAAGGCTGAGGGCAAGCTTGAAGACTCTTCTGATTAAGGCATTGATCATGTTGCGCTCCGACACGAGCCAATTGTGCATATTCCCTGAATAAGCGAGGTGGCATAGCACGAAGGCGTGGATAATAGGGATCAGACTGCCCTCCCTGATTCCGCGGTACCTGTTGGCGATCCTCTGGAGGTGCAACCGAGGTGAAAAATAATTACTTAGTTCACGATTCACCAGTAAAAAAACATAATATAATAACAAGGAATGAATCACACGGAGTATTTTCAATGACGTCGTGTAATTAACAAGACCACAGTGTTAAACAGTATTAAAGATTTTAAAGAAAAACAGAAAAGTAACTAACGCGACATTCCGACGGAACGGTAAACATAATGACATAACGGTACTAAGCGACAATAAGTTGTAAAACATAGTGCAAGTACGAGAAAGCATGGTGCGACAACCGTAAAAGCTCACATTTCTTTAGTCATGTAGTCAGCCAAGGCGTCACGGAAAGAATCGTAGTTGGACCGGCATCCTTTAATTATTAAAATTGTTTATGGCAAATGCGCATTTTTTATGTGCACTGTACTGCTGCTACTGGGCGGGATGCGGGTCTCTGCGAGGTATTGCCATTTTTCCCTGATGTATATTGAGATTTTATGTAGTTGAAAGAACTAAATGCAAATACAAATAATTCCACGGGCCCGGAGGGTTCACCATGTGTGATGATAAATAGGTATATGTCTGTTAATAGAAGTATAACCGACTGACGCATTTCCAGGCTCTTTGACATATTGTAATAATAATTTGCATTATATATATATATATATATATATATATATATATATATATATATATATATAGAGAGAGAGAGAGAGAGAGAGACAGAGAGAGAGGTCAGATCGTTTGCGGTTTGCCCCACCTCTCGAGAAACTGTTGATACGCCACTGAAAGGTGCCATTTGCACATGCGACACATGCATGGTCGAGTGTTTCTGAACTCTGCACAACGATACCCAAGTAATGCGAAAATTTATTCACGCATTAGAAAGCTGACATGCTTAAGTTAGGGTACAACTGGTGTTGGTCCTACGATCTAATCTTGCAATCGTGCTCGCTCCCCACTCGTAATGGGCTCGCCATGATCAAAGGTGGTGCACGAGAATTGGCATCGCTGTTTGCTGCCCGAGTCTCTTCACGCCCTTCCTGGACCCTACATGTCGATAGTGGCGGCGCCAGGAATAATTGTGTCAGTGTACACCCACGACCAGTTCTTGCTGAAAGTGTATGCCTTCCCACTCGGCAAAAAATAAATAAATAAATAAATTGTAATGAAGAAGAAGAGCACAAGAACAAGGCCAGCCAGATCGTCTCTTCCATGCCTGCTGTGCAACCAGTGGGCCAGCCGGATCACCAGTGCTTAGCACGAGTGGGAGCCGTTCGGGCAACCAGCTGTTCCTGCTCTGCGTCACCTGCCTTCTCGGTTACGAGCAGACGCTACCATCTGAACTGCTCAGTACACCCATTACAAAATAAATATAAATATTTATGAATTAGTGTGGCAAACATAGTTTGCGTGCAGCCGCCAATGCATACATTTATTTTTCAATGAAATCCGCAATGGTAAAAAAAAATACACCTAAGGAGGAAGGAAGGAAAACAAGAGGTGAAATGTGAACGCTCAGCAGATGTTCCGACTAGCCCGCTCTGCTCCATCGAGGCGCGTTCGTGACGTGGCGTCGCAGCCAATGGGAATTCAGGTGCCGTTTCCGTGCTACGGAGGCTGACTGTTTCGCTCAATGGGCCATTTGATGCTTTCGCATCAAAAACAAAAAGAAATGTACACCTAGGCACTTATTGGTTGTGAATGCGAAAGCATTAATGTCCAATTGAAAGCCGCTGAGCGGCTTTTCGACTTTTGCGCTACGAGTAATGTTTTCGAGTTTTGCTGCGGGGTATGTTGTCGAGTTTTACGATTAAATTGGCGCGGGTTATTTTTCGTTATTTTTTTGTAGAGTTTTTACGTTAGCACATTGGCTGTAGACCGGAATCATTTGAACAATATTGCAGAAATCAAGGACGCCGTATGCCACCGACGGCCTGTGTGACGAGAGACGAGGAAGCAGCAGCAGCCCCCAAGGCCCGCAGGCGTGCGCAGCAGCTAAGCCCAGTGGGGGTGAGAGAGAGAGATAAGGACCGCGCGCCGGCTTCCGAGAGCGAGACGGCGGCACGCGATTGCCTCGACGACGACAACGTACCCGTCTCGCCCCGCGGCGTCGCGTCGCCATATCTGCTCCGTCAAAGCGCTCTGGTGACGTGGCGTCGCGGCGATGTCTTCTCCCCTCACGCAACACTTGACGCGTTACCGCCCAGCAGATGTCCCCATTCACCCGCTCTGCTCCATAGAACGGAACGTGGCGTCGCAGCCAGTGGGAATTTAGGTGCCGTTTCCGTGCTACGGAGGCTGACTTTTTCGCTCAATGGGCCATTTTATGCTTTCGCATCGAAGACAAAAAAAATAATAACGCGGGTTATTTGACATGAAATGACCCTTATGTTGCAGCTAGTGGGGGTCTTACGGTCTAATATTGCAATCGTGCTCACTCCCTATTCGTAGTGGGCCCGTTTGTTTTGTAGAGTGTTTGCGCACTAGTGTAATGACCCCCCCCCCTACTGGTGGTGTTCCCGAGCAAGTATAAAAATTCTGCAAAAAATTGTACACTTGTAGACTCCAGATGAGCACAGGTTTGAGTTTTATGGATACCTACCATGGCTGAGTGAGCTCCCTTAAACGCGACCACTCCCGCTTGCATCGACACACGTACTGCCGAACTATGCCTCTCTCAACGCCGAGAGGATAAATTTAGCTTTGATTGCGTCATGCATGGCGGGACAACAGCGCAATGTACACACGCGGAACATAATTGAGTAACGGCGTCTTTGCTATAGGCAACGATACCAAAGTAAGGCGCGTGGGTAGTACGGTTGCAAAGATGCAAGCGATGATAGAATGGCATGTTTTACGTCAAAAAAAAAAAAACGAATGGGAGTGCAGACGTGAAGGAGCGTGAAACTTAATACATTAAGTGGCGACATTTAGACGGCGCCAGGTATGTTTTCCAGCCTGGTTGCGGAATGTATGACGGTGCTTAAAGATCTGAAATCATTTTATTTAGAAGGTATATTGTCTGTAACTTGCTTTTACAATACTTTTGCATTTTTTAGGAGGGAAGCGCTAGTGTTGCGCCACAAATGTTGGATTAGTGTCTGGTGGCCATTCTGGCCTGCAAGACAAGTACCACAACCGTACAATTTCCTTTCAGACAAAGAAATATTACAGGTAAAACTTTTATTGGAAGTCCAATATGCCCCATTCTGGGGCACAAACACAACGCGTTGTTTGATTAAAGACAAAAGTGTCATGAAAAAGCATCATTTGGGCAGCTTGCTAGCGGCCGCGCTGTCCAAAAGCCAGACGACATCGCCTTTGGTGGGCTGAACCAGCGACGCTGGAAGGCGCGGCTCTCCTTCCTTTGCGTGAAGCACTTTCTGAAAATGCAAATTTGTATTAGTAGAAAGGAAACCATCCTAAATTAGTCAAAGTGCTAAAATGCCACCTAAGTCGAAGAGTCGTCGCTTCGCTCCCCCGCCCCATTCCACTTTCTGAGCATGCGCTTTTCTTTTCCGTTGGCACGTTTCCTCACCTTCCCTCGGCCGAGTCCGAACACCATCGTACCACCGACCTACCATGAAAATGGCTGAAAGAACCAAAGAAAGCTATTCGCTTTAAAACCGACGCGCTTGACCTGCATTTCAGATTTCGCCGAACGCCGACTATGCACGCTGCTATCGTTGTGCTTTGAGCGCGACTTGCTTTTTTTTTTTTCTTTTTTCAGGTCACAGGTCCACCCAATAAAGAGCGTGACGTGGCTTACAGTTTCTGTGGCTTTCACCGTCACTAATACGTGGCATCTGTTGGAGGACTGACAATGGCAGATACATTGAGACATTTACACAATGGACCACTGTCGGAGGACCTCTTGCTAGGCGCATGGTCACAGAGTTGGCACACGACAGAGACAATGCGTGCACTTTCACGTTTCCTAGGTGACACGGGCCTGAACTCACGCCTGTGATACCAGTTGTGTAATTTGTCCTTCACCTCGTTCCTCCCATTATCATCCCCATTGTGACCCTTTTTCTTCCCCTCTTCCCCTTCCCTTACGTAGAGTAGCAGGCCAGATGCTCCATTATCCGGCTGACCTCTCTACATTTTCCAATCATTAAAATACTTCTTCTTCTTCTGTTGGAGGTGCGTCATCGTTTATGTTCCAGACACACCCGCAAAGCCAAAAGCTCAAGCCCGAACCGCACAGGTTGGACCATTGGACAAGTCGCAGGCTACAAAACTTGCTCCCGAGCACGGAATACCAAAGCGGAAATAAAATCAAGATCAAGTCACCAGCCACGATGACAGCTCCAGCTCTACCAACGATCGTGCTTCAACAATCCAGGGAGCCACTTACTTCACATGGAGTTTCATCGGAAGCTCCCCTGCTCATGCCGACGCGCTTGACCTACAGATTAGATTTTGACGATCGCTGACTGCGGCTATGCACAGGTTTGCCCAATAAAGGGTTAGTTTTGTGACGCAGTATTTGTACTTCACCATTAGTACAATGTGACAATACTGCATTTGTGTCTCATTTCAGTAGTGTCATACGTTGTCACTGATGTCTGTGCCCTTCCAATTCAGCTCCTGTTCTCTATAAATACTGCAAGGTTCCTATGCACTCTAGAAGGTCCTCATGCTCTACGTGTTTGGTGTCCAAACCATAAAATATGGTTATTAGTTAAATAGAGAGTTCCTACATTTATAACTTGTAACCACCTGCCTCAGATTGCTTGTTCATTTTACCCCACCTGAAAACCTATGATGAAAGGCTTGCATTTTAGCGCTGGATGACTTGGTTGATTAACAATCACGTAACTTCTTAGTGGTTCATACGTGGTTATTTTTCAACAAGGTTATTCAATTCAACCGTGCTAAAAAGATTTGCTTAGTGCGCCACCCAAAAATGCTTCTGCGCATTTGAAAAGATCTCGAAGAACAGTAGCTTGTAGAATTGGGTTGGTTGGTATATTGCTGAACTTGAAGAAAACAATGGTAACTACAGGATGGCGATGAAATGGTTACAATGGTGACAGTGCCGTATTTGTAACCTCTCAACACTATCCAGTATTTAGCGGTTTCTTTCAAGTTCTCTTGAAGTAACTTGCCTTCCTCAGAAGTAAGGTATCAAGTACAGTGATGACTGTTCAGAAATAGCATACAAGCAAAATACATATATTAGGATCGTAAGGCAGCGATCATGGAGAATGTGAAGAAACAAATGGGCAGTTTTTCGAATGCGTAGTTGCGAAACATTTCCAAGCCACATTTTATTAAAGTAAGCTTACCGTGCAACCAACACAAGTCAACCTGCCTGGAAAATCTTAAAACGCAAACATTATCAAAGATAAAATAGTGCAATAGATAGGGTAGAGCAAGACAAAATACGAGCACTCTCTATCCCGAGTACTGCGCTGTTTTATTCCAGGCAATGCTACACCACCTGCCTATGCTCACACACTGTTGAAACAAACACTATTCATGAAAGGCAGCCCCCCGAATTTGCAGAAATGCCTGCGTTACAGTAACAACACACTAGCAAAACACAGGACCTTTTCTAAAAATAGTGAAGTTTTCCAGAGCACTGCAATGTCCTGTAGATACCTGCTTTGTGTAGGTACAACCCAGCTTAAAAAGCCCTGTATTCCCCATAACTACTATATCAAATAACATCACATAACATTGGGGAAAAACAGGTTTTTATAATGACGAATGGGGTTTAACGGCACAAGGGCCAATAATGGCCAAAGAGCGCCAGGAAAGAGTATGAGGTATGTGATGATGCGTTCAATGGCAAATGATATACATGTAGTACCTTGGCTGTATAGTGGCCTAAAACATGGGCTGTAAAATGTGTAAAAATTGCTGCATTTTTATTAAAATTATGTCAAGTGAGGCGAGCTATGAACAAAATATATACACTGTGAAGTGATTGTGAGAATGAGATTTAAGAATATTCGGGTGGCACCAATACCTCATGCGGGTCCTTGTACGCAAAGGCAGGGAAGCACATGCTCTAGATACTGTAATGCCGCAGCAGCCTTCCACAAGAGGCTGTCAAATGGTCCATTTGTGTGTATAACATGCAGTAAAGATACACCATTAAAGGCTAAAACTGACTTGCTATCAAAAAGTGGCCCGATGCCAAGGAACATTGCTAGATGGAGCGGTATTTGCTGAGGGTATGGTAAATGGAAGTATTTTTTTTCCTTGAGCTTCTATTTCACGATATTCCAATAAGACGTGTAGGACAGTCAATGTGTCATATTTACAACAGATAGGTGGGTCATCGCCGGTCAAGAGGCAGGAGTGTGTGCTACATGTGTGCCCGATTTTCAATCGACACATGATGGATGACCTTGGTTTGTCGTGTTTTTATTATTGGTAGCCAATTCCCTAGCTGTGGCTTAATAAAATGAAGCTTATTAGAGGTTTCACAGTCCCATGAATGCTGCCAATAGCTTCTAAGCTTTTTTTCGCAAGAAGAGCTTCAAATCTATGGCAGGGACTGCTACAAGCGGGCTAGTGTCTTTAGTTACTACCGATATGGTGGTTTCGTCAGTGAGCCCATTGCCCTCGATGCCTATGTGTCCAGGGACCCACCATATTGTGACATGCTGATTAAACATGTATGTGGCACACAAGAGAGAAAGGTCATTTAGTACCGGATTTTTACTTTTATGAAATAAACTTAAGGATCTTAGAACACTTCAAGAGTCAGTGTATATGATGGCTTTGGTACCTTCGTATTCCTAATATGTTTGACAGCTGATAGTACTGTATATGCCTCAGCCGTAAAGATACTCATTTCATTGTGCAGAACACCGGATTCAGAAAAAGATGGTCCGAGTGCTGCATAAAGCACACCGGCATTTTAGTTTGATGCGACAGTGCAATACTCCGGGCATGTGTATTTCACCCAGAAGTGCATGTTAGTATGTGCTTCTGGGGTATCCTTAGTAACCTGAATAAACGATGTGTCACATCTTGTGAGCTGCTGCTGCCACGGCGTTAACAGCTTTGCTGTAGACATGAGACAATGTTCAAGAAGTGGCGCACCCACTTTATTGAGGCTCCACACACCCATTGAGAAAGGCTCTCTCGCTGCAGGTCGATTGTGAAACAGTGTGGCACTCGTCATGTCATTTATGGTCAAATAGCACGAGTGTTCAGAGTTGGCATTTACTTTTAGAAAATACATCAAGCTGGAGAATGTCCTTTGTAGATGGAGCACTTGCCCCTATGAAGAGGCAAGCTTGGCTTGCCACAGGACTTGTCCTAGCAGCACCTGTGGCCAAGCGCATGCCTAGATGGTGAACAGGATCCAGCCCCTTTAGGGCACTGGGCTAACCAGACTGATACACTAAAGCACTGTAGTCTAATCGTGTACGTACAAGGCTCTTATAGACGTTCATGAGGCATTCCTTATCACTACCCCACATGGTGTGTGACAAAATTTTAAGAGTGTTCATTGTTTTTAGGCAGTTGTCCTTAAGATACTTTATGTGTGGGATAAAAGTAAGCTTTCGGTCTAGTATGCCTAAAAATTTGTATTCGGCGCTTACAGGTATGCGGCGTCCATGCACTTCTACGTCAAGATTAGAGTTCAGGCCTCTCTTTTATGTAAAAGGAATACAAGAGCTTCTATTCAGGTTCAGCTTAAAGCTATTTTCACCTGCCCATTTAGACACTGAGACCAAGCTGAACCTGTCGCTCACAGATTGCCAGGTTGCACAACCTAAATCCTATCTGTACATCGTCAATGTACACCGAATAAAATGTACTGCATGGAATGGATAATTGCAAGGAATTCATCTTTACAATGAAAAGTGTACAACTAAGTACTCCACCCAGCAGAGCCTCACTTGCCTGGATAAAACATCTGGACAGAGCATTGCCAATTCTAACTCGAAAAGTAGGGTTAGATAGACAGCTTTCTACAACGCTCGCCATGCTCCTTCGAATACCCAACTCGCACAGGTCCCGCAACATTCTGAAGCACCACGTCGTGTCGTAGGCATTTTCCATGTCGAGGAATATGGACAAGAAAAACTGCTTATGAGCAAATGCGTTACAGATATTTGCCTCAATGCGTACCAAATGGTCAGTTGTTGACCAGCCTTCTCTAAAGCCACACTGATATGGATCCAGCATTTTGCTTGATTCGAGAAAATGTAGGAGACGGCCATTAATCATTTTTTCAAAAACCTTGCACAGGCAACTTGCGAGTGCTATTGGGCGATAGCTTGTCAGTAAAGAAGGGTCCTTTCTCTGCTTCGAAGCCAGAACGACAATTGCTTCTTTCCATGTACATGGAAGGTACCCAACAGCCCATATTCTATTAAAAGATTGTGAGTAGAGTCATGTGGTTGTCTATGTGGAGGTTTTTGACCATATCGTACATTAGTGTATCAGGTCCCAGAGCAGAGCTTTGACAATTTTTTTAGGTTCTTAACTCGGCAATAGTAAATGGGCCATTGTAGAGTTCGATCTGTCTGCACTTTCAATCTAATGGCATGCATTCTAATTGTTCTTTGTGTTTCAGGAATGACGGTGTATAATTCATGGAGCTGTAGACGTGCTCGAAGTGCTTCCCAAGAGCATTAGCCTGGTCTTCCAACCTATTTCCATCTTTATTTACCAGAGGCAAAAGATGGGATGACTGCCCTTTTAACATTCTAAGTCCATTCCACACTTTTGTTTCCTCTGTATAGGAATTAATTCCAGAGAGAAACTTCTCCCAACTGGCCCTTTTCGCTTGTCATCGCATCCTTTGCCCCTGTGATTTAATCTGTTTAATTTGACTAGATTTTCGACATAAGGGTATCGACGAAGTCTACCCCATGCCTCATTTTGTCTCTTTTGAACATCTCTGCAGTCTTCATTTCAACAGGGAACACGTGTCTTACATGAATGGCCCTTTGTTTGTGGAATGAATTTTTCTGCTGCACCTACAATAGAAGCAGTAAAATCTGCAACAGCAGCATCTATGTTAAAATCGTGTGTAAAGTCCTGTGATAAGGAGATGGATTCTTTAAAATTATCCCAATTGGCAGAGGCCAACTTCCATTGAGGGGCATGCAGAGGAAAGTGATGTTGCTTTATCAGGCCCAGTATTATAGGAAAATGGTCGCTCCCAGAAGAACTGGGGATAGCATTCCATACTATGACAGCAAAAAGTGTAGAAGATTCAAGCGATAAGTTGATAGATGAATAGCTATTGTGACGGAGATTGCAATAGGTTAGTTCTTTCTTATTAAAAAGACATGAGCCAGAGTTTATAAGAAAACTTTTTTATAAGGCACCCTCTCTTGTCGCACCGGGAGTCTCCCCAAAGAGTGTTGCGAGTGTTGAAATTCCCAACAAGTACATAGTGCTGTGGAAGCTGGTCAATGAGGCCATAGAAATCTTGCCAAGTTTATAATTAGGACCGATATATGAAGAGCAGACAGCAACCAGTCTATTAAAAAGAACTGCCTTTACTGATACTGCCTCCAGAGGCGTCTGTAGCAGTAAATTCTGAAAAGCTACAGACTCATCTATAACTATTGCTACGCCACTGGATGAGGCATTAGCCTCATCACTGTCTTAGCGAAATATGGCATACTGCTGTAGAAAGTGCTGTAGAAAGACCTTTCCAAGCCCCGTGATGCAGTTTGTCTTTTTGGTGCCACCCTGAGACTCGCGCCATTCCTTCAGCGCTGGCTACACTATCTGCACAAAAGTTGTGTCCGCTGCCTTTAGCAAAGCGCTGGAGACCCGCTCTATGGAGCAGTGTGTCTGGTGTTTGGAGTGGTGAGACCATTGAGGCCACTAGCCCGGAAGTGGAAAGTCTCTTCTTCTCGAACGGCGGAGCAGTGCTGGCTGCAGCCGCCGAAGGGGTGGATGGACTCACCGTCGGCTCACTGTGTGTAGACAGGACATCCGCCAAAGGCTATTGTGGTGCTGGCCCCCGATGCGCCACTTTAGCAAAGCTATTTTTCAACAGGTAGGCACCTGCCTGCTTGCTTCCTGAAATTATATATTCTCTTTGATTTTAATTAGGATTTTATTCTTTTCCGTGATGGGCAGGACCATGAGTAGACGGCGAGCTCCCCATCACATTTGACACAATGTAGGGTGTTTTTGCAAGATTCAGTTGGATGTTCATGCACATTGCATTTAGCACATGCCATTCAGCCGTGGCAGTTCTGTGAACTGTGGCCAAATCTCTGGCATTTAAAGCATCTGAGAGGGTTGGAAATCTATGGCTTGACCCGGATCTTTACATAGCTTGCTTCGATGGTCTCGGGCAACACACTTGTAACGAATGCGAGGATAAGGTGTTTGGTTTCAATTTCCTTGTTACCACGCCTAATTTTGATCATTTTACATTTATGACATTCTGGTCACTCGAGCCTTCTAATAAATCGGTCTCAGTCAGTTCCATCAAGATGTCATCTGAGATGACACCACGGGTGGTGTCCATTGTGCGGTGCAGGGTTATACTGACTGGTACGTTTCCAAATGCTACTAGATTCTTTAGTTTCTTGTGCTGTTGCTTATAGCGGAGCTCCAAGAGGAGGTCACCACTGGCCAACTTCGTAGCTTTATAGAATGTGCCAATGGTCTATTTCATGCACTTTGCAACCAGAAAAGGAGATGATTCTCACTGTTCTTTCTAGTTTCTCACTATGGACTAGTGAGAAAACCTGTGCAGAAGCATCGCGATTCCTTCCGCGACTATTATTAGCAAATGTTATCACATGTGAAAAATAGAAGGACCTAACCTGGATCTAAGAAAATGAGAGCCGCATCATATGATACATTTCTGGTTCCACTTATCATTCACTATATCATATCATATTATCATTCATTATCATTCATTATCACCATAAAGCTGATACTGTATATGTTAAAGGGACACTAAAGGCAAATATCGTCAAGCTAAAGTGATGGATTAGTGCTCTAGAATTTCTAAGGCATGAATACTATCACGAACAGAGCCTTAATAACTTAGAAATCGAGGTAAATGCAGGACATGATTAGAGACTCCCCCGGGACATTCAAGTACTTGCCCGATGACAAAAGCACTCCTCAGTTAAAGGAACCCTGAAACAATTTTGACGATTTTGTACAAACGTGCTCAGTCGTTCAGGTAGGTCCTTCTGATCATTAACTGATGGATCAACGTGCTCCACGTAAAGCCTGCAATTTATTATAAGGTTTTAAAAATGTACAGCACTACCGATCGCAGAAAGCCACTCGGCTGAATTTTCAGCCGCCCCTGACCATTTGACGCAAGTTGCCCCAATGATGCTAGTAGGGCGAGGTGTCCGATTGGCTGCCCAGGGCGCATCATCAAATAATTTTTCCAGCTTTATGGTGAACAAATATTGTTCATAATAGGTGGAATGTTAGTTCATTTGTTTCTATAAAAAGCAAGTAACAGAAACAATGCACGCTATCAAATGCTCACTACACTTAAGCACTTCCGGCATCAAGCAAGTATCATCTGCTTGTGTTACAACATGCTCTGTATTGACCAGAGCTCCGTGGTCAGTGTTGATCTCAATCTTTCTTTTTGCAAGCACAATGGTTTGCCCTTGTTACATTGTGGGCCACAAACATAGTGACTGGAAATGTCAAGCTGTGACATCGCATCCCTCTGCAAGGCAGCAGACGAGCGGAGTGGCTGCAGTGCATCGGACTGTCACTATCCAATTGACGCCAGAATGTGCGCGTTTGCGGCCATCACTTTACGTCAGAAGATTACTACCATAATGGTGTTTTGCATGTCTGGTATTCATGTGATCGCAAGCACAAGCAGACTGGGCCTGGCTGTTTGACCGCGCCGTTTCCCGGGATGAGCAGAGGTGTAAACATGAATGGTCTGCATGGTGCAGCCACCTGGTGGCACACGGCTAAACACAGTAGCAGTAACGAAGGGTATTCTTTGCTGCTGGTGTAAATTTCTCAGATGAGTGTAATCGTGAACTTGTTTTTGTAAGTGTTTAAAATGTTTTACACCTTGTTAGAGAAATATTAGCTCTTTCTTTGGCTGGTTAAGCATTAGGTGGCTGGACCGTGCAGATTGAGCTAAAGCCCCTCAATCTCTAAAAGTAATGCCAACCACTTCCCTCCTCCTCCGCTCCACTCTCGCGGTCGGCGCGGCCTTGACAGTGGCACTGCCTATGCTGGCCCTGCCGTAGCAGATGACGGCTAATGCGCTACCAGAGGAAATCCGCGGAAAAGTTCGTTCGAGCCCTGCAGAGCAGTCCTTGAGGCGAGGTTTTGCTTCGTCAGTCGGTGACTGGCCTCAATAATGTTGTGTTGGAAATGTGAAAAAAAATAAGAGAGAATAACCATTATCTAAGATGCAAAGCGCCTGCATGTTGAGAGTTCGCGGTGCTAAAACATGATGCATGCACATGATGTGGTCAAACACGCATGTAATTACCCGTTTCAGGTTTTGACTGCGCGAAAGTATGTGTATGCGGTTTCGTAGGTTCATTTACCTACCTACAGGGTACTTTTGTTCGGCCGGCGTTTGAGATTCCAACTGTCTGGCGCCAGCAATGCTTAGCAACAGGGCTGCTTCTGTTCCGCGCCTTTTACAGATGTGTGTAGCTCATGCACGTGTTGTGGCGGTCATGAAAAACATTTTCACACGTAGACACTACTGATAATGTCAATAACGTACCAGCCCATGAAATCATTATTTATTTATTTATTTATTTATTTATTTATTTATTTATTTATTTATTATAGGGCAAGTAATGGAATTTGATAGCAAGAACGAACTTGTTTGGACAAGTGGACGGAGGTTCCGAAAACAATCATCCCCCCCCCCCTCATTAGCACCAGTAACACTTTTGTTGAAGTGCTCATTTTGTATCTGTATACTACGTACGTCTGTATTCTTTTGCGAGGAAGTAGTGTTGCTTTAACTGGAACACTCAAGGCACACAAGACACAGAAAAAAATTGATTCTTGGGTTTTACGTGCCAAAACCACGATCTGATTATAGGCACGCCGTAATGGGGGACTCCGAATTAATTTTGACCAGCTGGGGTTCTTTAACGTGCCCCAATGGAGGGGACACTGGCATCTTTTTCTATCACCCCCATCTAAATGCGGCCGCCACAGCCGAGATTTGATCCCGCGACCTCCCAGTCTGCGCTTACTTTCGTCACACTGGGCCAGCAATGGTGGTCGGAGTGTGCTGGAAAGAAAATATACAAAAGCGCAAAGCATGCTTCCACATGACACAGATTGGCCAATGGGAGAGCGGAGGAGGCTGGGGCAACAGGAGGAGTGGAGGAGGAAGCACCAGGAAGAGAGGGGTGCCAGAAAGATACAAGAATGGCACTACTTTTGGAAAATTGAAGGGCTTTAGACTGATCAGGCCGCTCACATATGTCAATGCTAACGCTCCTTCATCAGCTTGAGTTTATGCCTCCACGCATCCGTGGAAACGCCCAGCTCGCCTGTGGTTACCAGAATACCGGACACGCTCGGCACTGCAACAGAATGATCGCAATGCACACTGCATCGATAGCTCTCGCTTGGGGTCGACTGCCAAGCAGCTGGCGGAGAGGTTGAAGAGGCTCCGCGCACTCACTCCTAGACAACCGGAACTAGACGACACGATGTGCCATCATGATGCAGGGTCAGTGGAGGCAGAGCTTAGCCCCTATCACTCAGCGAACGAGTTGAGGAGAAAATGCATGGCTATGGAGGAGGGTAACTTGTGATCGTCCATAGCTCTTTTAATATGAGACGCTTCAAAGAAAATGTGGTACGAAGGCTTAACTTTTGCTGCATCCTACGCATCTACAATGCTTGTCCAAACTGTTTCAGGGGCCCTTTAAATTTTGTCACTAGTAGTCAATTACTCATTGCAAAAAAACACCCTTCTATGGTATTATAAGACGAAATAAAATGCTACTTGCCTATCTCTATTTCATTTTTAGAAAGAGAGAACTCATTGAAATTACCCTTGACAACGATGCGAGTGGCCGAAAAGCTTCGTTTTCGCTCGACTCTGCACCACTTACACTTTTGCGTTTCAATAGTTTCGTTATTGCATAGTGCTACACTAGTTTTGCTCACTCGCGAAACTCACACAAACTGCAAGTAGCAGAGAACTCCACTTCCATGCAATGTTGTGGGATGCCCGAACAGTCCCCGCCACTTGACCAAAAGCAGCCGCAGTGGCGAATCCACCGCTCTGTCTTGGCTCGGTACCGCTGTCTGTTGGGCGTCATTTTATTCACCGACGGCAGCAAAGGATGGTGACAGCGTATGCAACGTCACCAATCCCCTAGTTGTGTGGTGGGAGATCTTAATTTCAAAAGATGTATTCAGACCCTTCAGATGCAATTTTCTAGCAAACTAAGTATTTTCTTGGCACAAAAAAGGCATTGCAAGGCTCCTGGAATGGTAGTTAAACAGTCTAGGTCAACTTAGTGTTTGCCTTTGGTAACCCTTTAAGTTTCTCTGTGGCCTATGCCCATGTGTCAAAGCCTCCATGGGCATCAGTGTGTGTTTCCTTAAAAAATGTAAACACTAAAAGTTTTGTTTACTCAGTATCAAGCCCCTAACTACCTGATTCAGAGGCAAACACAACTGACTGAGCCACAATGGCGTGGATAGGTGCACGTGCTAGGAGCAATTACCCTATCACAGGGATGGAAGCAGCCAAGGAAGCGTTGGAGCAGCTCTGGGAGCAGCAAATTTGGCACATTAGAGCAGATTTGGAGCAAGCATTGATTGTTTTGGAGCAGAAGATGCATGTTTTGGATCATGCTAGGTAAGGTTCAATATGGGTGAAATAGACAAATAAAGAAAATATGTTTTTAAGGTGAAAGCCTTCAGTGGCTCGTTGCAATGGCTCATACCTAAAAAAGGCAACGTGTAGTTAAGTGGTACAAAAAATATCATCAGCAGCAATGGCTCATGACTTGGCGGCAGTGGCGGCAGGAAGGAACCACGCTAAACTGGGACTCTACTTTTTGCAGGTTCTTCTACTCTGCCGCATCGCTGCCTTCACTGAAACCGCCTGAGCGGTACCTAGGACCCATCTGCACAGAATCATCACACCAAATCATTGTGCTGCCCCAAACCACCCGTGGTGCTTAAGGCCGACGACCGGCAAGATAAAAGGTGGACAGCGCGGGCTTATCCCACACTTGGCGGCAGTGGCGGCAGGAAGGAACCATGTTAAACTGGGACTCTGCTTTTTGTAGGTTGGTGTTTCCTCTCGCGCTGGTTTTTAAACATGTGTTTGCTGCCGCTGCTGCCACCCTGATATTCCTGCTGTGTGTGCTCCTTTTGAGTACTTTGTTCTTGTAACCAAAGTATATTCCTGCTGTGTGTGTACTTTAAGTAATTTATTCTTGCAACCAAAGTGTACGATCACAGATGTCTGCTTTTCCTGTAAGGATATGTTCACGTCAGGTGAAAGTTTTGTATTATGTGATGACTGTAACCACCCATACCATTTTGGAACGTGTGCTGCGCTAACAGAGAAACAATACAAAAATTCAGCAAAACAGAAATGGGTTTGCGCAACGTACAAACCTATGAAGCGCAAAGGAGAGCATCTGAATGAAAAGATGGCTAATGAGGAGGCAGCCGACATAAAGTCAATCCTAGTTAGCATATATGAAAAACTTGATGAATTGATGCCACTAAAAGAGACTGTGCCAAACATAGAAAGATCAGTGCAGCTGATGTCAGAAAAATATGATGAAGTTCTAGAGTGACTCGCCACTCAAGAAAAGGACGCAAAAGAAATGCGCAAGAGGCTGGAGGCCTTTTAACTAAACGCACAAAGAACAGAAGCAGAAAATGAAAAACTACGAAGTGAAATTAACGACCTTCAGTGGCGAGGCAAGTAGCTAAACCTTGAATTTCACAGAATTCAGGTATCCACTGATGAAGATCTGTTAAGCAAAGTAAATTCTGTGGCCGACGTGATCGGTGTGTCCAGGCTTGAAGATACAGACATTGATGCTTTACACAGATTACCGTCCAAACTTGATAAAATTCCTGGAACTATTGTCAGATACGCAAGGCAAGCAGTGAGGGATCTGCGGTTCGAAAAAAGGCCCAAACTGAAGGAGAGCAAATGTAGCGCTTCCATTCTAGAAAACTTGACAAACCATAGCCATCAATTGCCCGATGACGGGCGAAGCAAAATGCACACCAGTAAGTCTGGCACAGAAGTGGTAAAATTTTGATGCGGAAAGACAATGGTGATTCAGTGATTGTAGTGCGCAGTGCACGTGGTTTTCCTACACAATTCTCCTTATTACGTCTATGCCATGTGTCTGAAAGTTATTTTTGATGTTTGCCAGTTACCTTCTTACTGATGAGGTAAGCACAGTTGTAGCAAGTTATAACAAAACTTCCTTGAAATGTCTTCACTTAAACACCCGTTCACTGTGTAACAAGGAAACCAAAGTTGACGCTTTTATCTCTAGCTTTTCCTTTGTGTTTGATGTCGTCATGTTGATGGAAACTTGGTGTAAAGACGGCCAAAATAACTAAACGTTCTCCTCTTATCAGTCGTTTTCGTTAAATCCATCTACGCGTCGTGGTGGTGGTGTTATGTTGCTGATAAAGCCGGGTGTCAATTGTGAACTGCTTGATTCATTTTGCGTTATTTGCAATGACTTTGAAATACTCTCAGCACGTGTGAACAAACAGTATTTTCTGTTTGCTATCGTCCTCCTGATGGAAATGCTCCGAACTTCTTTCACTTTTATGAGCAATTCCTGGATTTCATTTCTAACAATGGTTACTATGTGATTTCGGTCGGTGATTTTATATTGATATGCTGGCAAATACTAATCTGCAAAAAGCAATGGAAACGCTCATTACCCCAAATGGGTGTGAGAATACAATTACATTACCTACAAGAGTAACAAAAGACTGCGAAAAATTACTTGGCCTTTTCATACCAAACATTGACAAAACTAACATCACGATGGCAGTTGTATCATCCGATCTTAGTGATCACCTCCCGATAATTCTCATGATACAGAAACAAAATATGGAAGCCTGTAAAATGCGACAGCGCGCTGTTTGTCAACCCATTACGAAGGCTGGTCTAGACAGTTTTAGAAACGAATTACTGCAGTCTGACTTTGAATGGCTTCTGGAAATAGAAAATCCTGATGACGCATACAACAGGTATATTAATGAAATAATGGAGATTTAAAAGAAAGATTTCCCACTAAAAACGTTTACCCTGGGTAGAAATATTCGTAAGCCCTGGATTACACCTGCACTGCACAGCAAAATTAACTACAAGAACTCGCTTTACCATAGTTTTGTTAAAACAAAAGATTTGAATCTTCTCAAGAAATATAAAACATATCGAAATAAGCTAAACAAAGAGATTAGAATGAGCAGATCTCGTTACCTATACTCTGAATTCGAGAGTTGTTTATACAGAAGTGATCAACTGTGGAAAAAACTAAATACCTTTATGAAGCCTAGAAAATCTACACCAGGTATCTGGAAATTGTCATTGGATGGCAGGGAAGTAAGCGGCAATGCACTTGCCAATTCCTTTAATGATCACTTCCTTCAGTATTCTGATTGTGGAGTACTCAATTAGTTTATCGACTTCAAGCCTGTTCACAACCAATGTTGTGCTTTTCTCAGTCCAGTAATTGGATCCAAGGTGATGTCAGTTTTTTCCTCTCTTAAAAATAGTCCAAGCTGTGATGCAGAACTTATGCAAATTCGTCCAATTAAATATGTTCTTGACATTCTGTGTCCCTATATAACTTACATTTTTAACATCTGCTTGTCGAGCACCTCATTTCCAAAAAGAATGTAAATTGCAAAAGTAACTGTACTGTTCAAAAAGGGTGATGAAAATGACATGGGTAATTATCGACCAATTTCTGTACTACCCATATTCTCTAAGGGATTAGAAAAAGTTATCCATATTCGAATGTCCAGCTTCCTTGATAAACACAATTTAATCTCACCTGCACAGTTTTGATTCAGCAAAAACAAATCTACGGAAATGGCGTTACTTGAACAGAAAGAATTTATTTTATCACATATTGAAAAACAAATGTTAGTACTGGGTATTTATGTGGATTTTTCTGAAGCCTTTGACTGTATTCGGCACTGTACACTACTTAAAAAACTTGAAATATATGGAATCCGCGGAGATTTCCTGCAACTAATTCAGTCATACCTTAGTCACCGGCAACAGTTTGTAAAAATTGAATCATATCAATCTGAGTTAAAATCTATTATTAGAGGTGTTCCCCAAGGGAGCATTCTGGGTCCACTGCTTTTTAATATTAACATCAACGACCTTACAAATATCTGTACAAAATCAAAATATATTTTATATGCGGATGACGCCAGTATTTTTATAACAGTTCCCGATTGTAATCAACTGGTAAGTGCAGCAAACTGCCTCCTTACAAACCTGAAAAAATGGTCAATAGCAAACCAGTTGAAAATCAATGTTAATAAAACAAAAGCTGTTATATTTAGGCCGAAATCGAAGCAGTTCAACGCTCCAGTAAACTTAACATATGGGGGCGAACCACTACAAATAACTGATCCCATTAAAATCCTTGGCGTAACTTTTTCTAATAATATGCTTTGGGATAACCACATTGACACTGTTTTGACAAAGTTAACTTGTGTAGTTGGCGTCTTATCTCGCCTAAGAACATACCTGCCATTCAAGGTCAAACTTCTTCTTTATAATTCGCTTTTTTACTCTCATCTAAATTACTGTTAACTGGTTTGGGGCACAACTACTGAAACTAACTTACAGAAGCTTCTTGACCTCCAGAAAAAATTGTCAGACTGCTTTATGACTTACCATATAACAGCCATACACACAGTTTTTTTTTCAAAAAACAAACATTATACCAGTAAAATATCTTTATGACTATAAGCTAACACTAGCCTTCAAACGCAAAGTATTTGAAAATAGCATGTTTCTACGCAACTTATCACTAAAAGAGAACATTTCCATACACATTACCTGGCACAAAGTAAAATGGAATGTTTTAACCCCTCGGGCTAACTACTCTACAGAAAAACTGTCCTTCACCCTGCCCACTCTCCTCAATAATTACAACAAAAGTACCACTGACATTTTAAAAATAACTAATGCTGCAGTATCTAGTCTTTCTCATTGGATGATTTTTTTGTTCATTCCCAGTGTCCATTTCGGTGCCTATGTACGTTTTCGATGTTCTTTCCTGTAACCTTTTCACTGCCGCATTGTAGAGAGGGTTGCGGGCCCCTGTCAAGCTGCCGTTTGTTCGTGCAGCTTTTACCTGCAGCCTCCTCCATCTTTCTTGATGGGAAATCATCATCATCATCATCATCATCATCATCATCATCATTATTATTATTATTATTATTATTATTATTATTATTATTATTATTATTATTATTATTATACCCCCGTAAGCAAGCAAAAAATGCAGTGGTTCGTACCCCCAAGGCAGAGGCTACAAGCACTCAGCAAAGTGAAGCGAACAGTGCATACAAGCATTGAAATCACCCGTACAACACACAGAACAGTATACGTTTCAATAAAGAACAAGCTCAAAACAAGCATCCGAACCATCAATTGAACAGTACATACCCCCCTCGGGAGTATGCTACAACCAAGGATGCTCGCCAAGTGAAAAACAAGGTGCGACATGCAAAGCGGCGGGATCAAGGCATGCTGCTTTCCCCTACCGAGAGGATGCAACGTAAAGTCGAAGAGAAACATAGTTGCCGTGAATCTAACCCAACTATACGAGCACGCAAAACCACAGCTAAGCATCAAAAACGAGGCGAAGCCGAACTGCGAAAGCAGCAACGCAACGATGCAAGACAGCAAGGTAGAGAGGAGGCCGAAGCTCACAGGCAGCAGCTTGCCACACATTTACTGCACACTGCAGCTCGTTATGTCTTGCAAGAAGTCTGACTCCTCCAATCGTATAACTTAAAGCATTACCAAGTGTGCAGCAGGTTTTCACCTTCACGTGTTAACAGGAGTGTAACATGCTCCTGAATTTTTTATTTGACTTTGTAAAACAATTAATTCTATGCGAGCCTCAAGGTGGAAGAAAGTTCACTAAAGGAAAAAAGCATGATACACACGACAAAGGAAACCGATTTCCGTACCTTGCAATCCGCTATTAAGTTACATATCGGACATGCCAACTAAATGTGGCCAAGAAAAGAAAGATAACCAATGGATTTTTGCGAACAGCACCATTGTATGTTGACAGGCTTTTGTTAATGCTAGTCAAGATATTTTTTTTGTTGCGCACAAACTAATATTTAGTTTAATTACTTAACATTAATTACCTCATTCATTGGATAAGGATATTGGATAATGCAAATCCTAGGTTGCTTTATACTCGGCTATCGCTCATGTTCCAACATCCTCCACAACTTTTTCAATGACATCTCATCAATTAGGTAAGTTTATAAACTTAGCCAATTAGGCATATTTGCGTACAATTAACAAGAAATATTGACTGTGACAACCACGAACAACACCCATGAACATGCAGTGAATGAGATTCGCATAATTCCCTCAGTTATATTTTTAATTCTTGGTGGCATTCGGTTGGCATAGCAGAGTGGCACAGAATAAATGCAAAGTTAATTTGTTGGCCAATGCAAGTTTGCCAGTATTCCACATAACTTGGCAAGAAGAGAGGAAACTTGACAATTATGAAAAGAATACAGAGAAAAAAAGTGTTCAGTGGCTTCCCGATCAGTGTTGCCGACCAATATTTTGGACAAGCTCGATTATTAGGACTGCTCCAAAAGTCAATGTAAAATGGCGACTGATATTTTGAATGCGAAACAATGGTTTTCTAAAATTTTCCGACTTGATCTGCACAAGTCGCTTCGTGAAAATCATTGCTGTGAACTCAATTTCTGCTGTTCGCAAATTCTCCAATCCTTTACGAATGCCATTAGGCTGCTACGGTAAACTAAAACAGAAACTTCACATCTTCAGTCTGCATTTTGCAGCCACAAGACTGATTTTGCATCGTGAAGTTGTGCAGAATGCAGAGTAACCGCAGCGCAAATTTAAGTAATGGTTATGGTTGCCATTGGATGTTTCTGGTCAAGAGGTTTCACACACATATGCAACATATACTTTACCGTTACACACACAATGTTCGCCATTAGTGAACACAGATTTACCTATAGGGCGTACAAGCGAGCTTAAAGTGTATAACGACAGACCGTACGAGTTCTTCATTCAACTGAGGGTGTGGCTTTCTTTCCCAACTGCCCCATAAAAAAAGTGCCAGTTCAAATAATCTTTAGCTGGTCTGCATATTGCGTAAATGCTTAAGACATTAAAACACTCGAACTATCAGACATTGTTTGGGATATCATCGACCTTAGTGAGGTTAGAAGAACTGGTGAGGCTGGTGAAGAAGGAAGAAGGAAGAAGAAAGGAAGAAGGAAGAACTGGTGAACTGGTTATACATTGCTGAATAACAGCCATGTCTTCTGCTATAGAGGTCTGCCAGATAAGAAGGAATACAGAGTAGGATTCTTAATCCATAAGGACCATAGCGGGTAAAATTGACTAATTCTACAGCATTCATGAGAGGGTAGCCGTAGTCGTAATCTAACTTAATAAGAAGTATAGATTAAAGGTAGTACAAGCCAACGGTCCAACATCCAGCCACGACGATGAGGAAGTAGATCAGTTTTATGAAGATGTTGAATTAGCAAAGAGGAAAGTGCAAACTCGATATACAGTAGTAATGGGCGACTTCAATGCAAAAGTGGGGAAAAAGCAGGCGGGTGAACAGGCAATTGGCAACTGTGGCACCGATTCTAGGTACGCTAGAGGAGAGATGCTGGTAGAATTCGCAGAAAGCAATAAGCTCAATAAGCTTCGAATAATGCACACCTTCTTCAGGAAGCGTAGCAACAGGAAGTGGACCTGGGAAAGCCCTAATGGTGAAACAAGAAATGAAATTGATCTCGTACTTTCTGCCGATCCCAGCATAGTGCAAGATGTAGAAGTGATAGGTAGGGTAAAGTGCAGTGATCATAGGCTAGTGAGGGCTTGGATTCACCTCAATTTAAAGAGAGAAAGAGTAAAATTGTTCAAGAAGAAACAGGTCAACCTAGAGGCAGTAAGGGTAAAAGCAGACAAATTCAGGCTGGTACTTGCAAACATATACTATGCAGCCTTAGAACAGAGAGATGAAGATGACATAGAGGGAATGAATGAAACCGTAACTAGGCTGGCTTCAGAGGCAGCAATTGGAGTGGGAGGCATGGCACCAAGGCAAGCAGCAGGCAAGCTCTCCCAAATAAAGGACCTAATAAAGAAATGACAAAGAATGGAAGTGTCCAACTCGAGAGATAAGACAGAATTCACGGAACTGTCAAAACTAATCAACAAGGCGAAAATAAGTGACATTCGAAATTATAACGTGAGAAACACTGAGGAAACCGTAAAAAATGGTTGCAACGTGAAATCAGTGACAACGAAACTTAGCATAGGACAAAACAAATATATGCACTGAAAGATAAGCAGTGTAATATCATCAGCAATCTCGAAGGTATAACAAATGAAGCGGAAGAATTCTATACTGACCTGCACAGTACCCAGTTAACTCGGGAGAACTCTATTCGAGACAATAATGAACAGGATACAGAAACTCCTCCTATAACTAGAGATGAGGTCAGAGGGGCCTTGCAAGACATGAAACGGGGAAAAGCGACAGGAGAAGATGGAATAACGGTCGATTTAACCAAAGATGGAGGAGACATAATGCTTCAGAAACTGGCGGCTCTCTATACGAAATGTCTATCAACTGTAAAGCTCCAAGAAAACTGGAAGAATGCAAACATTATACTAATCCACAAAAACGGAGACATTTAAAGAACAGAAAAATTATAGGCCTATTAGCTTACTCCCAGTATTATATAAAATATTTATCAAATTATTTTCCAATAGGATAAGGGCAACACTGGACTTTAATCAACCAAGGGAACAGGCGGGCTTCAGGAAAGGATTCTCTACAATGAATCACATCCATGTCATTAATCATGTTATCGAGAAATCCGCAGAGTACAGTAAGCCTCGTTATATGGCTTTCATAGATTACAAAAAAGCATTTGATTCAGTAGAGATACCAGCAGTCATACCGGCATGGCGTAATCAAGGAGTACAGACCGCTTACGTAAATACCTTGGAAAATATCTAGAGAGATTCCACAGCCACCTTAATTCTGGACAAGAAGAACAAGAAAATACCTGTAAAGAAAGGAGTCAGACAAGGAGACACAATCGCTCCAATGCTGTTCACTGCATGCTTGGAAGAAATTTTCAAGCTATTAAACTGGGAAGGTTTGGGAGTAAGGATCGACGGCAAATACTTCAGCAACCTTCGGTTTGCCGATGACATTGTTCAATTCAGCAACACTGCAGACGAGTTACATTAGAGTGACAGAATGGGTACCAAGAGAAGGGAAGCGCAGTAGAGGACAACAGAAGACTAGGTGGTGCGACGAAATCAGGAAATTTGCGGGTGCTAGTTGGAATCGGCTGGCGCAGGACAGGGGTAATTGGAGATCGCGGGGAGAGGCCTTCGTCCTCCAGTGGATATAAAATAGGCTCATTATTATGATGATGATGAACACATTGTATAGCACAAAGTATTTTCGTTTTCCAGCATAATGCGTAAGCTTGTCTTCTAGGCTGTGGCTGTGTGATTGTCACTGAACACGAACATCCCGCAAAATTTAGTGACTTGATTCAAAGTTACTGTTTGGCGCAAGTTGGCCCAATTGGCACAGCATTTTTATCCCTATCATCATACAGACATCACCAACATTGCTGTGCCATTAACTGCTTTGTCGAGTAAATGATTTATGGACGTCAAAGGTTTCTACGAACATAACATAAACTTGAAAGTAGTGCGACAGCACCTTCGCAACCATGGTCTCAAACTTTTTGGTAATAAGTGCAGCTTCAGTGAGCCAGCACTTGCCAAGATGTTGTGCCCATGTTGGGAGTGTCATGTTCTGTGCTTTATGCAGCTTATGCGACCGAACTTTTTTTTTTCTTTTAAAGACATCTTTCTTCACAAGAACCAGCAATTGCAAATTCTTCAACCACACTTTACCCATGATCTGGTCATTTTGCACCATGCAGCATCACCGAAAAACTGCAGTTCTGTGCTAAATATCACATAGCAAGAAGGAATGTATCAACAGACTTGCCATCTTGCTGACTCTGGTTAAAAAGCTTGGAAGGTTTCCATAATCTTGTGCAGTACTGAATCGCAGTATTTGTTCACTGCTTTCACAACTGAATTGTAAGTAACCAGCAGTTTGGCTTCTCAAGTACAGGTCTTCCACACAAAACAATGATAGTCCTTGATCCAAGCATGGCTACCAGCAAATCTTTCTTCTTGGTGCCATAAAAAATTTCATTTGCTTCGCAATAGGTTTTGACTTTTACAAGGTAGGACCTTTGTCTTCATCAAACTCTAGCAGCTTGTCGCTCATGATTGTCCACGGGTCTGCTGCATTGTCTAGGCCTGGAAGTGAATCTTCCTCAAGTGGAGTTTTCTTCAACACTGTAACAAGGTGAAGTGGCATAGCCATTCTGCTAGCAGAGCTAGCAGGCACTGACCAGTAAAACACAGATATTGATTGCAAGCACGTAATGCTACAAGAAAAAAAAAAAAAGGCGGAGGCGGAGAAAGAAAAGTGAGTGAAATATGCACAGAAAGGTAGCCGCAAGCAGATGACAGTAGTTTGCAGAAGTCAGTGTTTTCTCATCATCTTTCTCTTTTGTTTTTTGACCACTGGCACACCAATTATAGAAGTTTTGACAAATTGACTTCTTCAGGGACTTCATGTACAACTGTGCATGCCAAAATAACACCTCGACATCAGAATTACTAATTAAGATAATTACATTTAAAATGTGTTTCGTAAACACTAGAACACTTCTAATTCAGCTAAGGCTGGAAATTAATAAATATACACAAATTGCATGGCACAAAAGAGTTGGAACACATTTTTGGTGTTTGGCCAAAGCACCAGTGTGTAGCCATGTAGCAGGTACTCTCTTGTTTCTTGCACGTGATAGGAACGCGCCAGGCAAATTTCACAAGCAGTTCGGCATTTTCAAAATACACTGCATGTGAAATATATGACGGCATTTCTACAGTTGAAATATTTTTTATAGCTGAGGTGTACAAATGCAACAAATCTCCCTTAAAAATTCAAGTTCATAGTTGGTTCTGCTGTGGCTTGTTTTCAATGACACTAAAGGTACAAGAAACATGCTACAACTATATTTCAACACACACAATAATTGACATCTAAAGGGGTTAAGAGAATAAGTTTTTGAAGTACTACATGCAGCTGCTTACTTTGACAAAGACAAGTACAATTGTACAAGGGTTCCAAAGACATCACTTGTTCACCTATTGTTGATCACTCTTATAATGCCTGCAACATACCAACATCTTGTGAAGTAATACCACTACATCAAGGTATACATTCGGTCAACAGAAAGCATGTGTGGGCTGCATTTAGATCACTCATCCTACTGGATACATGGCATGTGATTGGCAACTAAAGAATGAAGAATTCAGAAGTGCAACAGCCATTTTTGCACCATAACAAATGAAATTAGAATTCAATACCCAATGACTTTCTGATCCAAATGTTGACAAGCAAATGAGAGAAGGAAGCAACTCACAACTACAGTGTCAGCCTTTTCTGCACCAGCAATTGGAAATACAACCAGCTTTGCAGAATTGATGACTGGAAAAGTCAAAGTCACTCTGCATGGAGGAGGCTTTGGAGAATCTGTGATGTCAGCCACCCATTTGGTTTTCTCCTACAAAAAAAAAAAAATGCAGGTATTCAATTATTCATTAAAGTAAAAGCTTCAACAAACCTTTAACCAAAACAATGTTCCATATTGCTATGGCATTACAATATGATATTACGAACATATAATTTTTAAAAAATAAACATATTTCTTTAAAAATTAATTATGGGATTGTATGTGCTAAAACCATGATCTGATTATGAGGCACGCCGTAGAGGGGGACTCCGGAAATTTGTGCCACCTGGGGTTCTTTAATGTGCACCAAAATCTAAGTACATGGGTGTTTTTACATTTTGCCCCCATCGAAATGCAGCCGCTGTGGCCAGGATACACGTTTTTTTTAAGTATTTAGATCTGACCCCATAGAAGACACTGAAATTTCATATGAGAAAGCACACATACATACTACACAGGAATCTTTATGAATTAGCCAATCAGCTAAATGGATGGGAAGGGGGGGGGGTAAAAATACAGCTTTAAGCCCCAAGCGCTTTTTTGAAGCCAGGCAAAATGATGTCGGGAGTGTCATCACGTACTATATCATACACCTACCTACGCTTGCTTCGGAAACTCATAATTATCAACTGCAGCCGAAATCACTTGGGCGCAAAAATTAACGTTTTATATACCTCGGGGCGCCGAGCACAGAATTCCAATTCAATGAAGGCAATACATGGGGCAAACCCCAATTTACAGCATCATACACGAAGTTAGGAAATTTTTGCCTTTCGAGAAAAGGAAGTCTACAACTGCGACGAAACCAGCTTTGTACGGAAAAATACAGCCACCCACCTCAAGCAACTTGTGCCCAGGGAACAGGGAACAAGTATGCCCATCCGGGCCCATTCCCAAAAGCAGCAAGTCAAACTCGGGGACACTCTTAAAGTATACTTTCAACTTTTCGGAGTAGTCTTTGGCCGCCTCAGGGGCTGTAAAAATAGCAAAGAGCAATTACAACAACGGACAAAACTAGAGACGACTGAGCGGATTGAACTGACGGCCTCACGCGGCAGCGATGTGTTGACGATCACAAATTGTTCCCTTTTCAAAGAAAGCTTCGGCACAAGCTGTGCGTTGTAGCTGCCGAAAGTGCTCTCAGTATCTTCAAGCGGAACAAGCCTCTCGTCGCAAAAGAAAAACCGCCATTTCTGCCAATCCGTTTTGACACCTGGAAGTACTTGCGTGAGCATGCCAGCCATGCTCCCACCTGAAAAAAAGAAATGACACATGAACTGCACAATTCACACGGTGCACGCGCGCTGCTTACGAGTTTATTGAAACTAGGTGACACATACCAGAAACACCGACTTTAAGGAATTCATTTCCTGACGAAACGAAAGTATCAGCAACCTGTTGAATCAAAACTTTCAGACGGCAATGCAGATCTGCTTTGTCTGTCGCTACAGTAATTTTTAGCGTCATGAGGATCGGCGCCTTACGTTTGCGGCTGTCAGCGATCAATATTTTTAAAAAACGACACACAATGAGGAAAGCCCCTAGCAACTTCTACCACGCCGAGGTCAACAAGGAACCGGACAGATCGCCAAGGCAGACCGGCGGACGACAAACCGGGTCCGCCGAGATGTCATGTGGTTGCCACAGAAACATGCACAAAAACAATAAAAACGTGCAGCGTGATTTGCTGTTGCCAGATGACTGAATGCATACCTCCAAATTTAACTTACGTCCCGAAACTGCACTGCGCTCTTAAAACTGTTGCACCCTTTGGGGTGTAAATTTGTCCCACAACAATAATCGTCATCTGCCTTGCTTGCGTTTCCTTTCCTGAAAACTCGGCGCTCGGTACTTTCCTGTCGAGAATGCTGTGTCACACTGATAACGCGCATGCCGTTCGTGACTGGGAAGTACCGGGCTCGCAGCTTTAAAGAAAGGAAGTGCGGGCAGGACGGATGACGATTATCGTTGTGGGACAAGATAAGCCCCAGAGGGTGTGAATTTTTCTAAGAGTGTGTGCACTCTCAAAACGGTTGCACCCTTTGGGGTGTATATTTGTCCCACAACAATCACTCTTAGAAAAATTTACGCCCTTTGGGGCGTATCTTGTCCCACAACAATAATCGTCATCCGTCTTGCCCGCGTTTCCTATCTTTAACGCTGCCAGCCCGGCACTTTCCAGTCACGAATGGCATGCGCGTTATCAGTGTGACGCAGCATTCTCGACAGGAAAGTAGCGAGCGCCGAGTTTTCAGGAAAGGAAACGCAAGCAGGGCAGATGACGATTATCGTTGTGGGACAAATATACACCCCAAAGGGTGCAACCGTTTTAAGAGTGATAATCGTCATCTGGCTTGCTTGCGTTTCCTTTTCTGAAAACACGGCGCTCGCTACTTTCCTGTCGAGAATGATGCGTCACGCTGATAACGCGCATGCCGTTCGTGACTGGGAAGTACCGGGCTCGCAGCGTTAATGGAAGGAAACGCGGGCAAGACAGATGACGATTATTGTTGTGGGACAAATATAGACCCCAAAGGGTGCATCTGTTTTTAGAGTGAATAATCGTCATCCGTCTTGCCCGCGTTTCCTTTCTCTAACGCGGCGAGCCCGGTACTTCCCAGTCACGAACGGCATGCGCGTTATCAGCGTGACGCATCATTCTCGACAGGAAAGTAGCGAGCGCCGAGTTTTCAGGAAAGGAAACGCTAGCAAAGCAGATGACAATTATTGCTGTAAGTCAAATTTACACCCCAAAGGGTGCAACCATTTTAAGAGCACTCTAAAAACAGTCGCACCCTTTGGGGTGTATATTTGTCCCACAGCGATAATCGTCATCTGTCTTGCCCGCGTTTCCTTTCTTTAACGCTGCGAGCCCGGTACTTCCCAGTCACGAACGGCATGCGCGTTATCAGTGTGACGCAGCATTCTCGACAGGAAAGTAGCGAGCGCCGAGCTTTCAGGAAAGGAAACGCAAGCAAGGCAAATGACGATTATCGTTGTGGGACAAATATACACCCCAAAGGGTGCAAACAGTTTTTACACTCTTAAAACGGTTGCACGTGCCCTTTGAGGTGCATATTTGTCACACAACAATAATCGTCATCTGCCTTGCTCGCGTTTCCTTTCCTGAAAGCTCGGCGCTCGCTACTTTCCTGTCGAGAATGCTGCGTCACACTGATAACGCGCATGTCGTTCGTGACTGGGAAGTACCGGGCTCGCAGCGTTAAAGAAAGGAAACGCGGGCAACATGGATGACGATTGTTGTTGTGGGACAAGATAAGCCCCAAAGGGTGTAAATTTTTTCTAAGAGTGTAGAGTGTATAGATAAGCCCCAAAGGGTGTAAATTTTTTAAGAGTGTACACTCTTAAAACGGTTGCACCCTCTGGGGTGTATATTTGTCCCACAACGATAATCATCTGCCTTGCTTGCGTTTCCTTTCCTGAAAACTTGGCACCCGCTACTTTCCTGTCGAGAATGCTGCGTCACACTGATAACGCGCATGCCATTCGTGACTGGGAAGTACCGGGCTCACCGCGTTAGAGAAAGGAAACGCGGGCAAGACGGATGACGATTATCGTTGTGGGACAAGATAAGCCCCAAAGGGTGTACATTTTTCTAAGAGTGTACACTCTTAGAGCCATTTCCAGGACCCCGGAGGAAGACGACACTGTCCTATATACAGACGCCTCTCTATCCAAACGCTCCACGAGGGCAACAGTCGTGGTCACCAGGCTAGAAAAGCTGGTCACCTGTGCATGAATCAACACTCCGTCGTTGGAGGAAGCAGAAGAAGCAGCGATAGCTTTCGCACTCCTGCAACCTAACGTCACCAAGATCGTCACGGACTCGCAAGCTGCATACAAGAACTACAAATCTGGCTGGGTGTCCCTTGCAGCACTAAATATCCTCGGAAAAGCTATGCCTCCTAAACAAACAATCGAATTAGTTTGGGTTCCGGCTCACTCCTCAGTTGAGGGCAACGAATGTGTTCATCAACAGGCCTGAGCGCTCAACTCCCAGGCCACCAAGGAGGAGGCAAAGGGATGGCAACCCATCACAAGTTACATAGACATAGTCAAATATTGCAGGGACAGTAGGAAGACATTCCCGCACACCCACCACTCCTTGACCAGAGCCAAACAAACAATATACAGGCAAATCCAAGCAGGATCCTTTCCCTACCCTTGCCTCCAGAACAAAATATACCCAGAAAGATACAAGAATTAACACGTCCTCACTGCAGTGCACTAGGCACCCTTCGGCACATCATAGGAGTGCAATTTTTCAAAAGACCAGCCCCCATCTATACTCATAACTAACCCCCCTACTGTCCCCACCCTTTACGAGCGATGGAAGATCATGCTATCCAGCCGTGCCCTGCAAGACCAGCTCTAACTCATCCACAGGGGCCAGGCAGCCCTGGAAGCATATGGAGCCCGTGAAGAGGAAGCCACCCCATCAGACGCTTAATGCGTTCCTTGATTACAAAGACGGCGCCAAACAAAACAACACACGAAGAAGGGGAACACGAGACAGCACGTAGGCGCACTAACAACTGAGTGTTTTATTTCTTGACATAGTAACATATAGCTGCTGTCAAGGATCAAAACAACAAGAAATAAACAGGGCAGTCTTTGTAATCATGCTTAACCAACTAGCCCACCAACACATGCTCAGTTAATGCGTTCCATTTCATAAGGGACCAGTAAAGTTGTTTATCTCTCTCTCTCTCTCTGCCGTATAATTCGAACGTCGGTCATCAAGAAAGCCACTGAAGATGTGATAAAGCGGACAGTACTGCGTAGCTGCAGAAGGAGACCTATTCGAACGCGTCCTCTAGGCAGCAGCTGATGTTCAATGGCGCTTACGAATTCATAGATAATAAGGGCACGCTCAAATCTGATGTATTTTTTGCTTTGTTTTATTTTTTGTGCAGGCGTCCCGATTGCCAATTCAGCTCATTTAGAAGTGGTTATTTACTTTATTGAACGCATCGGTTTTGCCTTTTCTCAACACATGGGTCGCTTCCCGGTCTGTTTATTTCACTTTTATTTAATGCTATGAACCTGCTTTTGCAGCACGTATACTCTCTCATGAAAAATAAAATAGTCACTTTAATTTGGCTTTGGCCTGAAGCATGTTTCTGGTGCAAAATATAGTTGTGCACGCACTCTGTCGATGCGGTGCGAGCAAAGTCGGGATTTTGAAACATGCTACGCTTATTACATTGCTTTTCCCGTTTCATGGGTGGTCATAGCGGCACTGCGGCCGCGTGATCAAAGGGCTTCTGTTATCAATGTGATCAGTCAGCCCCCTGAGAGACAGGTAATAAGTGTGACCTGGAAAGTAAGGAATAGCTGCAAAGCCGTGAAACCTGCTGTTGGTGCTCCATCTGTATGCATAATAAAGGTGATGCGCTGTCTCTTCAGATTCGCGACAGGCAATGCAGTTGCTTTTAAGCAGCTTATTTGAGGTTGCTGCTTTAAGATGTGGGTAGGAGCACAGACTCGTGGCATTTTTCATATTACGTGAGGTTTGTTTGCCAGTCGGAAAAAAAAATGCACGCAATTAATACGTCACTGAAAACACAGCAGTTAGATGTCATTTGGTGGTGCCTGGGGATGCCTACAGATGCCTCATTGACACTTTGATAATTAGGGCAGTACTTATCGAATTAGATAATTAATTGCAATTGTCAAATTAAATTTCAGAAACAAAAGAATTAAAGGTGCTCCACTTCACTGGAAACACTACGCACTAGGTTTTTTTCGAGTAACGCAATTGCTCTTATTTTCAAGTCTATGGCGCATGATAGTTGGGGGAACCCTGTATAATTCACTCGGCAACGGAAATGAGGTCAAGCCAGATTCACTCGAAATCAGAACCAACCGCAGTCCTCTGCAGGAGCGCTTATACTCGGACTCACAGAAAAAAAACAAAAAGAAAGACAGACAGAGAGAGGCTGCAGTTTCGCCGGAAAGGCGAAACTGCAGCCTCTTTCTGCAGTCTCTTTCTTTCTGCAGTCTCTTTCTCTTTCTGCAGCCTCTTTCTTGAAAAGGGACTTCTGCCCCTTTTCAAAAAATGTATTTTGCACCACAAGGTATACCTAGGAAATCTAAGCACCAACTTGACCAAGAAGAAGTCCTTTTGGAATATCATGGAAGTGTGTCCACTCCACTATTACACATGAAGGCAATGCAAATAACACCAACCGCAGGCAGCAAACAAGTGCAGAAGATGATGATGCTATTTCAAGAGAAGCCACAAGAAAGTAAAAGATCATCGACAGCTCATAAGCATACATGTGCAACATTTCATGAAAATTGAACATTTAAAGTGGTTCACAAATCTGACGGGTACTGCATGCTTTTTGGAGTGCAAAAAAAAGAAAACATATATATATATATATATATATATATATATATATATATATATATATATATATATATATATATATATATATAACTTTTACACATTCGCTAAATGAAACTTGCAATTTCAATGTTCCTGCGTGAAATGTAAAAAGCCTGTCCGCAAATCCCGCCAAATTTTAATTACTTTTGCATGTATTGTTTTGGTTAAATGAGCATAATTTTTTTTTATTCTTTGAGTAAGATACCACAACCGTCAGTTTGCTTTTATTCTGTTTTTACTGAATGGTTTCTGCGCTGCACTAACCCATGTGACTGTCAAGACAGCTGTGTCGTTCGTAGTGTTGTCACAGTGTAGTGTGTATACATATAGTCAACATAGTATGCATCTTTTTCCATTTTTGTTGTTCTAAGCATATGAATCTATTTTCTTTCAAGGAACCTGTCTTCACTCGGAGGTCACATTTGAAATTCTGTGTAGGCTATCACTGTTCATAATGACATTCTACCTTTCTCACTGCAAGAGAAAAACCTTGAAGTGATTTATAGCTGTCATTGAATGTGACCATTAAGTAATGCAGTTAATTTGGTTACAGAGAGAAAGCAATGACAATAAATTTGTGACAAGAAACAAGGCTAAAACAAGGTCCATTTTGCTTGTTGAATAATGAGCCATCACATTTAAACTGTTGCCTTTACAAGCCAGTGCAGCTTAAGGCTGCGAATAGCCAATATGTGCTATTATTTTGCTATTCCAATTCCTTCCCTGCAGCCAAGCTCTTATCCCTTATTCTGCTGATTTCGAGAATGCCATTGAAGAAGCTATATACTCTTCATAATTCTAAGCAATAATCACTGTTATCTGCCATTCATGTGCCCACCCCTCATGTAAAGTCCCATGTGGGGACCCTTGAGGTTCAAATCAAATAGTAGACCTACTGTGTTGCACACATAGGAATGTTTGGCGTATGGCACTTCCAGGTAAACCACTGGTTGATTTCTGCTAAATTTTGCTTAGAAGTGGCATTTTTCAGAGAGTTTGGTTTAATACCAATTTTTGGGCGCTACTTACCAGTTTTGTCAACAATAAATCCAAAGTGGGTGTCCTTTGGGACCTTTTGAGGCAGTTCTTCGCATGCTGAAGAACTGCCTGCCAGATTTGTGTGTCAAAAAGTAAACGGCACACAACTGTAGTTATTTATAAAGGGCCCACCTGTAGCAGCAAATGCTTTTGCAGTCATTTTAGCCCTCATATGCATGAAAAGCCCCTTCGTAATTTGGCACGACAGCTAACAATTCTTTGTTCACAAAAACTTGCGCCAGCTAAATGCAACCAGTTTTCAGAGAAAGCAGGCAATGCAGGTCCCACCACGAGCCAAAATCTACAATATGGAACTATGCATCAACTCTGAACAATACAGCAAGTACCTGCACACTATCTAGCAGTCTGCATTCTTCTACAATGCCTTTACAACCCCCCACGCCATTTCCATTCCACTTTGCACTCTGGAAAATTATGCCACTTTTTGCTTAAACCGTCAGCTGGTGTGACCTCCACATTACCAGAAAACATCCATCTTCCCCCATTTATTATGGCCAGTAGAGTTTATAATCAAGCTGCCACCATCTATTTCCTAAGGTACAAGCTCTTACTCAGAAGAGAGTTGGCAAACACAGCCGCGTTAACTGACGAGGCACACAAGATAGAATTACATAAGTCAACGATAACACGTGAAGTTCTGGCAGCTCTGAATATAAGTTAATCTAGTTATGCTTTTACAATGGCACCCATTGTATATTAACCCAAAAATTTACAAAATGCTTCCAGGCACAGTTGGAAATCTTTCCAGGGGGGGGGAGGCAGCATTCCGAACCCCATATTTTATATTTATATATATATACATATGGTAATCATAAGAAGCCAACAAAGACACCAAAGACAACACAGGGTAAATTACTTGTACTTACTAACTGAATTAAAGAAATGATAAGTTAATGGCAATGAAAGTGGATGAAAAAATCTAATGGGGTTCCAGTTACCTTTTTTTAAGAAACCGCTGTTTTATGCACTGAAGCACAAAATTACCTGGAAGGCCAAGGCATTTCGACGGATACCATGAAAATTTATATCTCAAACTGGTGCTGTCCAGAGAATAGATTCCGAGTGGATACGCCATGCAAACTCAGCGGCTATAATTCATAAGATTGAAATATGTGATGTAAAGTAATTAATTAAAAAGTTAATTTGCATAATACATAACTTTTAATAGCAGTTGCACTTGAACAAACTTCGTGTGACCTCGAAGAATTGTTCACAGAAGTGAAGGCCTTATATGAGTATATACAAGACCCCATAGTAGGGGAGTTAAATTTCACAGCCCGAGTCCTCTCACACCACCAAGAATCTAGCGTCTCTTGGTGGTGTAATCTTCCTTCGTGGAATTATTTTATACATAGCTATCACTAATACTGCTTCACATTTCCATGAAACTGCAGCATCTCTCCCTTTTTTTACCTTTGAGTCTGAGCATAAGCGCTGCTGCGTATGACTGCTGTTGATTCTGGTTTTGGGTGAATCCGGCTAGGCCTCATTTCGGTTACTGAATGTATACAAGGTGTCCCAATTATTATGCACCACAATTAAAAAGAACAGTTGCATTACTCAAAGAAAACCTAGTGCATAGTGCTTCGAGTGCAGTGGAGTAGCTGCGAATAATTTTTCACTACTGAAATATGTAATTAGGTAATCATAATTATCTAACTTAAGAAATGCTGTTGTAACTATCAAAGTGTCAATGAGGCATTTGTAAGAACGTCCAAATGACATCTAACTGTGGTGTTTGCAGCGATGTACTAATCGCGTACAATATTTTCCGACCGACAAAGGAACCCCATGAAAAATTGAAGGTATGTGACTGTGCTCCCACCCGCATCATGAAGCAGCGCCCTCAAATGAGCTGATTGAAAGAAACTGCTTCGCCTGTTGCAAGCTCGAAGAGACAGCGGATCACCTTGATAATGGTAAGAAAGGAGCACCAACAGCAAGTTTCGCAGCTATTCCTTCCTCTCATTTCTATGTCACACTTATTATCAATCTCTCAAGGCCGATTGATACATCGGTAACAAAAGCCCCTTGACAACACGACCGCAGCACTGCTCCTACCACACACGAAATGCAAAAAGCAAAGGAACAGGCGTAAAATGTTTATAAAAATCCCGGCTCTGCTCCCACCTCATTGAAAGAGTGTGCAAGCAGCTATATTTCGCACCAGAAGCTTGCTTCAGACCAAAGCCAAATTAAAGTGATGGTTTTATCTTTCATGAGGGTGTATATGTGCTGCAAGAACAGGTTTGTGGCAAAAAATAAAATCGAAATAAACAGACCAGGGGCGACCCACGTGTAGAGAAAAGGCAAAACCAAAAAGGCAAAACCAAAAAGGCAAAACCAAAAAGGCAACGTTCAAGAAAGTAAATGTGCTACTTCTAAACGAGCCGAATTGGCAATAGGTACGTCGGCACATAACAAAACAAAAAAAAAAAGAACATCAGATTTCAGTGAGCCCTTATAATCTGTGCATTCATAAGCACCGTTGAACAGCAGCTGCCGCCTAGAGGAGGTGTTCAAATAGGCCTCCTTCTACAGCTACGCAGTACTGACTCTGCTTTATCACATCATTGATGGCTTTCTTGATGACCCATGCTGGAATTCTACTACAGACATCCATTATCCTTGCCTTGAGCTCATCTGACATCATCATCTCCATCAAGTAAACACGATCTGTCACATAACCCCAAAGAAAGATTGTTGAGAAAGGTCAGGTGATTTAGCCGGTCAATTTACAGGCTCGTGCCTTCCAAACTATTGCACATGAAAAGTTGCATCCAGCCAGTTTCGTGCTCCGCTGCTGCTGTATGCTGGTGCCCCACCTTGCCGATACCACAAACATGCAAGCGACAGTGGGACTTCACTGAGAAACTCATCAACCACTCCTACAAGGTTTTCGTCCACATAGCGCTGCCCAGTCAGTGTGTGATCCAAGAAGGTGGGACCAATCAAAGCACCGACTTATTCCGCACCACACAATGAATGACCACTGGCACTGGTGCAGGGTGCATTTTAACCGGTGTGGATTGGAGTCACACCAATAGTGTGCATTATGCGAATTTACCTGGATGTTTCTACAAAGATTGGCTTCATCTGTGCACATGATGTAGCTCAAAAAGTCTGGTGACTCAATGGCTTTTGCGAGGACCCAGTTCGAGAAATCTAGACAGCTCTGCAGGTCCCTCTATTTCAAGCATTGGTGTAGGCTAAGGTGATACAGGTGGAAGGCCGAGTCATTTAGAATCCTCAAAATTGATGACTTGGAAATTGGTACGTGGGCAGCCATGTCCCACACGCTAGCATGAGGGCTTGAGGCCATAAGTGCTAGAACATCCGTGCGTAGGCTAGGACTCAAAGATGGAGTCCTTCGCCGCTGTTTCTGGAAGCTGCCGGTTTGTCTCAGGTTTTCATAATTTCTGATGACAGTCAATGCATTTGGTTCGCCACCATACTTCCATGGCTAATATATATTTGCAGTCTTTCTCTTGTAGTCATTTACAGCTCCCAAAGCAAGGATTATGTTTCCCTTCTGCTCAGAGAAAGACATGGTGATGGGGACGAAACAAAATGCAACGTTAAACCCTTGCACTGAGGTTGTCAATTTGCTTTTGTGGCCAAAAAAAAAAAGCTCTATGCACTTTATCATCGCTAAGACAACAGCTATCACAGCTTGTCTCCAACACTAAACATGACACATTACTTCAGCTGCGGCACGGCAGATAAAGAACTGCTCGATCATGATGCTTTTCTTTACTTCCTTTATTTCGTCCTAACTCAGAGGGAGCTTGTTTGAGGGCACTGCTTTATGGTGCGGATGGGAGCACAGTCAAGTGGTATTTTTAATATTTTGTGGGGTTTATTTATCAGTCAGAAAAAGTTAGTATGTCGCTGAAAATACCGCAATCAGATGTCTCTTGGCTGTCTCTACAAATGCATTATCGACACTTTAATAATTATGATAGTATGGCTTGAGTTTGATAATTACAATTACCTAATAAAATCTCAGTAACGAAAAAATTACTGGCAGCTACTTCACTGTACAGGAAACAATATGCACTGGGTTTTCTTCAAGTAACACAATTGCTGTTTTTTTTAAATCTGCATGCATGATAGTTAATTAGGACACCCTGTATATATTCATGACCTCTGCATGAAAGTGACGATTGTTCCATCCCTAATAAATGTTGTGAATTAATAAAAGAGTTTTTTTTTTGTCATTAGTCGTTAGCATTGCTTAATGGAAGGAGAAGTAATACTGAGACACATATCATTCACGTGCATTTCACATGCCATTGATAAAAGGCTCTGCCGAAGTCTGCAGATTTTTTTTCAGGGTCAAAAGAGCACGCAAAGCAACTTGAAGTGAGGCGAAAATACAGCATCATATTAATTTTCTAGGCATAGGCTATTCATACGTTTATAAATAATATTTAATTGGTTACTTGCTTCTCCATCAAAAATATTCAGTCAAACCCACTTATAATGATACCGGTTTTAACAATATATTGGTTATAACAATGAGAAGCTACTGCACTGTCAAGTTTTGTATGCTTTCCATGGTGAAATCACCCCCTTACTACAATGCCCCGATGCCGCATTATCAGTTTTAACGATGAAGTCTGGCTGCTGGGTGTCCCGAGCTGAAAGGTAGTGAAAACCGAAATCCTCGAAAGGAAAAAAAGAAAACGAGAAATTCGAGCCGCTGCACGATGAGCCGCCGCTCCAACAACCGCTGCACGCTCATTTTCCAGCCATCCTCGCGCCGCTCTTTCCTGTCGCCCTTCCACCCCTCCGAACATGAATGGGCTGCGGCCATAGATCTACGCCGTCCCGCTCTCCGAAACGCAAATGGACCACGCCAACTGCACTGCAAGCAGATTGCTCGACTGTTGCTTGCTGGCTCCTCATTCAGTGCAGTTCTGCGAACAGCTTTATCGCTTGCGTTAGTTTTTGTTTGATGTGTCAAAGTCATTCCTGGCCACGCGGTTTCTCAACTTTGCTTGACTCACCGCCGAAACAGAAGATAGCTTATCCGCCTGCTGGTCATCAGCAATGCACGCTGTTGCCGGTGAAAAGAAAGTACACTGTTATAGATTTCGAAACTAAGTGCTTCTAACCGATGAGACGATCGTCACGAACGTGCTTGCATCGGATAGCGATGGTGACAGCGATGAAGCGGTAGGGCAGGCTGCCTCAACGTTGTCCTCACAGGAGGCCCGGCATGATTCAGTCTCCTCCGGGGCTTCGTTTTTGCGAGGAACCTTCCGCTGCACTAAGTGGAGCACTTGGATGCCTTGAAGAAGGATGTCAGCAAGCTTCGTGCCTAAAACATGCACGGCTGACGGACATAGGCTTCTCTCGTGCAAGCCAGTGAGAACATGGTGAGATACTTGTGACGATCTCTCCTCAGAATTTCTTCTGGATTTCTCAAACTGACAGGCTGCCATGGCAGCCTTCTCGCAATTTTTAAAAGGCCCCTTTTGGAGCCACCAAAGTGATGCCTCGGCGGTGCTCGCATATCGCTTGCCACCCGTGACACCTCTTTGCAGTTGTCATATCAGTGCCATTCTTTTAACGTCGACAGTCACGGCTTGTTGCATGCAATCGGAGCGCCCAGGAAGCAGTTAAATGTGTGAACACAATCATCAGTCGGGCGGAGGAAGGTGGTGAGGAGGGGCACTGGCCTCCCTGCTTATATATTTATTCCCATGTCAGCTCTGCCATCCCCCCATTTTGATTTTTTCACGCAACCCGGTTACAATAGTTATCGGTTATAACAATGGAATGTTCGTAGCACTTGTATATTGTTGTAAGTGGGTTCAACTGTAATAAACTTTGTCCTGTGTGTATATTTAAATATATTGTATATGTGCATATTGTTTACAGAGGAAATTTAAAACAATGTTGAAGTGAGAAAATGCGGATGAGGCAGCCGCTGCTAGTACTTCTAATGCACTTGTCTTCCTATTGTCAGGATTTGCAGAAAGACAGAGAAAGTATGAATCAAAAGCCGTGCTCATCTGGGCCAGCAATGATGCAGTAAGCTACTAGCAACAATAAAATTTTAAGTGAAAAGGTCGAGAGAAGTCAAAAGTAACCTCAAATTATATGGGTGACAAAACTCTGGTAATGACACTTTGGGTGGGGGGCGGGGGTTGCTTTGCCTCCTCCGGGAAAACTCCAGAGGGGGCTCGGACTCCGGAGCCCTCCTGTAGTTGGTGCCTATGCTTCCAGGAATCAACGAGAGTTATAAGCATTAAAACAACACTGCTCTGCAGCAAAAGGAAAACAAGTAGAGAAAAGGGGTGAAGTTGAGATTGATAGGTTACATAGGATTCTACACGAGTATACAAAGCTGAACCAGGTCAGACGTTTTCAGGTCAGAAGAGTTTTATGGCCAGATGTGTGTCTTGGTCAACATGGGCCAGGCGTAATCGGAGCTCAAGACTGCCAGTCATGACAGCCCTATCAAATTTCACGAAGGCATCATTGGACTGCTAACATTGCGTGCATTGCAATGATAACTTTCAACAGCCACTCAAATGCACTATCAAAGTTCTTGCACTGGAAAAGATTCAAAAACAAGGAAATGACCAGATAGGAAAGAATAGAAAAGATATTCTTTCCTGTCCAACCTTTTCCATCGAAAGAAGCATGAGCGAACTAGCAAAGCAAGTTGTATTAGTACGTTATATTCCTTCTATAGCAGGCCCTGCTTTGTGTCTCTCTTTGATGTTCTTCCTGTTCAGTTGTTTCTTTACTTGTATTTTTTGCACTGTATGAACCAACCAGCCCAGCAACAATAATGCACTATCAAAGGTTGATAACGAGTTGTGCTTTTATCTGCAACTTTTGATTATGCATTTGAGTACTGTTGAACATTCTCAGCACATTGTTTTCGAGCTGTGTGCTGCTCTTGTTCCAGTATGTAAGACAGGAAATAATTTTCCCTTTGAATGCAAGTCAATGCCCATTATGAGTGTTCAGTACAAAACTTGTGGGCATTAACACACTCCAGAGTTCCATATTGTTTGAAAGCACAGCATGTACGCTTAGAGGGAAACAATCTCCAGTAGCAACAGTTACATGCACAGTTTCACATGTTTGCGTCTACTCATTTGAAACCCATGTGAGATTACAATAGAGTTCACTACAGGTGGCAGTCCAACTAAGCCTTGTGAATGACTACCTTGCTGCTACTAAGACCATTATTCAGGGTGTCCATCATCATCATCATCATCAGACTATTTATGTCCACTGCAGACTAAGGCCTCTCCCTACGATCTCCAATTACCCCTGTCCTGTGCCAACCAATTCCAACTAGCACCAGCGAATTCTGCAGTCCTCTACAGCACTTCCCTTATCTTGGTAACCTTTCTGTCACCCTAATGGTCCAATGGTTATCTAATCTGTGCATTACATGACCTGCCCAGCGCCATTTTTTTCTCTTGATGTCTATTAGAATATCGTCTATACCCATTTGCTCACTAATCCAAATCGCTCTTTCTTGCCTAGCATTCTTCGTTTTATCGCTCTTTGCACAGTCCGCTACTTGTTCTCAAGCTTCTTTGTCAGTCTCCAAGTCTCTGCCCCATATGTCAGCACCAGTAAAATGCACTGATTGTATATTTTCTTTTTCAATGATAATGGCAAGCTTCCAGTCAGCTCACAATGTTTGCCATAGGCAATCCAACCCATTTTTATTCTTCTGTGAATTTCCTTCTCATGGTCAGGGTTCCCTGTGATTAGTTGACCTAGGTAAACGTACTCCTTCACAGACTCTAGAGGCTGACTTGCAATCTTGAACTTTTGTTCCCTTGCCCAGTTATTTATCATATTTGTCTTTTGCATATTAATCTTCAGCCCCACTCTTACACTCCCTGTTAAGGTTCTCAATCATTTGTTGTAACTCATCTGCAGTGTTGCTGAATAGAACAATGTCATCAGCAAACCGAAGGTTGGCAAGGTATTCGCCTTCGATCCTTACTCCTAAACCTTCCCAGTTTAATAGCTTGAATACTGTACTTCTTCCAAGTACACAGTGAATATAACTGCAGAGATTGTGTCTCCTTGTCCGACTCCTTTCTTTAAAGGTATCTTCCTACTTTTCTTGTGTAGAATTAAGGTGGCTGTGGAATCTCTGTAGATATTTTCCAAGGTATTTACATAAGCGGTCTGTACTCCTTGATTACGCAATGCCTCTATGACTGCTGGTATCTCTACTGAATCAAATGCTTTTTCGTAATCTATGAAAGCCATATAGAGAGGTGTATTGTGCTCGTTGGATTTCTCGATAACCTGTTTAATGACATGGATGTGATCCATTGTAGAGTATCCTTTCCTGAAGCTTGCCTATTCTCTTGGTTACTAAAGTCCAATGTTGCTCTTATTCTACTGAAGATTATTTTGGTAAATATTTTATATAATACTGGGAGTAAGCTAATAGGCCTATAATTTTTCTGTTCTTTAATGTCTCCCTTTTTGTGGATTAGTATAATGTTTGCATTCTTCCAGTTTTCTGGGACCCTTATAGTTGATAGACATTTCGTATAGAGAGCCGCCAGTTTTTCAAGCATTATGTCTCCTCCATCTTTGGTTAGACCGTTTTTTATATTCTCCTGCCGCTTTTCTCCGTTTCATGTCTTGCAAGGCCCTTCTGACCTCACCTCTAGTTATAGGAGGAGTTTCTGTAAACTGTTCATTGTTTCGAATAGAGTACTTCCGAGTCCTCTGGGTACTGTACAGGTCAGTATAGAATTCTCCCGCTGCTTTTACAAGTAACAAATTATTACACAAAAGCTACGCCAGCATAGCTCGAAATTCTATTGCAAGGGCAACCAACAATGCAGATAAAAGATTTTGCTGGATGCATCATTTTTCAAAACTGCAAATGCAAATGAGATGGGCTAACTATCACTAACAGTTACAAAGGCCTGATACTTTTAGAAGTAACTTTATTAGAATAAAATGTAAAGGAATGAAGTCTTCTGGACTTGGATGGCAAATGCTTCTTGTCTGGGAAAAGATGACTGGCAGAGTGTCAGCCCTGTGGTTCCTATGATAACCCGTAAATCTTGAGGGTACGATCCATGGAGACAGAGGCCACATTGCGGGCACGGTGAGTGAATCGCACACCTGTTGCCAAAGCTGTGTGGTCCGAAAATACCTTCAGTGTGTCCCACTGCTTGCAAAGGTAGAGACGGACATCTGTTCCTGCCACTGCCAGGTAGGTACCACTCTGATCGAAGTACAAATCCCGCACTTCATAGCCGTCTTCCAGGACAATAGTTCTAAAGTTCTTCAGCTTACGCAAATCCCACAGCTTTACAGCAGCATCCCCTGCTGCTGTGGCCAGGTAATATCCGTTTTCTGAAAATGCCAGTGCTGTGATGGAGCCTGAGTGACCTGGGAAGTTTGCGACATTAGTGCGCTCTTTCAAATCCCAAATCTTGACTAAGGCATCTGATGTGCCTGTGCCTAAAATTAGACCATCAGGATGGAACTCAGCTGCTGTTAGGCCACAATTGTCAAGCACACGAGCAAGCACACGGCCAGTGTGAAGGTCAGAGAAAGCCCAATGCTGGTCAGTTGACGTCGACAGCAGGTAGTCACCGGTTGCATGCAAGCTAAGCCCAGTTACTGGTCCCTCGTGAGCACGAATAATCTGAGTTGTCTGTGCAGATGGGATGTGCCAGACACGCACTGTGGTGTCTGGTGATGCTGTCACTGCTGTGTCTTCATCTGGGTGGAATACCACTGATGTCACCTGCGCAAAATAAATGAAAAAGAAGAGCTTGCATGCATGATACATACTGCCTCTCAATAGTGCATTCCACTAAACAGATAACATTGTTTTGGGCCTAATGCACATATGTGTGTCCAAAACGTCAAATCATGTTACAAGTTATACTTGGAATCATAGCCCAGCAGTTATCACTGCACTCTTGTACAGAGCATGCATGCTTCTCTGGCGCATTCAAATGATAAAAAAAAATGTAGGCAAGCATTTTCAAATATGAATAAAATATTTGAATGCAGATTAGTTTTATACCACAGCTTATTCAATTTTTGACAAAGTGAAACATGACTGACATTAAAGATGGACTAGTCAGTAAGTAGCTCTCAATAACTTGGAAAATTCATTTGCACTGGCCTTGACCTTGACAAGAGGTGCCTTACTATAAGGCATCAAATTTTCTCAGAGGGCCATGACAACTCGTTGTGTACATGGAAAAAAAAAAAACGAGATCTGCTGCCATGAAAGTGCGAGTCGAATATTATTCCCCTGCTTGCAACTGGGAGCCCACAATCTCTCATAACAGATTGCCCTCTCTCCTGTAGTATTAAAAGCCCTTTCTCTTTTGCCACTGTCGATGTCATAGGCAGAGAGACAGCCCATAGATGCCAGCCACTGGACAATTGTTCATGACCATGAATTACTTAAGCACATCCCTCCAATCTTCTAGCAAACATGAAAGTGGCAGTTAATGCATCCCACTTGTCCTGTCACCACTCCACTACAACTCTCGGATGTCTTTGTAAAACGCCAATCATGAAGGGTTACCACATGTGATGTAATCATGTAAAGGTAAAGAAAGGAGAAATAGGCAGAGCATTACTACAGGTGCCACCCCAGCTAAGTGAAAACACACTTTTAAGGGGGAATGGGGAACGTAAACTACTCTTGTGCTCTTTTTGTCCATTGTTATTGATCTTTGCAAAAATTTATTTGGCAGTATACTTATTAAAACGCATTGCACTTATTGGATTGGAAAAACTTTAATAAAAGTCCTGCAGGACGCACGTCAGCGCGCAGTGGGCGTCTCCCACGCAGGGACCGACAGGGAATACCTGGCGGCCGCTGCGCGAGCCTGCTGGACGGCCCATTGCTGGTCTTGTAGGAGCGGGCTTCTTAGGGTCTTCTCCCACTTGTCGGAGGTAGAGTCGGGCGGAGCGTTTCTACACTCCCAGAGCACGTGTGCGAGTGTCGCCGTGACCCCGCACGAGGGGCACGCATCGTCTGGGTAGACGTCCGGGTAGATTATGTGTAAGGTGGCCGGGTTTGGATAGGTATCCGTCTGTAATAAGCGTAGCGTTAGCGCCTGCGGCCTGTTTAGTTTGGGGTGCGGGGGCGGAAAGAGTCGTCGTCCCAAGGAAAAGTGTTTGGTTATTTCATTGTATGTTATTGGGGCATCCCTGTTCGCCTCCAACTCATCGAGACGTAGTTGCCCGGGGGTGACGGCGCGGTCGGTAAGCGCGCGCGCAGCGTCGTGGGCTGTCTCGTTGAGGTTGGGCGGGGCGCCCGGAATCCGACCCAGGTGGGCGGGAAACCAGATGACGGTGTGGTGTTTGAGGGTGCTTGGATCAGCGCCGCGGAGGATGCGTAATGCCTTGACGGAGACGACTCCTCTCTCGAACGCTTTGATGGCTGGTCTCGAGTCGCTAAATATTGTGGTTCGCTTATCGTCGAGCATTGCCAGGGCTATGGCCACTTGCTCCGCCACCTCGGGATCACGTGTGCGTACCGTGGCGGCGTTTAAAGTTCGTTGCGAAGACGAGACCGCTACCGCGGCGAAGGCTCGGTTGCATCGGTAGGCGGCGGCGTCCACGAAAGCGACGTCATCCGCTTTCTTGTTTACTCGTTTGAGGAACGCGGTGGCCCGGGCTTGGCGCCTGCCTCGATTGTGTTCCGGATGGACGTTTCGCGGAATGGGCGCGATCGTGATCAGGTCGCGGAGCTCGCGGGGAACCGGCGTAAGCTCCGGTGGGATCCTGGGTGTTCAGTGGGAAGTACCCGAGCTCGCGCAAGATGTGACGGCCGGTCTTCGTCATCGTCAGTCGTATCATCTGCGCTCTCTCCTGAGCCTCAGCGATCTCTTCGAGGGTATTGTGCACCCCGAGCTCGAGGAGTCGATACGTCGGCGTCGTGATCGGGAGCCCAAGGGCCCGCTTCACTACCTTTCGGATTAGTGTATTGAGCTTCTCACGCTCCGATTGTTTCCACTTATGCATTGCTGCGACGTAGGTGAAGTGACATAGGACGAACGCATGTACGAGACGCAGCAGATTGTCTTCTTTGAGGCCGTGGTGACGGTTGGCCACCCTGCGTACAAGTCATATTGCGTTCTCCGTCTTTGTCGTCAGCTTGTGGACCGTTTGGATGTTGGATCCGCCTGCCTCGATAATCATTCCCAGTACTCGGATGGAGTCAACCCTGGGGATTGGGCGACCGTCTCTGGTGCGGACAGTGATGTTGCGCTCGGTGGGTGGTTTCCATCCGTTAGGCCTTTTGCCTCGTCGTTTTGGGCTGTACAACAACAACTCCGATTTGGCGGAGGAGCACTTGAGGCCCGTGTGGTCGAGGTAGGATTCGGCAGTTTCGACTGCCTCCTGCAGAGCGGATTCGATAAAGCCATCCGACCCCGCGGAGCACCAAATGGTGATGTCGTCCGCGTATACCGTATGGTTGAGGCCTTGTATCTTCGACAGGCGTTCGGAGAGCCCAATCATCACCAGGTTGAACAGCGTCGGCGAGAGGACGGAGCCCTGGGGGGTGCCACGCTGTCCGAGCTCGACTTCTTCCGACGTGAGGTCTCCGACACGGAGCACGGCCTTGCGACGGGTTAGGAAGGAGCAGACGAACTCGTAGAACCGGCGCCCGAGCCCTAAGGCCGTGATCGCCTTTAGTATTGCCGAGTGCTGGATGTTATCGAAAGCCTTCTCCAGGTCAAGGCCAAGTATGGCGCGGGTGCCCCAAGTAGCCCCGGCGTCTATGATTTGGTGTTTCAGGAGAAGCATCGTATCCTGAGTCGAGAGCCCGGGTCTGAAGCCGATCATGTGGTGTGTGTAACAGTACTGGTCTTCGAGATACCGGCCGACTCTGTTGAGTACGACATGCTCGGCCACCTTACCCACGCACGACGTTAGCGAGATGGGGCGAAGGTTATCGACGCCAGGCGCCTTGCCCGGTTTCGGAATGAGGATCGTCTGGGCTAGTTTCCAGGCATCAGGTAACTCGCCCCGCCCCCACACGTCATTGATGGCGTCCGTGAGGTACACGACCGAGGGGTCGTCTAAGTTCCGCAGGAGCTTGTTGGTTATGCCATCGGGGCCTGGGGCGGAACGGCCGTTTAGTTCATGGAGAGCCCGGCGTATCTCTTCGACGGAAAAATCGGCGTCTAGGAGACTGTTGTCGGTACCGGTGTAATCGGGATATAGGGTCGGCGGGCCTTTGGGTATCGGCAGGTACTTATGCACAAGCGTCTTGACGATGTCATCCGGCGAAGCGGTGCCTTTGGCCTGGTGAAGGACTTTGGTGAGCGAGTGGCGCTGGTTTGTGCGGGTGTTGGTGTCGTCGAGCAGGTGTTTGAGGAGGTTCCACGTCTTCCCGTTGCGGACCTGTCCGTCGACGGAGTTACACACCTCGTCCCATTGCTGTTTGGATAGGGTGCTGCAGTGTTCCATTATGGTCTGGTTCAGTTGTGCAATGCGTTTGCGGAGCCTGCGGTTGAGACGCTGGCTCTTCCATCGTGTCATTAGAGACTGTTTGGCTTCGAGCAAGTGGGCGAGGCGGCTGTCCATCTGCACTTATTCTACTGCACTGCACTGCACTACTGCATCTGCACTACTGCATCTGCACTTATTCGGCTGTCCATTGCACTTATTCTACTGTGTTTCTAAGGTATGCAGAAAAATTATTACAGAGCCTTTTTAACCCTGAAAGCATTTAGCCATGCTTCAGCCATCACATGGCAAGCTTGTCACCTGACAAGTCCTGGAGCACAGATAGCACAGCAAATGTAATGGCAAACGAGAGGGGCAAAAGTGGCACTAGCATGCAACCAAAACAAATGAGTGATGCCTATTCCCTTCCCAAAATAACAGCTGCAAACTTTTTGTGTGTGCACGTGTGTCCAGCACTTTGTGCCATCTGTGTTTAAGACTCCTGCGGTACAGCATGTCTAACAAGCACTTCTGTTTTCGGTCAATATGAGGCATCTGGTAGGCCAGTGTCAACTGCACAACAGAGATAGTACTGTATGTGCTCAGTTGTCAAAGCAGGCCTTCTTCAGATGACATTCATGGCGTTCAGATTGATTCATGGCATGTTTAAGAGCAGGACTACTGTGGCACAAAAACAGAGTTGCATCAGCATTTTGAAATTTCATGGCCGTTATTTCAAAAGCAGTGGAGGAAAAAAAAAAACTGCACAAACTGTAATACACCATGAACTGAAACTGAAGTTTCAAATATACTCTAAAGGTCTAATAATGATACTACAGTGAACACAAGTTATAAAGGTTAATTATAAATATTTTATCATGGAGAATGACTATTGGTCCTATCTTCAAATGGTTGCTAACAACATGCAATAATTTATGCCCTCGTACTAAGCTCAGTTTTCTTTTATTTTTTTTTAAAGGGACACTAAAGCGAAACAACAAATCAGTTTAGACTAATAAAGCATCATTTGAGAACACTGCAGGCAGTCATTTCAAAATAATAGTTTGATTATTAGGCAAGGAAATGAAGGTCGAAGTATCAGTATTTGACATTCGTGCCTAAACGCCAATGTCGGTATGTCAGTATGACGTGAGGGCTTCGAAAGTGTTTTCGAGTTTGGGCCGCGTTGGCTGAGTAAAGGTTCCCGAAACTTGCCATGTTCCTTTGGTTCCTTTAGAACACAATGTAGTCAATCTGTACCGCTATATAATTAAGTAGGCCCTAGAAGATGCCATTAAAATCCATGACGTCACAGCGACCAGGTGCGGGAACTTCAAGGAGGCGTCGCCACCCATCTTTCGTTTTTGCACTTTTTCTGGCTTACCAAGTGTCTTATCATGGTAAGAGTGGTGTTTTTGGTGTAGTAGAGAGGCAATTTACTCATACAGAAGAAATAATTTTTCTCTTTAGTGTCCCTTTAAAGAGCGGGAGAAAGGATGTATAGAAAGGGGCAGGAAGGTTAACCATAGTTTCGGTATGCTACCCTGCACAGTGGGAAGGGGCATGTGGTAGCTGGCACACCCCGTACTATGGCAATAACTGTACATGGAGTGTCAAACAAAAAAGCACACAGCAAATCACATTTTCGTACTTTTCTTTAATTGTCAGTGCAGTTGATGACTTTGCTGTTGCCCTTGCAAAAATTCAATATACATCAGTGACTTGTAAGCGTCACACAATTGTTTTTTACCCATGAGAATAGATTGATTTGTGGTGTTTAATGGCACAAGCGCCAGAAATGACCAGAGCACCAACCCATGAGAATGGAACCATGCTTACCAGTAATCTAGGGAACACTGGCACAAAAACTTATGCACTCTGCACAGGACTTGCTCTTATGACTGGCTAAAGCTGTGTAGGCAGGTGCACCAGTTTGAGCTTTCCCATATAAAAAGACTTGCCATTAATCGTGATCACATGGATGCCTGAAGCATGCCATTTCTAATAAGCCGTTTCTTTTATGTTGGAAAAGAGAATGCTTTGTACTATACATTCAAGCTGCTGTTTAATTCGTCAGCCACTACCAAGTGGTGGCCTAGACAACTGCTAGTCGAATCGCTAGAAGCTAGGCAGCTCTAACGTCTAGTAAGTGTGGGGACAAGCAGACAGTGGTTTGTACGACTTAGCATGATGTTATCAAGGAGAGAGATGTGTAGGAGAGGTTAATGTTAGGCGAACTGAAGCAGTGAAAGCAGTTTTCACTAAACTGTTTTGCTTTGGTAGTAAATTAGAAGCCGCTAACTATTCCGAGGGTAAGAAGTGACCTTTGTACAAAAAATATGTACAGGCACCATCAGACTAGACCAGAATAATGAAGGTACATCTACAACAGCATAACTTAAAAGGGCCCCACTCACCAGGCCCCACTTCAAATTTTGGTTACATAAAAAGCTATGTGGCAACATCTAGGAAGCTTCTTATGAAAATAATTTTTCAAATTAATTCACTATTGGAGGACACAAAAGAAATTGAGCTGTCCTGGTACCATCCCGCCAGGAGGCGAGCGTAAGTGTCAACGGAGACACACTCTACCTTTGCCTCAACTAGAGTCCCACAAGCAGCATTGCTTCCCCGCCTTCTCCCATGCCGGAGCCAATGGACAGCGACATGTTGCAATGATGGGCACTACCTCTCTTCTTTTTTTTTAATGTTCCTTTGCTTTGCTGCAAGGCGCGTTTCCAGTGCCAACGTTGAATGCTCCACATTGGATGACCAACCAAAGTCGTATGGCATGGTCGGTGATGTGGCAAGCAGTGCACCTTGCGTAGAGGCATTTGTGCATGTGAGCTTGACTATCTTGCTCGAAGTGCGGCTTCGTAGAGGAAGGGTGCGCAGCCTTACGTTTGAAATTTTGACCGCTTTAGCGCCACACAGCAGTTCCATGCTTTGCTAACACGACGATCACCATGTCATACACGGTGCGCTTGTTTTGTTTGCGATGCTCAACCCTGGTCAGGGGCCCTTTAACAGACACAGGCTTTATAGAACAAGCATTGAATGCTTCGAAAAGAAGATGCATCCAGCTAGCACATTCAAGGCAGCCAATACAGGAATCTCTAGCACCCCCCACAGAAGCAAAAAAGGCAATTAGGGCATGTCCAGGTTACGTATAACGGTGAGTGCCTCACACATCTATCCGTGGCTACCAATGAAGAGTATTATGTGGAAGGGAAGGAACACGCTCAGTGAACAATCTTTTCTTGAAGGCATCTTTTCTTTTCTTGCCAAGTCAAGCAAAGTCTCGCAAATGTGATTACCATATTTACTCGCATAATGATCGCACTTTTCTGTAAAAAAAAAAAATTGATGTAAATTCAGGGTTAAATTACGCGAGTTAAATTTCCTGCAGAAAGAAAAAAAAAATTTTTTTCATCCCACGTTTGCTGCGGGATGACAACAGGTCAACAAATAGGCAGCTGCCGCTTTATGTAATGCGGGACAAAAAAAAAAAAAAAATTGGCGGCCGGCAGAGCAAGCCAAACGCGATTTATTTTCTTCTCGTTAGTACGTTACGTGCATTGAAACAGTTTCTTCTGTATCAGTAATGAATAATATTGTTAATATCAGCAAGTTTGCGACAATAATTATAACGTAGCGATGTCCACTTTGAGGGGACAGAAACAGAGATGGGCATGCTTAGCTGCCAGTGACATAGAAACACATGGCGGGCACGCTGCAGAAACTGCGGCATTTGTCTTCACTGCTATCCTAATACGGCACGTCTCCGCTACGGGTGGGTGCGAATATCTTAGCTGCGTTACGAGCATCAGCGTATAAATAGGGTACACTTCTAACGTATCAGTGTAAACGTGGCCACTATCATTGCCACTCAGAATCGAAAGAATCGAAAGGCGCCTTTGTTGTTGTTGACCACAACCCTTATAAAGTCTACACATAATAAAGGCAAGTTTGGTTGTAGCTTTTTTTTGTCATGGAAGTGCAGAAAGTGATGAAAGGAATGAAATGGGGCATCTGCTCAAGAATGTTAGGTGCATGCAGACCACTCAGTTTGTCTTGAAGAGTCGTTCACATAGCATTCTGCCGATGGTAAGCGCAATCATTATTAGCTAGGCTTGGTAAACGACATATCGCTACAGCAAGTTTGGGGTGCGATCATTACACGGGAAATTTAAAAAAAATCAAATTTGACAACATTCAGGAGTGCGATCATTACGCGAGTGCGATCATTATGCAAGTTAATACGGTATATCTTCGAGCTCGAGAATACTAGTACATCTATATTGTTGGCGCATCTGTGAAAATTGACAGCTCACCTCAACAGCTGCCAGATTTAGCAAAACATCACAGAACACCAGGACTATAAAAGATTAATTTCGTAGCAGGAAATCTAAGCAGACCTTTAAAAGTGGAGACTCTACCTATGCATGCAATGAAACAATATAGAACTACACAACTTAGACACTAGAAAATTTTTGCCCTGCTCCTGCATTTTGTGCCTTTTAGCGGTAGAGTTTAGCGGTAGAATGTCCTAGGTTGTTTTGCACAGCACTTTGATCCTGCAGTCACTATTGGTTAACAAATACTAAATCTCTGTCAATGCTGCACACTATCAAACAACCTTTTCTTCCAAGAAATACAGAAGTCATCAGAAGCAGCACACATTGTCTTAAGAAATTAATGCACCTAAACATCTTCCAGGCAAAGCAACAGTTTGCAAGGATAAGAAACAATAAGCAACACTATGTGCAAAATATCTTACCTTCTTTGTGTGACCTTTGAGGACAGCTACCACTTGTTCAGTGTCCTTATTGAAGACAGCTGCATTTCGGTCACTGCCACCTGTGAGGATACGGTCAGTTGGGCTCACGTCTAAGGCTAGGATGCCCGGCAGGCCAGCACTATGCAGGCCTGGGTGTGAACCCAACGTTTGGTAGGCCCGAAGCTCTTCAGGCTTGGCCAAGTCTTCGGGAATGGCCTTGCCACGTTTCTTTCGCTGTGCTGTGAGCAAAGCAGCCTTCTCTTGCAGACGGCGCACCACCTCGGCAGTCATGCCACCAGCCTCCTCAGTCGTCTCCATAGCCACAGCTTCCACAGCAGCTCCTGCAGCAGCACCACCACCTGCAGCTTGGGGTTTGAGTGTGGCCAAGGCCTCTCGGGCAGCTGTCACTTCCTTAGTGAGACGGGCGATGACACGGCAGGCAGCATCATGCTGGTACAGTGTGTGTGAAAGCTCCTGGCGTGCTGTCTGCAACTGCTGCCGCAAGGAAAAACTGTGCAACATCACAGCATCCCACTCATCCTGCAAAGCCTTTAGCAAGGCAGGCACACTCGTAGCAGAGGGTGGCCGTGGCTTGGCTATTGGAGCAACCTTCAGATCAATAAGCATATCTTCTGTCAGTGGCTGGCCATTGATAGGGTCTGTGCCATGTTCCCGGACATACTTCGCAATGAGACGGCGTTCGAACACATTTCCAGACGCTGGAGACACCACCGGTTGCTCTGGCGTCTCATTGCTCAATGCGCAGCAGAATGACATTGCTGCTGCCACCAGGTCTTGTCAGCCTGAAAAGGACAATAAAGCCTATTCAAACTGCCAAAATTACTTTCATGTGTTTTGAGTGAAGCTTTTCTTGGCCATAAACCTTGAACATAAGATGTTAATGCACAACACAATTCTATAACCACAATGACACTTCACCTTCCTATAGCAAGAGGACCACATCATGGTATACACTGCTGGCACACGCTTCCGTTCAAGTATTTTGCACATTCTGATGCTGCAGAAGTTAGTCCGTGCAACAAACTTCCACAGTTCTGCACTGCTTAGTTCCTTAACCCACTGGCTGCCGAATCCAGCAAATTGCCGGGCACTATGAGGGCCATATGCAAAAGCTGGTGATTCGCCATGTTAGAGGTAGGTATTCTTGGTCTAAAAACCTGTTTGTTGATGGCATTAGAGCCAGTATACACTGGGCAAGTTTAGAATTGTTATTAATTGATTGCAGCTGGTGTCCCATTTCAGAATGGTCTCTTTTTTTAAATTTTATATATGTATAACGCTTCCATGTATGTAACATGCATTCTGGTATCCTATGGACTTCTAACCAGCACAGTGGGTGTTGTTCCCATGCGAGATTCTGCAGAATCCTGGCAAACAAGATCCATCATGGCAGTGCAAAGTGCGCACTGCAAAAAGGGAGAAAAAGAGCAACAGCAGGTGAATGTGTGAAATGAGTGGTGCTGCTCTATGCATGCTTATGTTTCAAGCTTTGTATCGCGACTGGTTATAGGGTTCTGAACTGAAAAGTGTGGCTTCATATTGAAATAAAACTTATTAGTTTGTACCTTTTTCAGCATTTCATACTGTAGACCGATGTACATTGAGCGAGAAAATGGCAGTTTGCACAGTGCACATCCATGTTTCCATTCATGGTAGCATCCAATTCATACTACTGAAGCAATGGTGTTGCCACCCTTAGGCCAATAACGTGACAAATGGAAACAATAGTCACAGGCTTTGCAGCATGGCAACACCCTCCCTGAAACTCTATGAATGTTTCAAAAACCTTGAGGCTGTTAAATCAAAAGCTATTACCCGTGTGACATTGGTGTTAAATAAAGTGTAAATATAGCCACATTCCAACAAAATAAAGGAATTGAAGGGAGAGAAAGTCAATAGGCAAAAAAAAAATGCATATAAAGAGCGAACCAGAATCCAAGCCGTGTGTAATGTTCTCAGCGTCCTTGGGAGCAAGACATTACAGTGGCCCGAATATGTCTAGAACAAATTAGACAAATGGATGAAAATGGTTCAAGAAAGGATGGATTCAAAGCATACATCAGTGGCAGTGAAAACAGAACATTTGACGACATCTGTGAGAGGCAATCATCAACCCGTGTGGAAGACAGCTGTGACTATATAACCAAACACAAAATCACACATTCAAGAGATTCACTGTACAAAAGCATACTGTCATTAGGATGAGGCTACTATGTCACAGCACACAAATCAGTGAACGAAGGCAACTTTTTTTGCCACATTTGCTGACAGCAGCACCAGCTATATACCAAAACAACAGGCTACCTGTACTTAATACTGCTCTACAATTGTAACTGCTCAAACAGTGCACACGAAGAACAAGAGGCAAAATTGTTTCCTTCAATATACTGCAGCACTAAAACATGAGGTGATGGAGACAAAAATGGTCAATAGCGGTACTGCCAGCACAAAGGTAAGAAGGTAAGAAATGCATGTTAGTGCTGTTCATGATAGTATGTAAGGTAATACAGCATTACAACGACAGCAGCCACATGTGCCTAGCTCATGGAAAAGACTAGAGAAATGGAACGATTAACATGCACAGCACAAAAGACAAACCGAACGAATGAACAAAGAATACAAGCAAAAAAAAACATGGTAAAAATTTAGGATGAGAGGAGGATTAAATGCCGAGTGAAACAGTTACTTAAGGGACACTAAAGATAAAAATGATTTCTTCTGTATTTGTAGATTACTCTTCCACAATACCAAAAACACCTCTCTTACCACGAGAAGCCGCTTGGCAAGCCAGAAAAAGGCCAAAAATGAAAGACTGGTGGCGACACCTCCTTGTAGTTCCTGCACCAGCTCGCCATGATGCCACAGATTTTGATGCCTTCTTCTAAGGCCCAGTCAATTCTTTAGCTGTAACGTTAGACTAAACTATGTTCCAAAGATTGAACATAAGTTTCGGTACTGTTACTCAGCCAAGACGGTTCAAATACATGAAAATACTTTGAAATCCATGACGTCACACACACACCGGCATCAGGGTCTCGGTGCAAAATCCAAGAACTGAAATTGACCTTCATTTTCCCTTTTAATAATCAACCTAACATTTCAAAATTAATGTCAGCAGAGTTTCCAAAGAATTCTTTATCTGTCTAAACTGATGTAATGTTTTGCTTTTGTGTCCATTTAATGCAAAACACTTCAGCATTATAGGTCAAATGCCAAGTTACAAGTTAATGCAAAGCACTACAGGTCACAAAAAGATGGATACTGGATGAGATGGATGAGTAATCTACGAGTAAAGAGGGGAAGCCTCAGCTCTGGACTGAGGCTTCTCTTGTTCGCTATAAAACTTTGGTTTGGGCTAGTTGGTTAATTCTTTAAGTATAGACTGGGCAGCGCAAAAAAAAAATATGGAGTTGTGTAAACAGGAAGGGTGCCCGTTGTTACGAACTTGTACCCGGTGCCACCAGTGTTACGAACTTCCAACCGGTGCCACCAGTGTTACGAACTTGCACCGCTGCACCACGATAACGGCTTTGTGGTCCCGTAGCGCTCGTCACCCGTTTCGTGACAGAGCGTTGGTAGCGAAGACTCCGAGCCTGGCGTCGATGAGAATAACAAAAGGGACTTTATACATTATATACAGGTTATCATACAGGACATGAACGGATCGGCACTGGGGCCGAGAGCTCACACAAACGCGACTGTTCTCGCACGACGGCGTCCGGCGAAAACGCGTGACACATCTCACCCCAGTCGGGAGCGACCCTCTCTCCAGGTGGGGTCGGCGGATCCTGTTTTCGAGCGGCGTGTCTCTGCTTTTATAATCCCCGAGGCCCATTGTCACTCAACCGGCCCAATACAAAGTCAGCACACGACGGTCGTCCGAGGGGTCCAACCAGCGACCGCGCTGGCCACCCGGTTCAAAGTTCGCGCGCGCGGTGACCTCCAGGCAAGGGAGGTGCGGCGCCGGGCTGTCGGGCACACGCGGACACGTTTAAACACGCTGCTTCGCCGAGGCTTCTCCCGCACGAAGGCGCAGCATCTTGACTTGTGAAGGGAGAATTATGGCGCTCGCAGGATAGATTCTGCATCTTGCAGATTCGGAATCCGGGCTTGTGGTAATGGCACAACAGCATCCCCGCCCTCAGATAAGGCGCCGGGAAGACGAGCTGCCTCCACGTGGCTCGGATGCCAGGCGCGCACGTTCGTCAGGCTCGTCCAAGTTCACGTCCAGTGTCGGGACGCCAGGTAACCTCACGTGCCCAGGTCCGACTCGCCAGGACAGGAGCTCTGCTCACCACGTCGTCGCCAAGGCACCTTGACCAGCTCCGCTCGGGTCGTTCCTAAGACCTTGCTTCTCGCCACTGGTCCCGCTTGGTCGTTCTGCAGCTTGCAAAACCGACCGGCAAAAGGCAACACCCAACACGAACAAGTGCCCTCTGTCTCCCGTCAAACACCAGACAAGGCCATAATTCAAATCAACCTAACTAAATTGTTTTCCCCTTTTTTCTCCCGCTGCAACAAGAGGCAGGTGTACGATCTAGCACACAAGGCTCAAACAATCAGTTTTCAAATCATCAACACAACGAAATAGAAACAATTATTAATCAGCAATAATAATTACAAATAGAATGGTCCCCTTGAAATCGCTTTGGACCGAAAACATACTTCTGAGGAAGCAAATGAGGTCATTCATTTTTCCCGGCGATATTTTCGCGGAATCTGAAGCTGCTTATATTTGCGACCCTGCTTATCCGTGTAGCGGCGGTACAATAAGCCAGGTTCCTTGCCAAATGAAACCCCCTTTTTTTCCACTCCCCGTTTGACGCTCTTCCTCAGATCGGCTAATGAACAGTCTTCCTGTTGCTCGCGAATCAGACTTTCTCTTTCAACTGCAGCCTGCTCCTGCCGGCTGGCGGAAACCGGAGCGAGTGTGGAGCCCGCGTCGCCTAATTGCGGCGTCGCGTCTCTATCGCGGCTAGCACTGCACGCGTCACTCCCACTCACCTCCAGGACCCGCTCGCCTAGGCCAGCCTCCGAGCTCTGCCTCTCCCGTGACTGCTCGCCACTCAAGTTACCGTGATCGGTCCGTGTGCCGCACCGCCTTTCGCTCACCGACGCTAAGTCAAGTTCCCTCGACAGCGGGCGCGCTTTGGATCGCGTGGGGGCCATGTACGCCACGTCGGCAAAGAATGATTTGCCCTGATCCCTCAGCAGCTGCTCCGAGCTATTTGAGAAGAGGTAGGAAAATTGCTCCGGGAGGGCGGCTGACACAGCGGCTTCGGTGTTAAGTTTCCCAAATTCTCCTTCAATGCTAACCGTTGCGATCGGTAAACAGACACTCTCCTTCTCGGCCACTTGCCGTATCCTAACGCACTCTCCCGTAAAATCACTCGAGGAGACGAAAGACGGGTGAACAACGTCCATAGTTGCTGCAGAGTCCCGCAGTGCTCGGCACTTCTTGCCGTTTACCTTAATTTCCTGCACATAGGGCTCCAATAGACGTATGTTTTTGTGAGTTTCCTGTATCGTTGCAAAAGCAATTCTCTCTGGGCAGCTTGCAGCGATGTGCCCTTGCTTTTTGCAATTGTAGCAGGTTAACGGTCTCCGTTTTTCAAAAGAACGCGTCATTTCGTTTCGCTGTTTCGGACCATCGTCATCATTCTGAGATGCATTCTGTCCATCCCTTACAGTTTCTTTGGGAAGGGACTCGTCGTCCTGAAACTCGCGACGCGTGATTTCCTTCCGTTCGTCGGGCTTCCCGTAAAACACATCTCTTCTATCTGCTTTTTCTACACGCACTGCCTTGCTGTGCAAGCTGCGGCGGGTGTAATACTCTTCCGCTAACTCTGCTGCCTTGTTTAGCTTAACCTCCTTTAGCCTATCTTGCAGCCAGAGCCGGACATCCTCATCAATGCAACGGTAGAACTGCTCCAACGCGATGCATTCGACAATTTTGTCGCGGTCGTCGTAAACCTCTTCGCCCTTCAGCCATTCCACCAGGTCGGCTTTTAGACGAAACGCGAAGTCAACATTCGACTCCTTACCCTTTTTTGCATACCGGAACCTCTGCCGGAAAGCTTCGGGCGACAATTTGTACTTCCGCAGTAGCGCTTCCTTCACATCACTGTAGCTCTCAAACGCCTCTTTCGATAAGCAAGTTATTACGTCTGATGCCTCCCCAGGGAGCAACGCTAACAGATTCTGTGCCCAAAGGGATCGCTCAATGCTATTCCGTTCACACACGTGCTCAAATTTCACGAGGTATTTGGCCATATCCTCTCCGACGACAAAGGGTGGAAGTTGATCGCGTATTCTTGGAACATTAGAAGTGAGACTAGGCGCCGGCGAGTTATTTCGGATCTCCAACTCTTTCATTTTAAGCTCGTGCTCACGAATCTCTCTCCTTTCCTCCTTTTCCTCCTCGCGACGTTGCTGTTCTCTCCTTTCCTCCTTTTCCTCTTCGCGACGTTCCTGTTCTCTCCTTTCCTCCTCGCGACGTTGCTGTTCTCTCCTTTCCTCCTTTTCCTCTTCGCGACGTTCCTGTTCTCTCCTTTCCTGCTCGCAACGTTCCTTCTCCCTTTCCTCCCTTTCCCGACGTTCATTGATACCCGCCAAGGCCTCTGCGGCTTCCTCAGCCGTTACGTCCCCAGTCCTCATGACCTCAAGGATCGCATTCTTTCTTTTAGTTGAGCCCAACTCAATGCCCAACTCCTCACAAATTTCGAGAAGTTCCTTCACCTTGTACTTCTCCATCGTTCACACTGTCCTCCTGCTGTTTACCCTTTTTGAATATACCTGCCGTACGCTACTATAACACTACTAGTAACACATATGCAAGTATATCACACACTGCCCTGTTTACCCCCTCAGCATCCCCTGGTTTCCAAAACACTCTTACTAGGCTTGAAACACACAAGGTTATCACAATGCAACACCAAATCCTTCCCTAAGCTACTATAACCTGTGTCAGAGAAAGTCTGGTGTTTGAGGTAAACTTCAGGCACTCACCGCGCCGAGGTAGCTGATGCCGGTCAATCCCGTAGCTGCCATCCAGTGTTACGAACTTGTACCCGGTGCCACCAGTGTTACGAACTTCCAACCGGTGCCACCAGTGTTACGAACTTGCACCGCTGCACCACGATAACGGCTTTGTGGTCCCGTAGCGCTCGTCACCCGTTTCGTGACAGAGCGTTGGTAGCGAAGACTCCGAGCCTGGCGTCGATGAGAATAACAAAAGGGACTTTATACATTATATACAGGTTATCATACAGGACATGAACGGATCGGCACTGGGGCCGAGAGCTCACACAAACGCGACTGTTCTCGCACGACGGCGTCCGGCGAAAACGCGTGACACATCTCACCCCAGTCGGGAGCGACCCTCTCTCCAGGTGGGGTCGGCGGATCCTGTTTTCGAGCGGCGTGTCTCTGCTTTTATAATCCCCGAGGCCCATTGTCACTCAACCGGCCCAATACAAAGTCAGCACACGACGGTCGTCCGAGGGGTCCAACCAGCGACCGCGCTGGCCACCCGGTTCAAAGTTCGCGCGCGCGGTGACCTCCAGGCAAGGGAGGTGCGGCGCCGGGCTGTCGGGCACACGCGGACACGTTTAAACACGCTGCTTCGCCGAGGCTTCTCCCGCACGAAGGCGCAGCATCTTGACTTGTGAAGGGAGAATTATGGCGCTCGCAGGATAGATTCTGCATCTTGCAGATTCGGAATCCGGGCTTGTGGTAATGGCACAACACCGTCATGTTTGGACCCTTCGTGTTTTATCACGCTGCTTCATCTATTCTTGTTTGCTCTCTATGGGAAAAAATTGTGGAACTATCACAGAAGAATGTTTATATCATGAGAAGCCAACAAACAAGACACCAAGGAAAACATGGGATAAATTACCTGTACTTACTGATTAATTAAAGAAATGATAAATTAATGGCACTGAAAGTGGAGGAAAACACAACTTGCTGCAGGTGGGGAATGATCCCACGCTTTCGCATTATGCGTGCAATGCTCTAACCAATGTTTAGTTACCCGAGGCCAAAAGCAATCGGTATAGCAATGCTCCCTACATTTCTTAAGAGAAAAATTATTTCTTGAGCCTAGTTTTAAATTTAACATGACAAAATCACTACAAATGTGGCTGCTTTGTGTAAGCGAAATCTTTCTAATGGTTAACTATGTTAACTATAAATGTAATGTTGCAACCAGTACATGTGCCTTACTTATTTTCACATCTGGGACTGGATAACTATTCCAATCTTTTTTTATCTCAAAGCCGTCATTAGCCCTCTGTGATAGGTCAAAATGGCACGAGTCCCACCCATATAGTGGCTGCCCTACCCATACGGTGGACGCGAGCCATTTTGACCCAACATGGATGGCTAATTGCAGATTTTGAATAAAACGGATTGCAATAGTGTTACGTTATCCCGGCCCTGCATATTACATTGCTATTTTCACGACACCAGTTCTCTGGTTAATGTGATACACATGACCAATGCATTAAGTGAAATACATCAAACTTATTGGCTAAAAGTACTCATTTAGCAAATGAGCATATAAAATTTAGAAACAAAGGGCTGCCTGGCTTCCCATCTTTATGCTGTGCTGGCATGAGTGTCAAGTCAGAAAACGTAACACTGCAATGTCGGATCACAGAATTGCCAGCAGGCCATCCTCTTCCACATTCTAAATATTTAAAGGTTTTTAAAGTTGCTTACTCATCTACTACAACATAATGCTCTAGCATAGGATATGTACCAAGCAATGCAAATGGAGGAACTTGTTCTGGTGATTGAGTCAATTTAACAAAAATAAATCGGTCGAAATGCCTGTGGCATAATTAATATCAAGCTGCATTATGCAGTATACAATGTCATAACTCACCTTCAAAACACAACCTTTTTTATGCATTTAACAAATATATAAATCTGATACCCAAAAAAGCCACACAGGTCACACCATGCCTGAGCTTACCAGTGCAAATCAAGGTGTACTTGCAGTATCTGGTAGGCAAAACCTTTAATCTTTACATTCAGGGAAAGCACAGCTTCGCCTGCAATATTTGCTATGAACAAACGTTTACAGAGTACGTTGGTTTGATATATCTGCAAACAGTTTATTTTGCCACGAGACCACCTGGTGGAGAAGAAAACTATGATGCATTCTTCACCACCTATAGTGTTATAATAGGCCTCCAACATGAGATTGGTTTTGAATAGGCCCCGATACGAAGCTCTCAATTTTTCGCGAGTACAGGTAAACATTTCACTTCCATAACCACCCTGAGCCAATCCCTGCTTGAGAAAAACACCTTCACTCCGGCACCATTTACTAGATTACGAGAGCGCCTTCTCAGTGACTTTCCAAGAATCGAAACTAAAAAAAAACATGAATAAATAAAAACCGGGCTCAAGAAGCTTTCCTTCGTTTCGCTTCACTACCCTCTACAGCAGTGCATTTACTGCATTTGGCTTTTTGCCACACTACTGCTGTACACGAAAGTCAAACTCAATCAAGCAGCGTATACGCGAAATGAAGTTTTACACACTTCGCACTTTGCTGAAGTGGTTGTTCACGTAGCACGAAAACTAGCAGGCGCATTTGTAACTACGTCTGCCTACACAAGAGATCGCTGGAGTTCATAACCCAATAACACTGCAAAGGTTGCAACCCCGCTGACAACACTTGCAATGACTACCAGGTTATTTGCTAATGTACTGTCGTAAACTAGAACTCTTCAATGTAACGTCTTCGACCACATTTTAAAACAGACTTGTACCGCGCGCATAATCGCGGTTAGGCTTAGCGTGTCGTGTTTCTGCCTTGCTGGTTTGCACTAACAACTTAAACGTTCAATGAAATCATCACACATACCCTGTACCGGTTCTCACCTGTTTAAACCTAGAAGCGCAGCTCTCTTCTCCAAAGACGCGCAATGTTTTTCCCTCAGTGGCACCAAAAAATCGCTCCGGTTCCTCAGTCAAGATACGCCGCTCGCCGCTTTTCGCATGGGTTTTGATCGCTCAATGTTGCCATCATGACGAAAAGTTTTGTCTATTCCGCAATAAAGGACAACAGAATCAGCAGCTAGGCTCTTTCCTAAAAAAAGAATATACATTACCTTTATTATTTCTTTTCTCAAAATTATTTCTTTAAATACCAAGGGGTGAAATACATTTTCATTGCTCCTTTGTACATTTACACATGCACTCTTAAAACGGTTGCACCCTTTGGTGTGTACATACGAGTTTCTCACTATAACATGGTGTGTATATTTGTCCCACAACGATAATCGTCATCTGCCCTGCTTGCGTTTCCTTTCCTGAAAACTCGGCGCTCGCTACTTTCCTGTCGAGAATGCTGCGTCAGACTGATAACGCGCATGCCATTCGTGACTGGAAAGTGCCGGGCTCGCACCGGGGCGTTTCTTGTCACAACGATAATCGTCATCCGTGTTGCCCGCGTTTCCTTTCTTTAACGCTGCGAGCCCGGCACTTTCCAGTCACGAATGGCATGCGCGTTATCAGTGTGACGCAGCATTCTCGACAAGAAAGTAGCGAGCGCCGAGTTACAAGAAAAAAAAAACGCAAGCAAGGCAGATGACGATTATTGTTGTGGCACAAATATACACCCCAAAAGGTGCAACCGTTTTAAGAGTGAACGATAATCGTCATCTGCCTTGATGCGCTTCTTTTCTTTAACGCTGCGAGCCCGGTACTTTCCAATAACGAACGGCATGCGCGTTATCAGCATGACATAGCATTCACGACAGGAAAGTAGCGGGCACGGCGTTTTCAAGAACGGAAACGCATCAAGGCAGATGACGATTATCGTTGTGCGGCAGATATACACCCCAAAGAGTGCAAACTTTTTTAAGAGTGCACTCTATACTCTTAGAAATAGTTACACCCTTTGGGGTGTATCTTGTCCCACAACAATAATCGTCATCTGTCTTGCCCGCGTTTCCTTTCTTTAACGCTGCGAGCCCGGTACTTCCCGGTCACGAACGGCATGCGCGTTATCAGTGTGACGCAGCATTCTCGATAGGAAAGTAGCGAGCGCCGAGTTTTCAAGAAAGGAAACGCAAGCAAGGCGGATGACGATTATTGTTGTGGGACAAATATACACCACAAAGGGTGCAAACTGTTTTACACTCTTAGAAATATTTACACCCTTTGGGGCTTATCTTGTCCCACAAAAATAATCGTCATCTGTCTTGCCCGAGTTTCCTTTCTTGAAAGCTCGCCGCTCGCTACTTTCCTTTCGAGAAGCTGCGTCACACTGATAACGCGCATGCCGTTCGTGACTGGGAAGTACCGGGCTCGCAGCGTTAAAGAAAGGAAACGCGGGCAACACGGATGACGATTATTGTTCACTCTTAGAAAAAGTTACACCCTTTGGGGCGTATCTTGTCCCACAACAAAAATCGTCATCCCTGTTGCCTGCGTTTCATTTCTTTAAAGGGCCCCTGAAACGGTTCGGACAAATTTTGTAGGCGCATAGGGTACAGCTTAAGTAGAACATTCGCACCACAATTTAAGTGAAGCGTTACGTATTAATGGAGTTACAAGCGATTAGAAGTTACCCTCCTCCCTAGCCATGCCTTTCCTCCTCAACTCGCTCGCCGAGCGAGCGGCGCTAAGATCCGCCTTCACTGGTCCTGCGTCACGATGCGACGTCACATCGTCCACTTCTGGTTGTTGGAGCACGCCTCCTCCCGCGCGAGCCCTCTCCGCTGGCCGCTTGGCCTTCGACCGAGAGCCATCGAAGCAGCGTGCGTTGCGAGCATTCTGTCGTAGCGCCGAAGGTAGCCGGTATTCCGGTAACCACAGGCAAGCTGGTCATTTCGGCAAATGACTGGAGGCATAAACTCAAGCTGATGAAGGAACTTCAGAGTAGACGTACGTGAGCAGCCTGGTCGGTCTGCACTGTCCAGACACTTGTTGGCGCAGCGCTTAACCAGTCAAACGAAGCGCTAATATTGCTCTAACCAAGTGTAAAACATTTTAAACATTTATAAGAACAACGTGTTGATGATTACACTCCTGCGAAAAATACACACCAGCAGCAAAGAAGAATGCACTTCATTGCTGCTACTGTGTATGGTTGAGCTCTGTGCCACCAGGTGGCTGTACCGTGCAGACCATTCACATTTACCTTTCTGCTCATCTCATGGCTCATCCCGGCGCAGTCAAGCGGCCAGACCCTGTCCCCTTGCGCTTGTGTTTGCCCTAATACCGGACTTGCGAAACGCTATTGCGTTAGTAATCTTCCGCTGTAAAGTGACGGCCACAAACGCGCAAATCCTGGCGCCTATCGGATAGCCGCAGTCCGATGCGCAGCAGCCAGTTCGCTCGTATGTTGTCTTGCAGAGAGAGACACGATTTCGCAACTTCACATCTTTCCAGTCGCTACGTCTGCAGCCCACAACGCAACAAGGGTGATTCATCGTGCTCACGAAAAGACTGATCGACACTGACGGCGGAGCTCTCGTCAAAGACTGCGCACGTTGTAACACAAGCAGACGACACTTGCTGTGTGCCGGAAATGCTCAAGTGTACTAAAAAACTATTCTTGTGTATTCTCTTTAAGTTATTTTCTTTTTACAAAAACAAAGTAACTAACATTCCAACTATTACGAGCATCATTTGTTCACCATAAAGTTGGAAAAATTATCGACCACGCGCCCTGGTCAGCCAATCAGATAGCTCGCCCATGTGACGTCATATGGGTTATTTGCATCATATGGGTAAGGGCGGCTTAAAATTCCGCCGAGCAGTGCGCTGCGATCGACAGCGATGTGCATCTTTAAAACCTTATAATAAATTACACGCTTTACGCAGAGCACTTAGATGTGTCAATTAATGATCAGAAGGACCTACTCTAACGACTCAGTACGTTTGTAGAAAATCACCAAAATCGTTTCAGGGTCCCTTTAACGCTGCGAGCCGGGTACTTCCCAGTCACGAACGGCATGCGCGTCACACTCTAAAAACAGTTTGCACCCTTTGGGGTGTATATCTGTCCCACAACAATAATCGTCATCTGCCTTGCTTGCGTTTCCTTTCTTGAACACTCGGCGCTTGCTACTTTCCTGCCGAGAATGCTGCGTCACACTGATAACGCGCATGTCGTTGGTGACAGGGAAGTACCGGGCTCGCTGCGTTAAAGAAAGGAAACGCGGGCAAGACAGATGATTATTGTTGTGGGACAAGAAACGCCCCAACGGGTGTAAATATTTTTAAGCGTGCACTCTTAGAAAAATTTAACCCTTTGGGGCGTATCTTGTCCCACAACAATAATTGCCATCCGCATTGCCCGCGTTTCCTTTCTTTATTGCTGCAAGCCCGGCACTTTCCAGTCACGAACGGCATGCGCGTTATCAGTGTGACGCAGCATTCTCGACAGGAAAGTAGCGAGCGCCGATCGAGTTTTCAGGAAAGGAAACGCAAGCAAGGCAGATGACGATTATTGTTGTGGGACAAATATACACCCCAAAGGGTGCAACCGTTTTAAGAGTGTACTTTCCAGTCACGAACGGCATGCGCCTTATCAGTGTGAGGCAGCATTCTCGACAGGAAAGTAGCGAGCGCCGAGTTTTCAGGAAAGGAAACGCAAGCAAGGCAGATGACGATTATTGTTGTGGGACAAATATACACCCCAAAGGGTCAACCGTTTTAAGAGTGTGTGCACGTCGCACCCTTTGGAGTGTACATTGACACGTGTACTTAACTTTATCGGGCGACCACGTTTCGCCGCCGAACAAATGTTATCGCACAGCGCGGGACGCGCCTGCATGTATCCGAAGTTTCTGGAAAGTTATCGATGCTTCTATCCGCTGTCCGTTGTCGCCGAACCTTGTATTATCTGATTTCATCGCTTGACGCGAATGGTGTAGAACTTTGTGGAAGGCACGCGGGTCCGAACGATTAGACTGGAACATTCGCCGACTGCTGTATAAAAGCCGACGCGCTTGACCCGCTGATCAGATTTTCGACGATCGCCGAGTGTGTTCGCCGCTATCGTTGTGCTATAAGTGTAGCCTGTTTTGTGGGCACAGGTTCGCCCAATAAAAGTTAGTTTTGTCGTTCACAGTATTGCTACTGTGTTCCTTGACGTCACGACCACGTGACATCTGGTGGAGGTGCTAGTGCGTTTATGTACCGAACGCCCCCGCAAAGCCGCGATCCCAGCCCGAAGCCCGAGGACAAAACTAACATCGCTCAAGACCAGCGTGCTATAGCCGCAGACTGCAAGGACTGCCCCCAGAGCACGGACTTCTACCTGAGTCGACAAAGAAGATCGTGGTCAAAACAACCCCAATGGCTGCCCCAGCGTCGCCTGTTATCCTACAACAACCTCGGGACCCACCGACCTTCAATGGAGCAGCGACTGAAGACCCAGAATCCTGGCTGGAGACCTACGAACGAATCGAGACTTTTAACAACTGGGACTCCGACGACAAGCTGCGGCATGTATACTTTGCCTTAGAAGATGCCGCCAGAACGTGGTTTGAGAACCGGGAGTCGACCTTGACGACATGGAACCTCTTCCGTACCGGCTTCCTGCGCACCTTTACGAGCGTAGTGCGCAAGGAAAGGGCCGAAGCCATATGCTGGGCGCCCGAGTGCAGCTACCTAACGAGAACGTTGCCATCTTCACGGAAGAAATGAACTGTCTGTTCCGCCATGCCGACCCGGATATGCCCGAGGAGAAGAAAGTCCGTCTTCTCATGCGTGGTGTGAAGGAAGAACTTTTCGGCGCAATGATACGAAGCCCACCGAAGACCGTAGAAGAGTTCCTTCGCGAGGCCACCAGCATCGAGAAGACACTCGAAATGCGGAACCGACAATTCAACCGCCGTACAAGCTCTACCCACTACGCAGGAATTCAATCACTGGCCACGGACGATCTGCGCGAGACCATCAGGGCCATAGTGAGCGAAGAACTGCGCAAGGTCTTGCCTTCGTCGCAGCCTCAAGTGGCCTCGATCGCCGACACCGTGAAAGAAGAGGTGCACCGATCGCTTGGAGTTCGTGAGGAGCAACCAGAATCACCACAGCCCCAGCCGGAAGCGATGACCTACGCCGCCGTCGCACGCCGTCAAGGCTTCCCTCCGCGACCGCGCCAGGGCCCTGTGACGCCGCAATTCCGTCGTCCGCCGCCGCCAGCACGCCCACCCGTCGCCCAGCGCACCTACGCGAGGAAGACGGACATTTGGCGAGCCCCCGACCACCGCCCGCTCTGCTATCACTGCGGAGAAGCCGGCCATGTGTACCGCCGATGCCCATACCGCGACTTGGGACTGAGAGAGTTCGCCGTCAACGCGCCGCGTCCACAGCTTGGCGAGCGCCCACGTGACATCGCCGACTACCTCGCCGCTACTCAATGGAGCCCTCGACGGCCGTCCCGTTCGCCGTCACCAGGCCGCTACCTGTCGCCGCAGCGCCGACCATACACCGGCCAAGCCCGGGGCCACTCTACGAGCCCATATCCGGAAAACTAAAAGCAGCAACCGATGGAGGTGCGGTTGCTGTTCGTCGAACTGACGAAGATCCTCCGCCGCCGACGAAGACAACGAAGAGACCATCTCGACGACATAATAACGACCCGCCGCCGTCCCGACGATGTCGGGAAGCCAAGACTACACCGACGAAAGACGACTTGACGAGGCGACGTTCCAGCTTCAGTTCAACACGACGCAGCCGTGATCCGACGCCAAGACCTAATTGCAACGCCAGACAAAGAACCACCGACCTCGACGTGCTTCTTGACGGCCACACAGTTACCGCCTTAGTGAACACAGGGGCTGATTACTCCGTCATGAGTGGACACATCGCCGCCCAGTTGAAAAAGGTTAAGACTGCATGGGAAGGCCCTCAAATTCGCACCGCTGGAGGACACCTGATTACGCCGACTGGAATCTGCACGGCAAGAATAACCATTCATGACTGGACTTACCCTGCCACCTTCGTTATCCTCCAACAGTGTTCACGAGACGTCATTCTCGGGATTGACTTCCTGAACCAACACGGCGCAATCATCGACCTGAAGTCGAAGTCAATAACGCTGTCGGAAGATAAAGCGATACCGCCGGAGAGCCCTCGTAGTCACCACGCCTTGAGTGTGCTCCAAGATCCAAGTGAGCATCCCGCCTCGGTTCAGCACTGTTATTTCGGTCGGCACCGAAATACCCGCTGACGTAGGTGTCACCGAAGGCGACCAACGTCTACTGCTAGACCGCGAAATTTGCGTCGCAAGAGGGATCGCTCGACTGCATGGAGGGAAAACTGAAGTGTTGCTGACAAACTTCAGCCAGGAGTTCAAGCACATCAACAAGGGCACGACGATCGCGTACATCGAGGAAATTCTGGAAACCAGTAATGCGTTTGTCCTCTCGGATTCCGCCGCATCTACCCCGACGACCATGGTTCCCGAACCATGGTCGTCGTGAAGACTACGACATTAATCCAAGTCTCCCCGTGATTAAGCAACAGCAGCTCGGAAGTCTGCTCCGACGATACAAAGGCTGCTTTTCGACGTCATCGAGGATTCGACAAACACCAGTCGCCAAGCATCGCATAATCACCGAGGAGTACGCTCGACCACTCCGCCAGAGCCCGTACCGAGTTTCGCCGCGAGAACGTGAAGCTATAAGAGAACAAGTCGACGAAACGCTGCGCGATGACATCATCCAGCCGTCGAAAAGCCTGTGGGCATCTCCTGTTGTCCTGGTGAAGAAAAAGGACGGAACCCTACGTTTCTGCGTTGATTATCGTCGTCTGAACAAGATCACGAAGAAGGACGTATACCCCCTCCCACGGATAGACGACACGATGGACCTCAAGTCTGGCTATTGGCAAATAGAAGTCGACGAAAGAGATCGCGAAAAGACCGCCTTCATCACCCCAGACGGCCTCTACGAGTTCAAGGTTATGCCATTTGGACTGTGCTCGGCGCCTGCAACGTTCCAGCGCGTGATGGACACGGTTTTAGCGGGATTGAAGTGGCAGACCTGTCTCGTTTACTTGGATGACGTCGTTGTATTCGCCGGAAATTTCGACGATCACCTTAGGCGGCTTGCCACAGTACTAGAGGCCATCAAGTCATCAGGGCTCACTCTGAAGCCAGAAAAATGCCGCTTCGCTTACGATGAGCTTCTTTTCCTAGGCCACGTCATCAGTAAATCCGGAGTACGCCCCGACCCCCAGAAAACAGCTGCCATCGCAAAGTTCCCGCAGCCCACCGACAAGAAGGCAGCGCGTAGATTCCTTGGCATGTGTGCCTACTACAGGCGCTTTGTCAAGGACTTTTCACGCATCGCCGAGCCGTTGACACGTCTAACTAAATGTGATGTTGAGTTCAAGTGGGAAACGCCGCGCAGGCTGACGCATTTGAAGAACTCAAACGACGCATGCAGTCGCCGCCGGTACTTGCACACTTCGACGAGTACGCCGATACAGAAATCCATACTGACGCCAGTAGCCTAGGCATCGGTGCCGTTCTAGTCCAGAGGAAAAACGGAGTCGAACAGGTGGTAGCCTACGCTAGCCGGTCGCTGTCAAAAGCAGAAGGCAACTATTCTACGACTGAAAAGGAATGCCTCGCCATTGTTTGGGCTACAGCTAAATTTCGCCCTTATCTTTATGGCAGGCCATTCAAAGTCGTCAGTGACCATCACGCGTTGTGTTGGCTAGCGAGTATAAAGGATCCTTCAGGACGACTGGCGCGGTGGAGCCTCAGACTACAAGAATACGACATCACTGTTACCTACAAGTCCGGACGAAAACACTCCGATGCCGATTGCCTATCACGCGCCCCCATTGACCCGCCGCCGCAAGACGACGAGAATGACGACGCCTTCCTTGGAATGATAAGCGCGGAAGACTTCGCTGAACAGCAACGGGCAGACCCGGAGCTGAAAGGCCTCGTCGAATATTTGGAATGGCACACGGACGTTGTCTCCAGGGCATGCATTTAAGCGCGGATTATCTTCACGCTTCAAAACAATCTACTCGTGAAGAACTTTTCACCAGTCCGCGCCAACTACCTTCTTGTTGTCCCGTCAGGACTTCGTCCAGAAGTATTGCACGCCCTACATGACGATCCGACCGCTGGACACCTCGGATTTTCCCGGACACTATCGAGGATACAAGAAAAGTATTACTGGCCGCGCCTGACCGCCGACGTCGCCCGTTATGTCAGAACATGCCGAGACTGTCAGCGACGCAAGACACCGCCGACAAGGCCAGCCGGATTACTACAGCCAATCGAGCCTCCTTGCCGACCATTCCAGCAGATCGGGATGGACTTGCTGGGACCCTTTCCGACGTCAACAACCGGAAATAAGTGGATCGTCGTGGCGACGGACTACCTCACCCGCTTCGCTGAAACTAAAGCACTGTCGAAAGGTAGCGCCGCCGAAGTAGCGAAATTCTTTGTCGAAAACATCCTGCTGCGACATCTCGCCCCAGAAGTCCTCATCACCGACAGAGGAAAGGCCTTTACAGTGGAGCTCACCCAGGCCATTCTGCAATAGAGTCACACAAGGCACAGGAGGACAACTGCCTACCACCCACAGACGAATGGTCTTACGGAGCGGCTGAATAAGACCCTCGCCGACATGCTAGCAATGTACAGTACGTCGACGTCGAACACAAGACCTGGGATGCCATCCTGCCGTACGTAACATTCGCTTACAACACGGCGGTGCAAGAAACAACACAGATCACGCCGTTCAAGCTGGTCTACAGCAGGAACCCGACGACGACGCTCGACGCCATGCTGCCGCACGCCACTGACGAGGAGAACCTCGACGTCGCTACCTATCTCCAGTGCGCCGAAGAAGCCCGACAGCTCGCCCGCCTGCGGATCAAGAACCAGCAGAGGACCGACAGCCGACACAACAACCTCCGACGACGCTTCGTCGAGTACCAGCCCGGCGACCGTGTTTGGGTATGGACCCCGATACGCCGACGAGGACTCAGTGAGAAACTACTCCGACGCTATTTCGGACCCTACAAGGTCATACGACGTATTGGCGCTCTGGACTATGAGGTCGTGCCAGACGGCATTTCGCATTCACAGCGGCGCCGCGCACGATCTGAAGTGGTCCACGTGGTGCGCCTTAAACCCTTTTACGGACGCTGACTAAATTCCTTATTTTTGTTGTTTTCTTTGCTACGGGTGTTTTTATTTCGTTTGTATATGTAGCATCGGGTCGATGCTTTTTAAGAGGGGGGTATTGACACGTGTACTTATCTTTATCGGGCGACCACGTTTCGCCGCCGAACAAATGTTATCGCACAGCGCGGGACGCGCCTGCATGTATCCGAAGTTTCTGGAAAATTATCGACGCTTCTATCCGCTGTCTGTTGTCGCCGAACCTTGTATTATCTGATTTCATCGCGTGACGCGAATGGAGTAGAACTTTGTGGAAAGCACGCGGGTCCGAACGATTAGACTGGAACATTCGCCGACTGCTGTATAAAAGCCGACGCGCGTGACCCACTTGACCCGCTGATCAGATTTTCGACGATCGCCGAGCGTGTTCGCCGCTATCGTTGTGCTATAAGTGTAGCCTGTTTTGTGGGCACAGGTTCGCCCAATAAAAGTTATGCCATATTCGACTGGTCGTTTCTGAGCGCTCTGGAGCGCTCTCGCGAGCGGCGTTGTCTTCGGCTGGTTGAAAGAGGGTGCCCGCCCGGCGTTCGGCTGGTTCTTCTCGATTGCTCTCCTCCACCTTCGAGCGCTCTGAGGCGCTCCGAGCCCTGTCGTCGGAGCAGTCGTCGAAATTGAAACGTCATCGCAGAGCCGCGTTGCTGCTGTTGGCGACGGCCCACCGTAACCTAGGCAACCTAGGCCACTGCGACGAACGCTCGTCCCGCCGGCACCGCCGGCGCGTCCGCCGGTTTTACCGGCAGCGCCGGGAGCTTTCGATAAGCGAAACATCGGACGTTGGTAGTAGTCACGTGGTTTAGCATCTGCCATTGCCTCCTCCGAGAGCGAGTCGCACGTTTGGCTTGCGCGCTCGTCCTCTACCTCTGAGCTCGGGGAACGCCGGATCTGCCCGACTCTGCTTCGGGGGATGGAAGCGACCAGCCGAAGATAGCATTAGTTTTGTCGTTCACTGTATTGCTACTGTGTTCCTTGACGTCACGACCACGTGACAATATCTGCCACACAACTCTCTTAGAAAAATTTACACCCTTTGGGGCGTACACTCTTAGAAATATTTAAACCCTTTGGGGCGTATCTTGTCCCACAACAATAACAGTCATCTGTCTTGCCCGCGTTTCCTTTCTTTAACGCTCTGAGCCCGGTACTTCCCAGTCACGAACGACATGCGCGTTATCAGTGTGACCCAGCATTCTCGACAGGAAAGTAGCGAGCGCCGAGTTTTCAAGAAAGGAAACGCAATCAAGGCAGGTGACGATTATTGTTGTGGGACAAATATACACCCCAAAGGGTGCAACCGTTTTAAGAGTGTAGTCGTCATCTGTCTTGCCCGCCTTTCCTTTCTTTACGCGGCGTGCCCGATACTTCCCAGTCACGACCTAAGCAACCCTAGCCGACTGACAATGATTGGCGGATTGTTGGGAAATAGTCGGCAGCCGGCTTCACTGGCCACCCGACTTGGAAACAGTCTGCCCGACGTCTCCTTCCAGCTACATCGGCACGCGGCCGGCCGCCCGGGCTGGGCCTCCGTCAGAGCACGACTGAACGCCGAGCCCTTCAAACGCTCGTCGGTGCGACAAGCCGGCAATGCATCGGGCCAGCTTTAGTTGCCGACTGAACTTTGGCTCCACGTTTTTTTTTTTGTTAGACAGCATAAAATGTATTGTACTAAGTAGATAACTACAATAATAACAAGCATTTGCATGCTGCCACAACTGATGCACACTGCCGAAGCACCAGACCAACTCTGGACCTTTTTTTAAATTATTTTTTATGAGTATGCTCGTGGTGCTGCTTGCTTTCAACTCACGTTTCGCTAAAAGCGGCATTTTTTGTTTCTCCGCATTGTTGAAACGCTTTGCATTGCTTTTAAACTCGTTCGCAGTTGGTTCGGTTCGACTGGGTAGGAGGTGTCTTTTTCGCATGAACCGTGGCAAGCAGAGATACTAATTAAACACTCTGTGAAAAATGCAAGAAAAAAGAATGCGACCTCATTGCGAAATTTGAGCGCGAACGAACAAGCAATGTAAACGCGCATGCCTACTTCCAACTACAAGCTGATATAGCCTCTGGCGACTCGGACTAAGGGAAAAAAAAGTAAAGGAAAATAGTCCAAAGGCGGGGAAGAATGCGGGCAAGAAGGGAGGACCCAGCCCAAGGCCGAGTAGCGTGGCCGGGTAACCGAAGTATGGAGCTAGGAGGGGAAAGAAAAAGAAGAAAGAAAAATACAAAACGTCCGCAACCAAGGAAGGGAGAAGCACGGGAAACCTTTCTTTTCGGTCGCTGGCTGCGCTTGCGCCCGAGAAGCCAACGGTGTCTGTTGTCAGTAAATTTTGAATAAACGGTGCGATCTATCTGAGCCCAAGATGCGAAATTCAGAAACGCACCCAAGGCAGCACCACAAAAGCGCTTGCATGCGGTAGAATTAACATGGATGCCTACGCTATAGTGCGTCGCAACAAATGTACAGTTTAATTGTAATATTTCTTTTAATCAGTATAGTTTTACCTATACAGCTTTGCCTAATATAGTTATAAGCTTCTGGCTGAAAACATGTAACGGCTTACATTAGGCAATATTATATAAGTTTCTTTTTTCTTGTCCATCAATTGCTGCTGTCAACGTTATACGTTTTCACGTATAGCGCTTTCATATATCGCTCTTGCGCAAGAGGAAGGGCCTTCTCGACAATGGCACCACTTCCCAAATGGCAGACTGCGCGCTGCATGCAGGCGGCCACGTAACCTATAGCTCTCGTCTAAAATAAAGCTTCGTCATTACGATATATGACTCGACATGCATGTACTGCCTCAGTATACGAAATGGCATCCGTCGGAAGTCTCATTGTGGATATTTTACATATGAACATCCGGTAGATATTTCGCACTTCTTCTAGCTGGCACATATATGAAAAAAAAAATAAACAGCCGTTTGACCTGATCGAACTTTCGGTTTCCGCGGTCGAATATACATGTTTTCTGGTTTTTATATGGGGCTATGATGCACTTACGCGACAAATCGAGGCCACCGAACGTCGGAAATGACGTCTGATTGATAAAGACATATACCATAATGCATAAACGAGGTTTACGCCTAAATGAGTATTTGTAATTAATGACATAATGTAGCGAATGGGTACAACCACACACAGAGACACACGTAGCTGGAGTGCCTGAATGCTGGTGTAAGTTGACCATTGAAATAATGAAATAACATTACTATAAAAGGAGGTGTTCTTTATTTGCTGCTACCAGCGTGAGCCAAAGAAGAGGCGACACACGAGATATATCAAAACGTTTATTTAAAAGAAAAAACTATGCAGAAAGCGAGTGGGTGGAGCCCCTAGTCCAGGGCCCCACTGGCTTGAGCGGTCCGCCGTGCTTGGTCGAGGAGCGCTAGTTGCATCTCCCGATCCTCGCTGGCGAGCCAAGTCTCCCACTGCTCCCTTCCGGAAAGTTTGCCGGCTATTTTTGGTGTATTAATTTTGGGTGGCCTGTTCTGGCAGTCCCACGTAATGTGGGCGAGAGTTGGCCGGCCTCCGCACCAAGGACAGCGAGCGCTGTACAGCGTTGGGTGAATGGCATTTTTCAAATAAAGGTTTGGAAATGTGTGCGTCTGTATTCGGCGCCAGTCATAAGAGTCCTGCCTGGATAGGTCAGGGTGTGGTGGACTGTACTTTCTTCGCTCGCGTCGCTGGTGCTCAAGGATGTCTCGTGGTAAAAAGGGGTTTTCGTCAGAGTGGTCGGCCGCTCGGTTGACAAAAGCACGAGCTGCGCCGTCCGCTCTCTCGTTGCCCTCGAGTCCTGCGTGACCCGGGCACCAGATGATCATGTGTTTCTGCGTTAGGTTGGATCCTAATAGGTGAGTGGTGCTGTGTGGTAGCCTCCCGGTGAGGAATAGTCTACATGCGACTTGGGAATCTGTAAGAGTTATCGAAGATTGTCCCAGAGCGTCCTTAGTTTTAATAGCTAGCGCGATGGCTGAAGCTTCTGCGGTATTCGTAGATGCAACTCTAGCCGTGGCACAAGTCACAAGCCCTTGATTTGCGGCCGCTCCTACCACTGCGAGGGCGTATTTGTAAGCACCACACCGAGCGACATCTGTGTAGACTGTATCCGGGTTTCCACCGAATTGCTGCATTAACTTTCGAGCTCGAGCATTTCTACGTCCCTGGTGGTATTTTGGACTCATGTTCTTAGGGATTGGGGCTACTATGATCCTTTCACGAAGGACTCTGGGCAGAGATTCGAGTTCTTCTCCCGCATACTGTGGACGATCGAGTAGGGTAACCCACGCGGCAAAGTAATTTTCTGCCAGAGGTGGTTAAGCTAAGCCGCTCCCGTTGAGATATATATGAGCGTCGCTGCCCGTAGCTCCTCGTAGTTATTGTGAATCCCGAGGGCCAGCAGGCGTTCAGTAGAGGTTCCCTGTGGTAGGCCGAGAGCCGCTTTGTACGACGTTCTAATCAACGCATCTAGGGCCTTTAGTTCTGTTTTCGTGGGGTCCTGGAAAGGGAGGCTATATGTGAGACGACTTAGCACAAAAGCCTGAACGAGCCGGATCGTCTCTGTTTCCTTGAAACCTTTTCGGTGATAAGTTACTCTACGGATCATACGGGAGATCTGTTTCACCGTAGTCCTAAGGGTTTTAATGGTGTGGTCTACTCGTTTGTTGCTTTGCAGCCACAGTCCGAGGACTCGCATTTTCTGGACCTCCTTTGCCTGGCTGTCACCTAGAAAGAGGTTCACCGGCTCGTGAGTTTGACGGCCTCGACCTCGTATCCTGATAAATTCTGATTTATTGGGAGCGCAGCTCATTCCACTGCTGCGAGCGAAGGTTTCAACAGCGGTCGCTGCTTCTTGCAGGATTTCTTCTTTTTGTCCTAACGAGCCGCTGGTTGCCCATAGGGTAATATCGTCTGCATATATCGCGTACCCTAGCCCAGGTATGACGTCGAGTGTTTTGGCTAAGCGTCTCATACCGATATTGAAAAGAAGGGGGAGAGTATCGCCCCTTGCGGTGTACCTCTATTGGGCATGGGAAAAGGGTCTGAGCGCGTAGTGCCAATGCCTATTGTCGCGATGCGAGAGGTCAGGAAAGAGCGGGCGTAATCATAGATTCTTTGTCCACAACCGATGTCACTTAGCTCAGATAAGATAAGTTCATGTGAAATAGTGTCGAATGCGCTTTTTAAATCAAGAGCCAGGACGAGATGTTCCGCACCAACCGTGGTGTTGCATAGAACTTCTTCGCGAAGTAGCAGGAAAACATCTTGTGTCGACAAATGTTGGCGAAAGCCGAATATGTTAGTGGGAAATAGGTTGCGGTCTTCAATGTAAGACGTGAGACGTGTGTGGATCACCTTCTCAAATAATTTGCCAAGACAGGAGGTTAGTGATAACGGCCTGAGATTTTGTAGATCATGAGGTATATATATATATATATATATATATATATATATATGTATATATATATAGTTCTTTTGTGAGACCGAAAGTCCCCTCTCATGTTATATTAGTGGTGGCGTCATTTTGTGCATATACGCTAAGCGTTTAATTGTTTCTTTAGTGACGTGCCACAAGGGACCATGCACACTGACCGACAGCCGCTGAGCCAATTTGTATATTTAAGAAGCTGTGTTGATGCAGCTTAGTCTTGCAGAGGCCGCTAAATTTAATTTCTTGTCATCGTTCACAAGAAAAGCGAGTATAATAAAGTAACGTGGCACGAAAGGTCTTCACGAGTGGTTCAGGCAGCAATTGAACAACACTTTGAAATTGAGCCTTCAGGCCATGCGTTCACACGCGCCAGTGCGTTCCGACAGGCTGCGCAGTGCTTTGAAGAAGTGAGGGGCAGCAATTTTTTTTTTGTTGTTGCTTTAGCGTAACAAATGTTGACGGACGAATATATATAATGACGGAATATATACCAGCTGTACAAAACCGATGACGGCGGTTCATCACACGGGGAAAAACAGCAACCATCACATACAGACGTTAGTGACAGTTCATCTGGCAGTTAGATCACCTTCCGGCTAAAGGATGGTTCTGTGTTTTATTCTGAACTGATCGAACTCTAGTAATTAGAGTGAATAATGAAATCAGAATCACATTTATTTTCGCCATATATGCGGGTGCGCATGCAACGACCACTATTATGAGAGCAAGAGTATGTGGAGACCAGTGTGCAAGTCGCAAGAAGAAGACATACCGCGTAAGTATTACATTTTCTTTACCAAAAAGCACAAGATTTCACTACTTCAAAAACACTATTGTGTCGTTCATTACTGCTTTCTTCTTTTGTAGTTATACTATCGAGAAAATAACTATTTAACGGGGAACAAAATTTAATCAAGTGGATATTGCATTAGACAGTTCTCGTAATAGTCATCTGAACTGCGGAAAGAGTCCAGCAAAACTGTTCGCGAACGGCGTGTTAATTGTAAACGGCCCTGTCGCAGCACAGCAAAAATCGTCAAACGATCTAATCGCAGGCGACTCGTGGACTGTACAGTTCTAGGAAACATTTCAGTTAGATGTTTTCACTGGGGAAGGTGAAAGAAACGATTATACGAAGCCGAATTGTGAAGAGATGTCAAAATCTGCAATTTTAGTAGCTATTGTCGATTCGTCTAAGAACAATTAAGGCTGCATGCCAATCAATGTAAATAATAAAATGGAGCACTTCTGTTGTCGACGTGGATTTGATTGGGAAGAACTAGAGTTAGATCAAATTCTTCCAATTTTTGCTCAATTAACTAATGACGTTCAACAATCAAGCAGTTAAGAATTAATAAATTCACGGTATATCATGTGTGTTTTTTCAAGCGCCGTCTCCTGTGAAGCATGTCTACCATTTTCGTGCAAAGCTCCCTGGAAAGCGTATTGACTGTGTATGCATGCATGCACCTATCGAACTTCGTGCACATATAGACGTGATGCTTTGACGATAAATATTTATTAAAATTCAAATGATTTATTTCTGCCTTGTAAAGGTACAGACAGCGGAGGCGCAGAAAAAGCTGTCAGATACAGATTGACAAAGCCGCAGCCCCCTTTCGCTTGGCAGAGCATTTACAGCGAGTCTTTTAAAACAAAGACATTTGCACACGGTAATAACAGGTATACAATAATGAACAAGTACAAAAGGAAACAAAACAAGATTATACAATATTTATACAATACTCCCAAAAAAGAAAACGGAACCTTCATGCTAACGTGCATAGCACCCAAAGTACTGTTCGACGCATTGAAGAGGTCAAAATTATTGTTTACATAAGCTTTATACATATTCGTATAGAGCTACCAATGCCTGCAAAATATTACACACACGCACGCACGCACGTGCACAGCACACAAAGCGCCTGACAAAAAAAAGAAAAAAAAGGAAAAGTGTGGGGAACCGAGGTCGTATTGCGCTGTCGCATCTCCCTCTCCCAGAAGGAATAAAGAGGTTCTTGGAAAGCAGGGACGGGCGATTCTCTCTGTCAGCATCAGCTCCCACCAGCGAGGATGGGGCGAGAAAGCGAAGCGGGACTTTCCTTGCTGTCTATTTTTTTCTTTGTCACACTCAACGCCGGCTGCTCGCAGGGGCGCAGGCGAGTTCCCGCCAAATGGCGCGGGGGCGCAAGCAGTTGCGTGAGTTGCCGCCAAATGCTAGCTCTGGATGCCAGCTCGTTCCGCGTCTCTTGGTAGACTAGTTGGTGCATTTCTGTTATCATGGACTGCGCATATAAACGCAAACTACACAAAAGTGACATGGACAAGAACAGCGCAAGCCCTTTCCATGCAGTGGAGCCGCCGTATCTCGCCGTTCAAGATATGCGTACTCGTAAGTGGCATCTTAAATTCACGATGTGTAATGCATGACTGTCTTTTTCATGTGAACAAAACTCGCTTTATATTGCGTAAATGGTTTTGCAACGTATGATAAACTCCTTGTTTTCTTGGGCTTATTTTTTCTGACAGGAAGAAAAAAAAAGAGGCTTTATATGAGAACGGATCAAGCGTTCGAGAGTTGGGACAGGGAAATGTGAGACGTACTTTCATGTATATATTTCTAATATTATTTTTTCGTCTTGTATTTTCCTTAATTTTTCTCTAGGAAACACTCGAACGACACTACTTAAATTGAAGCACAGGGTGCGAATGACCTGCTACGCTCGGAACTGTCACCACCATTCGGGAAGAAATCAGGTAAGACGCTTGTCTGGTTGTCATTGCGGAAAAGTCATAATTAGAAGTTGCTTTCGTTCCTTCCCACAGATGAAAAAACAAAACTATAAATGCCTGTACGATATACGTCTGGTGCATTGCAGGTAAGAATGGATTGTGTATGGCACATCTCCGCATGTGGACTAGAGTAGATCTAGGAACATCAGACAAGAAGCCGCGTATGTGAAACCCTGCGGATAGCCCATATTTAAGTTGTTCCTCAATTTTTATGTTGTTGCATTTTCGTAGTTTACGTGTAATACTTTGTCACCGCGGTCTCGACGTTATGTATACCTATACATTTGTCTCGTGGCAGTCTGCTTGCCATTTTGTTTGTGCAACTATGTGTTGTATTCATTTATCGCGCTGCCTGGATGTTTTTTTTTTAATGATATTCTGAGCCAAGCCAGTAAATCTATCCTTCCTGTCCTCATGTTTCCTTGGGCGGCTCTAAAGCGTATCTTAGAGGAATATTTAGCTTCAGATTCCCGCATGGGACAGATGGTGAGTGACTTGCTGTGTTTTCTTGTTAGAGAAACTATGTATTCATGTTTAATATTTGGCTGATTTTCATTTTGTCATTCATACAATACCGCAGCCATATGCCATTCTGTCATAGAACGTTGTTTCTAGCTATATTTGTTTTATGTGGTTAAAACATTTAAAACGAGCGCGATCATATTTCTTATCCTGACCATTATTTTTTACAGACCGGGATAACCACGTATTTGGATGTCTGGTTTAACTCTACGTGCGCTGGTTCGTGCAGGTGAACTTTTTTTCCAGATACGGAGGAACGGACACCGGTCATGCCGTGCGCACTCTTCTGCAGGGCATACTTACAATTGAAGCTGCACTGCAGTTCAGCCGGAAAGGGTCGCAGGGGAGGAAGCATGCCTTCGTGAAGCTCACGGCCATCACGAATCTCATTCTAAGTAAGAAATATGGCATAACAATCAGCTTTCTTGTGCACGTTGCGAACATCGGTACCAACTGCATGCTTCGTTTTTTTTTCTTCATTCAAACACGCTGCTGCTTATTGCATCTTGCTGCGTCCAGTATTAGCACTTTCTTTAATAAAATAATGCCGTAATAAGTGAGTTCTACTTGCGGCGTCCATATTTTGTCACTGCTTTTGAGAAGTTTGTTTTGCTTCACCATATAATATATGCTGTATATGCTGTTTCTGCTTTAACCCATGTATGCTATCTGTTTTCTGCAAAACATAGACCTATCATCGTTGCCATCATGTCAGCAAGTATATGTATCATGCCATAAACTTCCCCTCTTGCCTCTCCAAACATTTACCTATTCAGCTCCTTGTGCCGCTTGGCGCTTCGGGCTCCGGCGCGTTCTTTGTCTCAGCGTTTCAACTTGGCTGTTTCATGCAGTGCTCACGGGAAGCAACAAGACCGATCGTGGTGTAAATAGCCGCGCTACCTATTAGCCCCGAGAACGAACGTGAGCGGCGCTGCGAGCGCCGCTCGCGTGACGTCAGGGCGCGGACTCGCGCCTGTCGTCTGCTACAGTTCGGGCGTTGTCCGGGCGCTTTCTGCGGTGTTTTCGTTTGTTCGCCCTCGTTCTCTCTGCTTGTATACTTATGGTGGTCGTCTCAAATATATTTTTACGACGTCTTCCTTTGCGAACATTTATTCAAAGAGCTAATTTCTCAGGCAACAATGCAACTCTCGAAGGCAACGCTACAGTGCCAGCCGAAGCGACGCAGACCAGCCCATTGCGGTTTTTCATACGCGGATAGACAATCGCAAAAGCATAGCCTATAGGAATCCAGTTATGATACCATACCTGCCACGGTGCAACAAGTATGTCACAAAGCTGGCTATATATGACTTCTACAGCAGTTACGTTGATTTTATTCCGCTAAAACAGGTTTGCTCACGACGAGTAGTTCATGGTATAATATCGAATTTTTGCATTTCCTCACAGAAACACTCGGCAGTAGCACGGGGACTTTACTAATACTGGAGCTTAGATTCTACACGCCTCACTTGCTTCTTTAACTGCTTGTCAACATTAGGCGGTTCTTCACGTGTTTATTTTTTTTAAGCGGCGGAAATTTGAAGTAAAGTTAATGAAGGCTTACAGCTATTTACAGCGTACAAATAGGAATGTACCAATATATATTCCCTTTTCCGTGCTACACATTCAACTCACCTCTTTAGAGCGCGTTTGTTAATGATTAATAATGTCTGTTATGTTCCTCTTTTTTTGTCTATGTTACCAAGTGTATATCATTTATTTATTTCAATGCCACAGTGTGTTTTGCATTGTTATTGTGGAAATATTTCACTGTTCTTTCATATATTGTATAACTGCAATGTTTTATGGCCACTATGTAAATGTAATTTATATGGCGCTTGATGTGTTACCCCATGCAGCCTTATTGTACCTAAGGGGGTGATGTTACCTCAAGCCGCGTCTGTGCGGCTTTTTCCCCTCATACACCTCCATTTACCACTCCTCTGTACATGTGTGTGTGTAAATGGCAATTAATAAATCCAATCAAATCAAACTCACTTGAGAAATTTACTGGTGCTTGTTGCTTGAGGAATATACATGACGAATCTGTTTGGCGAACTGACACAGGCTGCTCGGCCCAATTTTTTCAGTGAAGTATGCCTGCTCATAGTATGCATGCAAGTATGCCTGCGCATAGCTGCAGCCAGAAAGAAGTCGAAGCGTCAATGGCTAGTAGTATGGGACATATTGAAGATATCAAAATTCCCCCGGTGGAGGGTCAGAAATCAATTGAAAGTATATATGTGCAAGGCTTGTGGTTCTTTTCTATGAATGTTTGCGATTGGATTGGAGCAAACTTTATTTAGCCTGCAGTTGGGCAAGGTTCTCTTTTATGTACCGACGAAGCGAATAGTTATCCGTTTGTATAATTAAACACTTGATCGAGACATGGTGAGACAGAAGGTGCTTAAATTTTCCTTTTCTAGGCAATCTAAGCTGCGCTGTAATAGCTCGAGAATACTTTAGCCATTCCAGTTGGCGCTATAAAAAAATGCTTTATGGTTTCAATTCGAAGTTGTGAACTGATGGGTTTCGCGAACATAGCGTGCCTCGCCATACGGACAGTCGGTTGCTACCGTTACGTGATCAGGGGTGTGCCATATTGTCGATAAAGGCTACTGAGGGCCACTATGAAACATTCCATCACTTTCAATTGAGTGGCTCTCGATCTTAACAACGAAACTTTTCTCTCAGGTGATTGCTACTATGGTGTGTTAGCAGCCATGAGCAATTCGTTTTTTGGAGGCCTGTTTCAGAGGGGTATGAAAGTAGCAGCAAACTTTTTCATAAGAAATGCGCGCCTAACTATTTTTTTTACGCATTAATGAATGGCCATATTTGAATAGAACAAGACACCAGAGTAATAGGAACCATGATGACAGCTTCGCTGGGCAGTGTCTTTCTAACAACGGATAACATGTTGACGCCAATTACCAAATTTTTCTTCCATGCAAAATGCAATGCCTCTCATAGCTAAATACTAAAGGAATGTTAAGTGTTTAGCGAAGCATCATACACAACTTCGCGCGTTGAATTTGCAGATATTCATTTTTTAGTCAAAATTTACAGACAGACACGGCGCATATATGCATTGCAAAACCTAGTAGACCCCTTTAACGCTACCTAGCTTGCGATATCCAAGCCGCAAAGTTTCTCGACTCACACGCTTTTGAAGAAGAAACTGTGGTTAAGGTATGGCAGCTGAAAGAAGGCGACGTATTCTTCAATACGTACGGCTCGAGCCACCCATACCCCAAGCATACACGAAGGGAACGAGCGAGCCGGAGCGAGCGGCGTCCTGGCCGTGACGTCACTCGCGAGAGGGCGCCACTCCTAATTCTCGCCGCTAATAGCCACTGTGTATGCGTGTTTTGTTATGGTTCCGTGTTGAGTTCCCCCTATTGTTGACGACATATAAATGATCAACTATGCGGTATTACACGATTTGTGTCGTCCAGCCATTCTTCCTGACAGCTTCGATACTGATATGCACGTCCCTAATATTGCTTTGTTATCGTTTCTTTAATGTTTCGTGAATATCTGGCTTATGATCTTTTTTATTGTTTCACTTCGTCAAATGGAATGGGACTAACCAACTGAACTATAAAGCGGAGGCAGCTTTCTTATATGTGCCGCTTTATTGCAGCATCTGTGAGGAGCACCTTCCTAGACGCTTAGTGGCTGGAGTCGCGAAACGCTGGTTAGTCGGAGCAGCTGACAGGGATGGAGGCCGTAGCGAGAGAAGGCGTCGTGATCCCGCTTCAAGCCCACCATGAACTAGCGTTTGAAACTTTTGTGAACGTGTGGGTGTACATATCCAAGACAAATACAAGAAATAAAGACCTGTATAAGAATATTTTGCCTGGCATTTATGTGGCATGAAAAGTACAAAAAAGCGTCGCTTTCGTGTGGTACTTCTATGCCGGCCACCACACAAGCATGATGCATGATGCGCATGCTGTTGTAAGTGCATGATGCAAATGCTACGATTTTTCGGAGCGTCAAAAGCAACGTCGGCTTTCAGCACCGGGCCGATGCAATGCCGACCATTATTGTCGTCAGGGCCATGGCTTGCCCGAGTGTCGATAATTTCCTGTCGGCAATTCTATCATGCTGATAACGCGCGTGCCGTTCGTTACTGGAAAGTACCGGGCTCGCAGCGTTAAAGAAAGGAAACGCATCAAGGCAGATGATTATCGTTGTGTGGCAGAAGGGGCACTCCAAAGGGTGTAAACTGTTCTTAGAGTGTGGCTTGCGCGTTATCAGCGTGACGGCATTCTCGACAGAAAAGTAGCAAATGCCGAGTTTTCAAGAAAGGAAACGCAAGCAAGGCACACTATAAGAAAAGTTTACACTCTTCGGAGTGTATATTTGCCACACAACGATAATCGTCATCTGTCCTGCCCGCATATCCTTCCTTGAAAACGCTGCGCTTGTCACTTTCCTGTTGGGAATGCTATGTCATGCTGATAACGCGCATGCCGTTCGTTACTGGAAAGTACCGGGCTCGCCGCGTTAAAGAAGGGAAATGCGGACAAGACAGATTACTATTATTGTTGTGTGGCAAACATACACCGCAAAGGGTGCAACTGTTTTTAGAGTGCACACAACACTCCAAGAAAAGTTTACACCATATGGAGTGCCGCTTCTGCCAGAACGATAATCGTCCTCTGCCTTGATGCGTTTCCTTTCTTTAACGCTGCGAGTCCGGTACTTTCCAGTAACGAACGGCATGCGCGCCCACATGAAAATGGGCTCTGAATTTCTAGCTGGAAATGGTCTTTCCAGCCAGGTTTCCAACTGGAATCAGCCCTTCCAGCTAGAAATTTTCCAGAGCCAGCTGGAAATGGCACTTTCCAGCTTGAAGTGGGATCCACCTCAGCTGGTTTTTCAGCTAGAAGCAGCACTGCCAGCTGGAAGTTTTCCAGCTTCAGCTGGAAACAACTGGATACAGCATTTTTTAGCCGGAAACAGCGCTTCCAACTGGAAACAACTGGATGGAGCATTTTCCAGCCGGAAGTAGAATCTATCGACTGGAAAGTGGAGCTTCCCACTTGCATTAAGACATTTTTTGTATCTGCAACATGCCCATATTTAGCCCTAGGTGGTGTTTCTATAAGGACGAAGAGCTTTTACTCTTGCAGCAGCAAAAAAAAAAAAAAGAAATTATTCGTTTGTGTTGTGACAACAATCCGGGTACCTTTGATCGCGATCGAAATCGATTGCAATCTAAAGTATCCTGTGTGATCGAGTTGCCAAAAAAAAAAATATCTCCAGGAAAAACTGCCACTTTTATTGAACCTTGCTTCTAGTAAACAAAAGCTACGCGCTCTTGGTCGACACTGTTATCTTGCTACAGCGTTATCAGCATATGATGGCATTCCTGACAGGAAAGTAGCGGGCGCGGCGTTTTCAAGAAAGGGAACGCATCTAGGCAGATGACGATTATCGTTGTGTGGCAGAGATACACCCCAAAAGGTGTAACTTTGCCTACACTCTTAGGCAAAGTTGCACCCTTTGGGCTGTATCTCTGCCACACAACGATAATCGTCATCTGCCTTGCTTGTGTTTCCTTTTATGCGTAGCATATTACGAGAGCTCAACCTAGCTCCTCAGGCGCGGCGGTGTCGCCTTCAATACCACGTGACACCGTTACGTCACGACAGGGGAGAAACGGGGCTCCAACTCGCACCGTTGCTCGCGACGTCGCCCCCCGCATCGGACGCGGTGAGCGTCGAGCAACGCAGCGTTCGGCGCGACAACGATTTATTCATGAAGTGGACCGCGTATACGGTGTGGCGTCTTAACTTCGCGAGTTGTGTTGCGAGAAAGGGCAGCGGCGGGTTGAACAGCGTTGGCGCTCGGTCGTTCTAATTCACATCGGTTCAACGCGACTTACACTTTCGTTCGCGATGAAGCTGCATACGGATCGTTTTTATGAGAAGCATATACTAGCCGCACAAGCACGCTCTTCCTTGCTGCGCCGCGCACGGCCGCGTAGCTGCCATATGACGTCATAACAGCTGTAAAGCGGACGCTTAAGCTTCGCCTTCAAGAGTGGAACGCGACAGCGTTCCCGTCGACCCGCCAAGGGGTGTAAGACAATGGGCTACGGCGCAGCGACTACGCACCCCGCATTGGACGCGGTGAGCGTAGAGCAACGCAGCATTCGGCGCGGCAACGAAATGTGCGCCTGAGCAAGCGACGCACGCCTGAGCCGACTACGACGACACCGGCTTTTCTGCGACACGAGCTCCTTAACGCTGTCGCGTTAAAATAAAGGCTAGTATGCTTCGCATCCTGGGCGTAACCTTAGCTAAGCCACAGCCATTTTTTTTTTTTTGAAAACGCCGCGCCCGCTACTTTCCTGTCGGGAATGCCATGTCATGCTGATAGCGCGCATGCCGTTCGTTACTGGAAAGTACCGGGCTCTCCACGTTAAATAAAGGAAATGCGGACAGACAGATGACGATTATCGTTGTGTGGCAAAAGGGTGTAATATTGGGTAAAAGTAGACAAATTCAGGCTGGTGCTTGCAAACAAATACTATACAGCCTTGCAACAGATAGATGAAGATGACATAGAGGGAATGAATGAAACCGTAATTAACTAGGCTGGCTTCAGAGGCAGCAGTTAAAGCAGGAGGCAAGGCACCAAGGCAACCACGCAGAGGAAGAATTCTATGCTGGCCTGTACAGTACCCAGAGGAGTCGGGATAGCTCCATTAGAAACAGTAATGAACAGGATACAGAATCTCCTCCTATAACTAGCGATGAGGTCAGAGGGCCTTGCAAGACATGAAACAAGGAAGAGTGGCAGGAGAAGATGGAATAACAGTCAATTTAATCAATAACGGAGGAGATATAATGGTTGGAAAACTGGCAGCTCTATATACAAAGTGTCTATCGACTGCAATGGTCCCAGAAAACTGGAAGAATGCAAACTTTATACTAATACACAAGAAGGGAGACGTTAAAGAATAGAAAAATTATAGGCCCATTAGCTTACTCCCAGTATTACATAGAATATTCATCAAAATGATCTCCAACAGAATAAGGGCAACGCTGGACCTTAGTCAACCAAGGGAACAGGCTGGCTTCAGGAAAGGATACTCTACAATGGATCACATCTATGTCATTAATCAGGCAGTGGAAAAATCTGCAGAGTACAATAGGCCTCTCTATCTGGCTTTCATAAGATTATACGAAAGGCATTTGATTCAGTAGAGATACCAGCAGTCATGGAGGCAGTACGTAATCAAGGAGTACAGAAGGCCTGCGTAAATACCTTAGAAAATATCTACAGAGATTCCACAGCTACCTTAATTCTACGCAAGGGAAGTAGGAAGATACCTATAAAGAAAGGGGCGAGACAGGGAGACGCAATCTCTGCAATGCTATTCACTGCGTGCTTGGAAGAAGTATTCAGGCTACTAAACTGGGAAGGCTTAGGAGTAAGGATCGACGGTGAAGATCTCAGCAAACTTCGGTTTGCTGATGACACTGTTTTATTCAGCAACACTGCAGATGAGTTACAACAAATGATTGAAGATTTTAATCGAGTGAGTCTAAGAGTGGGGTTGAAAATTAATATGCAGAAGACAAAGATAATGTTGAACAGATTGGTAAGGAAACGAGTTCAGGATTGGCAGTCAGTCTCTAGAGTCTGTGAAGGAGTGTGTTTATCTAGGTCAACTAATCACAGGGAACCCTGATCATGAGAAGGAAATTCATAGAATAAAATTGGGTTGTATTGCATAGGGCAGACATTGTCAGCTCTTTACTGGATGCTTACCGTTAGCATTGAAAAGGAAAATACACAATCAGTGCATTTTACTGGTGCTGACATATGGGGCAGAGACTTGGAGACTGACAAAGAAGCTTGAGAGCAAGTGCTTGAAACTGCGCAAAGAGCAATGCAACGAAGAATGCTAGGCATAACATTAAGAGACGGAAAGAGAGCGGTTTGGATCAGAGAGCAAACGGGTATAGCTGATACTCCAATTGACATTAAGAGAAAAAAATGGAGCTGGGCAGGTCATGTAATGCGCAGGTTTGATAACCGTTGGACCATTAGGGTTACAATATGAGTACCAAGAGAAGGGAAATGCAGTCGAGGACGGCAGAAGACTAGGTGGAGCGATGAAATCAGGAAATTCGCGGGCGCTAGTCAGAATCAGTTGGCGCAGGAAAGGGGTGGATGTCTCATTTTCCCTTTATTAATTTCTTCTCTCCACCTTGCGGGTTTCCACAGAACTCTTACGTCAGACATTATATTATGTAAGTTTGAGAAACCTGGTTTCCAAGAACTGAAGTGCTTGTCGCAGTGAAACCACAGCATGGTTAAGCGGCAGTCTGAGCATCGCCGTTCACGGCAATGCAGTGCAGCATACTAGGAAAAGTAAAACCATACAAAACCTTCAAGGCAGACTTCTTGCTCTTTATAAATCCGTTGATAATCCACTAATGCTTTCAATAAATTCTTGTGGGATGTCCTTCCTGCAGCTTTTTCACATGCAAGGCATTTAAGAAATATACAACATATGGAGTTTATTGGAGATAATATAGTTCTATATGCAGAACACCACCACAAAGTTTGCACGAAGTCTTTATACACAAAATTGCAACAAAAATTTTTGGTCTTCACACATATACATGGCACTTGATACAAACTTCACTATGGCAGTTTCCCTTACACCGACTCTCCTCACACGCCATAATTTTCTTTGTAACCGCAGTGATCAGCTGCATGACAATTTTAATTCATAGCTTAACCCATTATTAAAAAGCAAGTGCACAATTTGACAGCTCTTCTTGCCCTCCGCCCCTAAAACACCGTCCTAACAATCTCCAAACTGTATCTGTATTTGATTTGGGAATCAAACAAAGTGACTGCAGAAAGCTTTTGAGAAAGATATTGAACATAAAAAACCTTTTGAGCCTATTCAGGGAACCTGTACTAAGCATACCACAATTTTGATGTGTGCTAGCAGTAAACTAAAAGAGACTGAACCATGAAGCACTTCCCTATTCAAAAGAAGACCAAACACAAGATCAAACATAACGAACAGTGAAAGCTATGAAGATGCAAATTACGTGACTAAATGGCCAGTACAAATGGTCAGCGAAATTTCGGGTAAATGAACCAAGACACTGGCAATGTAAACTGCCACGTGACTGGGAAACAACTGTTGGCAATCTATTCCCTCTAAACCTTTCTCATTAATGTAAATGTGTAGCAGCAATTATGTGGATGTCATTATAGGTGTTGCACAGGAAGTTATTAGAAGACACATTGATGAAATGCTTCTGTGCCAAAATGAATTAAAAACAAAAACCAATGCACTTAAGGTTTTCTAAAAAATTATATTCTGGGATTTTATGCCAAAACCACCATATGATTATCAGCCATGCTGTAGTGGGGGCCTCTGTATTAATTTTGATCATCTGGGGCTCTTTAATCTGCACCCAACACACGGTACACAGGTGTTTTTGCATTTCGCCCACATCAAAATGCGGCCACAGTGGCCGAGATTTAATTTTGGGCCCTCGGGTTTAGCAGCGCGACACCAAAGCAACTAGGCCATCATGGCAGGTAAAGTGTTTTGGAGACAACCAAATAAAATATTATCAAAACGAATTGTCAGGTACAGTACAAAAAAAAATAAAACAAACAAACAAAGAACTTGCTACAATGGACATATAAAGCTTTGGTGCATGCAGTCCTGCAGGATCAATGTGCACGAAAAGCAGGGCTCACTTTTTGGGACAGACACTTTATTGACGCCTATGCACTCTTGCATGGTCAATATACAGATTTCCTTAAAATGGCAGTGATTTTCAATGCAATACTCTTTGTATGCCAAAATAATACTTTGTTCATCACAGCAGAGATCAAGTGTCCCTCAGTTCACCAACAAAAAAACATTATGCTTCATTTGCTTAATGGGGCTGACAACTAATCTTTATACGGTACCTATTTTCAAAATGTAGTGGAATGTTTACCATCCTGAGTGACCAACCCCTACAAGCAGCTGGGTGGTAAACACCCTGGAACATATTTATTAATAATCATTATCTTTGAAGTCATGAACGTGTAGTCCTATGATGGAAACAGAGAAGCAAGTGTGATGCCAATTGTACTCTGACAATAAGTAAAAAAGACCCTGACCACACAAAAACAAAAGAAAAAAAAGAAAAAAAAGAACAACATGTTTTGGCTAACCTGATAGGAGCTGAAGGGTCAGGGAAGCCAACATGACCTTGTTTAATTTTTTTCTGTAGTTGGCATCCTTTTTACGGCTTTTCCCATCAAGGTCCTTAGGCTTCCATCAAAATCTTGACCTAAATTGTGCCAGGAGCCAAGTGAAGCTGCAAGAATATATATTTGTTTACATTGATGATCCTTTTGTACTTATGCCTTCAGAACTGTTGAATTATTTCTAATAATATATACATGTACTTGCTACTCCCTGACCTCATGCTTAGCAGTGCAATGCCAAAGCCAGTAAGTAACCATAGCGGGTAAATTATGGGCATTCTGTATCTCACTGGGAGATAATACAATGAGGAGGACTTGCTAACTCAGGCACACAAAACCAATTTTGCACATTGCCATGCAATGAGGGATGCTACTGTATCAGTCATTGCCATGACAGACAGCGTCAATTGTAAATATAAACCTTTTTTCTTTACATTGCAGTACACACTGATATTACAAATGCATATAAAATATAACAAACACTTTTAAACAAAAAGTGTAGCGCATTTAATGACAGCTAAGTTACTAGCATCAATTTGTGATCATGCAGGAGGCTCTAGTGTTTTAACAGCTTCACGGCAGTATGTTGTTAAGAATGCAGTTTTACACTAATGTGCCAATTTAAAATGATAATTACACCTTAAATGGCTCATATCCTGTCTTGATTCTATTAATGTAAATAAAGTACATTATTTTCATTTCCCTCATAATCTCGTAGCACACTTTGATCAGTTGTCAGACCCTTTATAAAACACTATAAATAAGTCAAGAACAGTAATGCTCCACTTTTAGTGAATGAAACACTATGTGCACTTATATTTCCTGCTTTCTATTCGAACATATTACTTTAGAATTGGACACAAGGCAGTTAACAGCCAAAGCAAGACAGCCCATTGCATAAACACAAGCAAGAGAAATGTACTCCATCGGAGCAAACAAAGAAAGTTCGATAACCAAGCCATTGGCATTGGCTATACAGACAAATGATGCACTGCAGCATTTTTCCGGGCAATGGTTAACTGAATCATCACTGGTAGCTCATGCAGTCTGCTGTACATACTCCCATGGTGCCCAGTTTACCAGCATGGGTCAACAAAACTAACCCATACTGGTTAAGCTACGTTCATGTCATTTATGGACAAGCTAATCAACAAAAGTTTCATTCAGTACTAGAGAAACCTGCTCGGCTTGAGTAAAGCTTCTACAACAGGGTTCTGCTGTATCCTAGTCACACAGTGGCCGACTGAACATACCCTTCAGTCTTAGATAAGGTAAAACACAGGAATTTCAATACAGATGGAACACTGTCAATGCTAAATGCCCTCGCACAAAGCACAAAAAAGTCTGCATATGTCAAACATGATAGCGTTCCTCTTGCTATTTACATTAGGTCTCCTCAATTTGGCTGCACTTTCTTCACTAGTTCAGGGGGTGCAGCACTCTAGCACTCGATTTGCCAGTGCAGCAAGCGCCACCTGCACTTCGGCACTCGATTTGACGTCGTGCTGCACGAGTTCATGTACACTTCGGCACTAGACTCTCCGCAAGGTCTTTTCTCGTGCACGTAGTGCAAGGCTTTTGATAGCAGACGACACATGCGGCTCCGTGGCCATGTGGGTGTTGGTAGACGGCATCAACGGCGCCTGCTATTAGTAACGCAGCACGGACGCCAGTTTCCTTGAGGATGTGTATGCAGCATCTTGTTAAGGGCGCTTTCCGGATTCAACTGCTGCTAAGTGCACTGAAGGCCGGGATTTTCCCTCAGGTCACAGTCGTTTGTATTAATTTTCACGAGCTTACCGCTACCTCGACGTTAAGTTTGAGCGAAACCACATCGGTCAGTCGTTTGAAACGTTGTGCCATATATGATTCAGAAAGGTGTGGAAACCACGCTTGGTTATGTTTGTTGAATAATGACACACCAATGAAAGAAAAGCCACAGCCGCCCAGTCGCAGCAGACGAAGGCCTGTACGTTTCTGCACTTTTCTCCTCGATTTGACCGTTGCACCGAAAGCGCTAGTGTCGCGCTACACTCACGCTTCAAGAACTGGCGCTGCACTGGCACGACACTTTTCTGAATTAGTGCAAAAGGTGCAGCCAAATCGAGGAGACCTATTGTGGGGTATGCACCACAGTACACAAAATGTGTTCATGCTCTGAAACCTTGATGTAACACAAAAGGCATAACAAAACACAAACACATAACAAAAGGCATAAAAACAACACAAAAAAAGAAAAAAAAAGGTTTCCTGAAACCTCTAGTACTTGCAAGGAAATGAGTCAGCTCTTGAAAATGTTCAAGCATACACAGGAATTGCTTCATAAATAGTATGTCGACACATCGGACATGTCTGTTGCTGCTGCTGAAACAGTGTTCCAAGGCACTGGGTACACAGGGCAAAATGACGACAAGGCAGAAGGATGACAGAACGTGCCTCATTTAGGCACACAACGCAAAGCTGTTTTTCTCGTTCCTGTTCAAGTTCTTGCTCGAGGCGATTCATTCTGTCCCTGCGTAGTGCAGTGGTTCGTCGCAAAGTCATCGTAAATGGAGGAGGCGATGGACTTTCTCTCATTCCGTTGGATTGCCGCCGCCGCTGTGGCTTCCAATATGTGATGGCGTTGACAAGACGCAAGGCACGTCGCCACACGGTTCGATGTGCTCTTGCACGAACAGCAATCTTCAAGATGATCGCTGTCAGCAGTAGGATTACTAATCCGGTGTACACGTCCCCCGGCTGACCGAAGAGAAACTGCGACAGCACACAAGCCGTAGTGACGGTCGCACTCACTACGGAGCCAACTGCCGCCATAACACAGGTCAAAATGAACATTGCGATCTCAGATACAACGTAGAGCGCATAATGCCCAAATTGAACTGCAATGTACGGCAGAATTTGCAACAACAGTACTACTGAATTCAGCAGAAGTGCCACGAAACTGTGGCATGACGACACAACTTCGGATGCTGTTGAGACCACTCCGTTGTATCCGTTCACAAAACTTGTCTTCAGAAAAGCCACTAAACGAAGCAGGGCATATAAAGTCCTGACAATGCAGTCTACACTGCCATGGACTATTGCGTCGGTTGCGTTGACGATGAAATCGACGAAAGAGACGATGTCCTGACAGAAGAAGGTAAGTTCTGTGTAAGCTTGGCACAAGCATTTCCCGAAACAACGAAGCACGCTCGTTGCATAGAAGCAGGCATCAAGGATAATGCTTCCAAGAAGTTCGTTGGCCCGCAGAAATAAGCACACAGCAGCAATGCAGCCATCGGTCAAGCTGCTGAATGTCCACAGAATGGCAGAAATTACGTTCATAGCAGCTCATTCACGAATTAACCATAAAGCACAGCAGACGTTACAACATCGAAACCGTCGAAACCACAGAATTCGAAAATCAACTACCACCCTCCACATACTCTCTAAAGAACCAACTTACCTTCTCAAATGCTGTTGCTGACGATGGCGCTGTAGCGCTGTCTACTGCGTCGAAACCGAGCGACTCCGCGACCCTGCCAAAGAGGAAGCTTTAGCTCGGACGTAAACGCACAATTCGTTTTTCTCGGCAACCACTGCACCAAACTTGACGAAGTTTGTTGCATTTCAAAGAAAGAATGAAGATCTGGTGACACTTGGTTTCAACTTTTTATTTAGGTCGTCAATTTTTTTTATTAAAAATTGGCACAAAACTAAAATTTTCCAAAAACGAAGACACTAGTTTACAACTCTGTAACTCAGCAGCTTGACCGATGGCTGCATTGCTAATGTGTGCTTATTACTACGGGCCAACGAACTCCTTGGAAGCATTATCCTTGATGCCTGCTTTTATGCAACGAGCGTGCTTCGTTGTTTCGGGAAATGCTTGTGCCAAACTTACACGTGAACTGATCTTCTGTCAGGACATCGTCTCTTTTGTCGATTTCATCGTCAACGTAGACTGCATTGTTAGGACTTAAGTGCCCTGCTTCGTTTAGTCGCTTTTCTGAAGAGAAGTCAGGCCCCGTACACTCTCAAGTTCAACAAATGGCCACAGAGGGCGAAAAATCAATCGAGGCGCGTTTCAGCGTAAGCGCGCAAGTGGAGTTACTGTAATTTGGTCGAATACTTTAGTTTGTGCTTTCTCTGCTAGGGGCGCTAAACATGGTGAATTTTTTACTTTACACAAACCATTGACATAAACAATCGAGGTGTCTAAAGATGTTTTGTTACCTCAGGCAAATAGGCAGTTGATTTTTTTTTAAAATTTGATTGTTGAAGCTGCTTTTTAGTCATAGCGTCAAGGTTTTTGTACTTGATTAACCACCGACAGCCGACAGCCTATTGGCATCGATGTGTTTCCTGGCCGTTGGCGTTCGAATACTACGGCGGTAAAACATTTTCGAAAGCATGCTGGTTTCGTCTGCGAGTCATTACATAGACTTGCTGTAAAGAGGTCTACTCTTGGCAAAAAATAGTGCCTCATTTTGTTTAGGCGTTGATTATCATGATGAATGCGGCGGAGGTTGAGGGAGTACGCTTGAAGGTACGTTTTTATGCCGTTGATCTCCATAACACCGTAAATACGCAAAGCGATGTCACAGAACACCCGATCATTGTGTGTTCTCCGTCATCGCTTGTTTGCTGTACGCCTACTAATTCTTCATTTCTTCAAGTGTTGTATCCTCCTTTTGTCCTTGTTCTCTTGTGCTTCACTTACAGTATGTCGTTCCGTCAGCTGCAATGCGCATTTGCAAAACCAATACGTTTGATAAGACGCAGTGGTTGTCATAATTTCACTATACATGTACTAAGCTGGCACATATATGGTTCAGATACAGATGCCTGTATGCGGACTTGCACGACGTTGATGCGGAGATTAGGATAATTATGACAGAGGCAGCTGACGGCCGTAAGCTGTTGCATTCTTTCCGCCAAACTACCCGGCCTGGTAGTGCTGTAAAGATGCTGTATAAAAGTGACACGCGGTGACAGGGAAATTATTATACTTAGCAGCCGACCGTACGTTTTGTTGCTTAGGTCTTCTTTCTGGTGCGTTTGTGCTACCCTTATTAATGAGCCATTTCTTGCCTATGTTCTTGACTATGTAACCGCGTTTGTGTGGATGCGTAGACGTGTGCTTTTTGTTGTACTTGTAAAATGCAAATAAAATATTTTCAGGCTTACTCAATCTTTGGTGTCGTGTGCGTTTATTCCAGTGGAGGCCATCGTGCCACCTGGAAACCGCATTTTGTCAGTAGCCCTACACGAAATGCAACAGCTGGAGCGCGGCGGCACAACTCGGCGTAACGGCGGCGTAATAAACGAAAAACAGCTCGGGATGCCCTTAAAAGTCAATTCAGAGTGTGCCTTAACTCGATATGACTCAGCGCTACATGTATTCTGCGCCTCGATCGTGCTCCCGCCAGTTTGGTTGCTGTGTGGCAAACGTAGCGCCTACTTAATATAGGCGCTACGTTTGCTACACAGCAACTAAACTGGCGGGAGCACGATCGAGGCGCAGAAGCCAGAAAACCAGTAAAGCCACAGAACACCTGGTAAAGCGTGTGCAAAACCCCGTTTCCGTTTCCTGTTGTACAGCGCCACCCGTGGTCACATACTTTAGTTCACAACGCCACCGCTACGCTTATTTCCGTAGCACTGTGGAAGGTACAGTTTCCCTTCTCTAAGTTTGTATAGGTGTTCTGTGGAGAAGTTTTGTGAATGAAAAATGATGATACTATACTGTGAATTGCATCTAATAGTACATCTAAAGCGGACACAATTGATATGTCACACATGAACCTCAAAAAATTTATACAACTTTTGCAGAACCCTTGTAAACAACGTAACAAATTCACGTAAGATATTAGATGACATATAGAATTTGTCCGCTTTCAATGATCTAATGGATGCCGTTTACAGAACCGCGGTATCCGTTCTCGATGCAGAGCTATGAATTTGTAAACTTCGTGCTTCTATTTTTTTTTTCAAACTCAAATTTTTGAAAATATTTTTAACAAAATTCAGCCCTATATCGAAATGTCGCTTTCAACAGTCACTATAATTTAATTTTCTCTCTCAAATGCAACAAATCTCATTAAAATCGGCCCAGGGGTTATCTCAGAAAACTGTTTTTGCGTTTTACATGTATTTGAATAGGCCGCGTCGAAGTTCGGCCCAGCTAAAGCAAGCTTCCTCTTTAAAAAAAAGAAAAAAAACCTGCTAGAGTTGAAATTATGTCCCGGAGGTGAAGCCGCACAGGAGGGGCATGGTAAAACTATAAATAAACAAGAAAACTGGCGAAGAAGCGCTTTTTGCACACTGCCCACGGGTTCATTAACCTCCTTCGTTAATCACGCCTTATTTTTACCAGACAGATACTTATCTACGGGCATCTCTGTAGTACCGGTTTTACTGTGAAAGCGTGAAATCTGAATGTACCGGCATATTGTGTTTGAGAGAAAATCATCAATATTCTTACTATTTTCGTTGGAAACAACCAGCTTTTATTTTATAATTAGCCTAGCATATACAAAGAGCCAAATAATTTGATCTGTAAGCGAACATCATGTTTTGTGGTGGGAAGCATCCATTTGCATGGACGCAATGAAAGCCAAGTCAAGCGCTGTTCGATGCTTTCCGGTGCGCCTTTTTTCCCTTCCACAATGCGACAATGCTACCGTTCACGTGCGTTCACTTCGATAAAGCGTGCGTATGTGAGTGTTGAGAGCCAGCCGTGTCGAGTTCGGTCGCAGGTAGTGCATTCTAGTTGCAATTATGCATCGAGTTAGCTGACTATAGGAGTTTTCAGAACGTGATCGTGATGAGTTTAACGTCAGCCGGCTTGAAGTGCAGAGATTTGCACGCGTACCTGAAAACGCTTTCGCCGGCTACGCTGGACAAGCTCTATACTCATCCAGCGACATGCTTGGCCGTTTTTCGGTATAGTTGTCATAGCGATTGTGTCCTGCTGAATGATGTGCTCTAATTATGTGCTCTCGTTACAGAGAGCTGCCAATCATATCACGTCATTATATTATGCGATTGCTGTTTGTTGAACAGCCTGTACCGCAAGCTGTAGTTTCATCTTGGAATGAACAAAAATATGTCAAGTAAGTACCACTTGCATGGATTACGTTAGCATGAGTAAATGCCCTTACATCGCCAAATTACAGTGTCTTATGACTGCTAATTGGTTAGTGTGTTGTCGCAACGTATTCGCAAGGATGGATGGATGATTGTGGCTCAACCCTTTGAATCGGGCGGCGGCGACGCGCGCCACCTAGCCTTTAATCGTTCTATATGCATGCATACCTATGTATTTACTCCTTTACTTTTGCGTTGATATTGTCCACCAATCAGATAGCCTCCGTTTAGTTATTTCTACCTCAAGTTCCGTAGACTGTCACGCCACCCAGCGGCTATCCGTGATTTTTTTTCAAAGAGTAGCGAACTCCAGGCGGCGCAGCGGTAGCGCATTTGCTTGCTTTCATCGTGGCGGCCTTTAAGCTTGATTATCTGTTTTTATGCATCGTTTGTGCAAGGTGAAATTCAAAAGCAATCGCATGTGCTGCGTGCTGCAATGCACCAACAGCTGTGGCTAGTGAAGGGAACCTCCACTCGTTCCCCAAAGATGCGGCATAGAAGTAAGAAGGGTTGTTGTGAATTGGCAAGCAGGTCACACCACCGATAAAAGTGTCCAGTGCTCATTTCATCGACAGTGACTTCTTCTGAAGCCATGTAGTTAAGAAAACAAAAGTTCTTTACTTATGGGAATTCTTTTATTTGTTTGTCTGCGGAGAATCGATGCGTTAGTTAGAAAAATAAAGCTTGCGACAGTGTATTGCAGCAGCGCGAACAACGGTGGCTTTGATCCCAAGTATATGTAGTACATGGTGAGCGTTGGAAGTATTTGCTAAGGTTTGACCTGCATCAACTCGTAGTGTGTGGTTGCTGCGGTGTCTTGTTTCGTTAGAAACGAATGTTTTCGTTCTCGCTGCACCCCGTGCTCCGCCGCGCAGTCAAGCTCGAGCTGCGCACTTGTGGCCAGTGCAACAAGAATACATGAGCATTTAAGGTAAAAACTGACATGTTTGTAGCACTTTGTAGCAGCTCGAGAGAAATGCTACAAGTAGATCTATGTGGACAGGCATAGTAAGTATTGGACCATGCTTCATCAGCAGCAGGCTGCACTGTGGTTGCCGTTGTCTTGTCTCGCCAGAAATGCATACGTTTATGTTCTGGGCTGCACTCTATGCGTCAATGTGCACCCACACTTTGCAGCTACAGTGGCCCTGAAAACAAGATTGGTAGAACTTATAACACAGACACTGAATTCGCGATGGGAGTGCAAAAAGTGTCTGTCATGACTGCTCGTCACTCGAACGATAATAGAACTTCACCAGCGAAAAATAAAACAACTGGCTTGGCTTTCCTTACATCTGCATGCGCTAGCATATCGACGTACAAAGAAGACGTCTGAAAAATCGCAGTTTGGATAACCTTAGAGATATGCTTCCTTTAATTATAGAATATAAGTATCTGCTTATAACAACTCAATATGTGAAAGTAACTCCAGAACACCACAGAGCAGTAAAATTGCTCATTGTCGCAAAACACCATTGCGCGAAAGGTAGGCTTTGTGGGCCATCGTATTTAGCATTAAGAAAAAGCAAAAAAACAAGTTGACGTACCGCGATAGAACCTTCTCGGTCATAAATAAACTCCAGCCTGTGTGGCTTCTGCCAGACGTGATTTCTGCAGGCAAAGCCCTTGCACAGTGACAGACGATGCGCTGTAGGCCTTCACTCCACAAGAAATAATGCACATGGCATTCATGACTTCTTCCCCTTCAGCGATGCACCATATTCGCTTTGCTGAGGTGTCTATATTGTGCATGATGTCACTTAGTGACAGTGATTGTGGAAAAGGTAGAGCCATCTTGAAGTGCTAAGCCAAATATGAGCTGACATGCACATGTGCTCAGGGGTTCCTATATGTTTTGTGGGCACCATATTGAGTCGCCTTGCATGCCACCTATTGGCGACAGAACTTGCCAATAGCAAGAATGGGAGACTTCTGTCGTTTTCCCACCTTGCATGAATGAAGGCATTTTGCATTGCTGAGTTTATAGGAAGTTTAATTCATGTCGTTGTTATAAGGGAAACTGAATTGCTGTATCCTAGCATGCTGAAGCAGCTGCATTCACCAAGCATTCGTGATGCTTGCCAGATTTGTGAACTTCAGCTGTTTTAGAATGAAAACTCTACTACGCCATGTCCCGCAAGGTCATTCAGCGTGTCACGATGACGTTGAGCCACCGGAGTGCAAGTGTGGCAGGTGTCACGTCATGCCACGGGATCCGCTGCGTAGAGGTGTCGCAGCTGCGCTCACTCAGAGCCTTGCAATGCCACCTAAGCCGCGTTTACATGAATGCGACAGTGTCGCATTGCATCGCATTTCTTGCGCATCACATTCATGTAAACAGCAGTAATGCGCTAGAAAGGCGCATCGCATTAATGCACCAGGCGAGGGTAGATTTACGGACGCGAGTCGACTCTCGTGGAGCATGTAAACGCAGGATCGTCGCATTAGGAATGATGGGAAGGAATTAGCGACCAACATGGCAGCGGTCCCGGCTGCCCGCTTCGAATTGAATTTGGCGTTGCTTTTGTAAAATGCACTTCGTTCGCAGCAAATGACTGTGTAAACAGCTTTCGCTTAGTCTCAGGCCGCTTCGACGACAGGGTATTATGGATTACCTTGTGGTGTTTTCGAGATCGCTTCTCGTTCGAACGAGTCGAAGCCTAACGAAAGAAACATTCGAGATGTCAGCACTACCTATCGCTAGAGTCGGAAAATAGCCGCAACGACCGCATATGGCCTCCGAGATCCGAAGATCTCGCTTGCCAGCTAAAGCTGCAAAAAACGTACGCTGCTTCGCGTCCGCTACACTATAGCGTATAGCGTACACTATAGGTTGCGTACGCTAAACTAAAACTGTCTATTTCTCGGCACTCAACCACCAACGTGCACTCGGCCCACTACCAGAAACCAGTTACACCGGAAGTCGGATGCACTTCCCTTATATGACACCGTGTGGCGCTACGTTCTCGCGAGAGTTAAGGCGCTACATGTAAACGGCGTCGCATCGCCTTTCCCAAATGCGCCTGGAAATGCGATGCGCCACTGTCGCATTCATGTAAACGGGGCTCTAGAGAGCCTCGCTGCTGCGGTACCACGTGACTAGGCGAGGGTTTAATGGCTGCTTCGCTGGCGCTTGGTCGCACAGTATTGTCCTGGACGGTGGGCCGGCTGGGCCGTCTGTGCGTGCGCTTCAGTGCAAGTGACAGGCTGAATTCAACAATCCAGTAGATATAGCTAGACGGCAGGCTGTGAAATCTCAAGCAAAGGCAAAGTTGCCTGCTGAAACACTGGAGCAAAGGGTGGCCAGATTAGCACGTTATAGAGAAGCTTGCCAAGCGCGGAAGCATCCGAAGATCGAAGCTACTGCAACCGCTGCCGTCATTCAGCAACACAAACAACAAGGAGAAGGAGACAAAGCCTTAGCTATAAGCAACAGCAGCCACAATGAACGTTTGACGAACCACGCCCTTTGGCTGGCGGCAAGCTCGACTGCGACGGCCTGGTTTCACTGTGGCTTCATGGACAACCCGTTCGGCAGCGTGTGTAATGTGTGTGAAAGACTGTGTCCTCACTTTAATGAAACACTGTGTGCATAGTCTTTGCAAAACCAAGGTGAACAGACCTTTCGCTCGTGGTAATTGGGTTTACAAGAATTAAACCTCAGCCAATTTTTTATTATACACACTATACCTGTTGGACACGAGATGGGTGGGAGCAGACACACTGCACTGTCTCGTCCATCGTGTTCCAATGCTGTATGACTTATGCATCACCAACATGCCCAACAAACTGTTGGCTAAAGCCAGTTGTGTCAGTAAGCCTGTGCTTTCATATTGGTGTGGTGGCTAGAGGAGTAGGTGTGCTGACCCACGACCTGCTGGAACTCCAGACCTGCACAGATATCCGGCTTCTATGGGAGCCACTTGCACCCACTCTCGTTCAACCAGTGGCCATAGGTGGCACTTTTATAACATGTTCGTCTACTACTCGGCGGGCGGCTGGGTGGCATGTGCGCACCTGCTCTTCTGCTGTGGCAGACTGCTAGCATATGTGACAATTTCTTGGGAAGACAACTAGTATGTCAAAATTGTTTAAGTGTACTCAATGTTGCGCTATGTAATAATATGTGAAACAGTAAACAAATTATGCGGAAATTTGGCGCTGCTCCTCACAAGAAAAATAAATAACAGATGAAGTGATTGATTACGTGTTTGTTTGGCCCACAAAATATGCATTGTGAAGCTTTTATGAAATTGAATCTAAGCTGTTTAAGATGGTGTATGATGCATCACGCAGAATCAATGCTTTTGTTACATGAACTTCCTGACGGGCAACATCTCAACCATGATCGCGATCCTAAGTGAAGTAGCAATTCTCCATAAAGAAAGTGACTACAGTGTGGAAACAGACGAGATATGGATAGCAGGAACAAACAGGTGCACTGCAGTCACTTGTCATTGTGAATTACCGACTGTTCCACACATAAAACTTGTTGCAATTACCTCTACATCATACTATGAGAAACTGATCACCTGCTACGCACTGCCAGCTACATTTAACCTCCAAATATTAGCATATTGTAACAAACATACTGATAAAGCCACTTGCATAACTTGCCAAGGGCTTTTTGTTTTGTAGTTGGGGGCCTGCATAATTATGTACATACGATGTGACAAACGGCATTTTTCATCATCGATTGATTGCCTAAACAGACGGTTAAAGACGTGCTGAAATAGTGGCACGAGAGCTGGAGCAGATCACAGAAGCAGACAACAGTGAACAGGTTATAACTCGCGTCTGCTTGTGTGTTCTGTCCCTAGTGGCAAAAGGGATGGGCTAGACCAGGCGTGCTGGAGCAGGGAGATCTGTGCAGGTCTGGAGTTTAGTAGGTCATGTGCCGACTGAGCGTAGCTCACCACTTCTCTGCATCATGACGCAAGAATGGCACTGCTGTCAGTAGAACGGTGCTCCTGCTTGGGTCGTCGTCCGTATGCGCTGTAGACAGAGTGTGTTGGAGGTTATCTGTGCCACCGTTTTCAGCTATGATGTATGCTTCAAATACCATTCTGAGCAGTACAAGCAAAGCCTGCATGGGGAATTTTGCTATCACTTAAATATACGAAGTTCTAGAATTATTTTTCTAGCTTCTATGCAAGAACCTAAATAGTACTAAAGATTAAGCGGTTTTGAAGAAGTATGGTGTTATCTTGAAATTTTATGCTGGGAACTGGTTCATAGTTTTTTTTCATAAATTCGGCACAGCCAAGTATTGTTTGAATAAATAAATTATGAGGTTTAATGTTCAGAAGCAAGTACCACACAGGCTATAAGAGACATCCCCAAATTTCATTAACATGCACCTAACCTTAATACATAATGGTTTTGCATTCTGACCCCATCAAAATATGTCTGTCACGGAAGGTTATTGAACATGCAACCTCTTCCTTAGCAGCACAGTAATAACCACTTAGCCATCACAGTGGGTAAGAACCGTTTAGATCAAGGATGTTGCACTTGTAGCTAGCCAAACCTATTGCTCCCATATAATTAAGTGTAGATGTTGTTCGCCTCTTTTAGACCTTTGTGCAAAATTGTTTACTACATTTGATGCCGTAGAAGGCAACATTTTGTATATTTTGACAAGTGAATTTACCTTTCCTGCAGAGTTATGGTGCAGCTTTCTGTTCCTTGCATAGAAACACAAGCGCCTCCAATCGAACATTATTGAGCGGTATAGTAGTCTAATTTGGATCATCAGAAGATACGGTAGCCCTAGAACCTGCCGCTGCCAGATTATGTGAGCATGAGGCAAGAATGCACTTGCTGCCAAGCTCTGCAAGTGCCAGCACAGAAATCTTGGAAGTCGTTGCAATTTGCACAGGTAGCTTCATTTGCAGCGTCTTGTGTCCTCTCCGAGCATGAATTTGCACTGATTTTGTGAACGCAGTGCCAAATAATGTTTCTCTCTTCTTTTCTTGGGCTTCATACTATAGAGATGAGTGGAAGTACTATATCATTGCATCTTTGGTAAACATCTCTTCATTAACCACCTAGGTGAAGCCATGTATGAGGAACTGTTCGTAAAAGTGTCATCTGCTACAGAGCTGATGTCCACTTTTGCTCTTGTTGGAGCCAAGAACAATGCTGGTTTAGGCCCCCTGACCTATAGTTAAGAGTGAAGAAATAAGTGTACATGTTGATATTCTTTGAAGCAGAAATACTGCCATTAATTGAGGTGACCTCCGGTGATTCGTCCTCGGAGATGAGCTTCCACTAACCTTGCCACTCACATTTTTGTCGTGCATGCTTCCAAATCTTTCAGGAACTTCTAAACACAGAATAACAAAACAGACATCTGTAACCTATCACTGCACAAACTTGACGGCCACTGATGACAATTCCCCCCTCTGTCTGCTTTATTTACTGCGCACCGTCTGCCAGAAGTGCCAGATGCGGGCTGTTCAGTACATTTATACCGTTCTACAAAGCGCAGCATCATTTTTGTGACATGATATGGAGAAGTGGTGAACTACGCTCGAGACGAGTCGGTGGGCACACCTACTTCTCTAGCCACCATAACATTGGCCTTCAAAGTATGTGATTGCCTACGTCGTGATGTAGATCAAATGTCTTCCTTTGATTTATAATTTGAAGTATTCAGTTTTCCTTGTTTTTCATTCCCTCCCCCCTCCGTTGATTTAGTCATTCCACTCTGTTTGAAATTGTGCAGAGACCATTTGGAGGCACTTGAGGCACTCACTGCACTGCACATTTGGACAGACTCCAGCCTTCCTGGTGGACTTCCAGGCTGGTCGTTAAGTGCAGTGTTTAGAAAGAACATCCAGATAGCACTCCTTGGAGGGTAAGCACTGTTGTTAGGCTCTGGAATTCTACATGGCTATTAGTGCATGTCTTTAAAACCAGGGTGCTGAACTGAAACATTGGCCTGAACTCAACGCACACCTTAACTGGTATTCTTGATATGTGCCTGAACCTGAACTGAAAAATATAACGACGGTTACCTGTCTGGAACAAAACAAAAATTTAAATAAATTATTGGGTTTTACGTGCCAAAACCACTTTCTGATTATGAGGCACGCTGTAGCGGAGGACTCTGGAAATTTTGACCACCTGGGGTTCTATAACGTGCACCTAAATCTAAGTACACGGGTGTTTTCGCATTTTGCCCCCATCGAAACGCGGCTGCCATGGCCGGGATTCGATCCCACGACCTCGTGCCCAGCAGCCCAACACCACCGGAACAAAACAGTTCAAGCATTTTCGGTTTGATGGAGCAGAGGAAGGCATCCTAAACAAAACAGCTTTTGTTTCACGGTTGAGCCTGTCCAGGCACGTACCCAGGAGGGGGCCCGGGCCCCCCCCCCCCCCCGAAATCAAGTGGCATACCCCCCCTCCCCACCCACGCCACCACTCCTCACACATTCCTAAAGCGCCGCCAGATCAATGTTGAGACTTGGCAGCTGTTTATCGGTCAGCATTATGCTGCCTTTTTCACTCCTTTTAGATGGTGGTAGTTGTCGGCATCTCTTGTAATGTGAAGGACAGTTTTCTCATAGATTCTGCACCCGCGCGATTAACTTGAGATGCGTTCAGTTGTCACCATTTATTCAACCGTCACGCACATAGCTGTTGCTTTTGTTAGTTCAACCTTCTTTGTTTAGGCTGATCCTGGGACCAGGAGAGGGATGCGGCTGTTACTCAGCTGGTCTGTACTCTCATGGAACGAGTTGCGGCCGGAGAAAATGCCAATTGTGTTTAACTTATCCCTTTGCTTCATTATTTCCTTGAGTTACGGCTCGCCGCGACGCTGGCAGATGCCCGGAACCATATACACGTGATACGGGTTAGATAAGGTGGGAAATAAAATAATGTGAAAGAGCGTCCATCATGAAACCCTGCAATAACCGTTAAATTCATAAGCAAGATGACTGTCGCCCGTTACCTCGTCTGTTTTTCACTAACTGTATATCACTTTTCGTGCAAAATTGGCAACTGGAAACAAAAATCGCAAGGAGTTGAGAAATTAAGCGATCTACTAAGGGAGAGAGCCAAGGCAACAACCAAACTGCAAGCAAAAGCGAATGATAAAAAGGTTAACCGTTGTTTATGAGAATATTTATGGATCAACATCTTTTTATTTAAAGGGGTGGAGACATCAAAATTTTCGTTCATGCGTTTGTTGATTCAAACGTTGCGTCATGCTTCAGGGAGCACGATACACACAGCGGGATTCATATATATCCGATAAATAATTCAAAAATAGCATTATTATACCGAGCGATTTCGGTTTCGGTTTCTGGGCTCCGGGGGATGCTATGACGTCACAGAGGAGGAAACGCAACATGGCTTGGTCACGTGGGCCACAAAAAATAGTGACGTAAAACTATGCTGCGTCGTCTGCTCGCGCATACGCGTGCTCTGCCAGCAGAGGTCAACTGGCGATTCGAAGTGCATGTCGCGATTATTATAATTATTGCGAAGAGCGACAACAACGGTAAGAAAACATTGCGGCTTGTGAGAGTCGGTGATTCATTCCGAAGCGCCGTGAGCTTTAGCTTCGAAGTGAACCGGAAAAGGCCTAGCCACGATATCGGTGGAGCCGAACGATCAGAGGCGGTGAAGCTGCCGTCGGTGCGCAGAGTGACCACTCCTCGGACGCTGATTGGCCGCTTCGCCGTACGGCTGCCGCACAAATGGGTCCCGGGCCCGTCTCTCTACGGCTAGGAAATCTCGCCGTTCGCGAGCAAAACCGCCGTCGTACGGGGTCCCGTGAACGGCAAACGACGTGCGGCGAGTTTCCGTGCCGGTAACGTGCAAGGGCCTTCACATTGAGAAAGGCCAAGCGAAGGAGAGACCGCTCCGAGCTGCCGAACTACGCGACTATGCGAGGAGAGAAGCGGACAACACGAACGCCGCATATCCTGGTCCCTTTCAGAGTCGGCCGGCTACTGTTTTACACTCAAACGTGCAAAGGCCCGTCGGCACGGCAACTCGCCGCACGCAGTTTGCCATTCGCGGGCCGCCGTGCGGCGTTCGTGTTGTCGACTTCTCTCCTCCTGTGTCCGTGTCTGCACGCCTTACCCCTTCTTTGCATTAAGAAAGGATTTCTATATGCCTGTAGCTCGGTCATAGTGGAGGCTATGCTCGGTTGCTCTGCTCAGCAGGCTCCGTAATCGGCATTTCATCGCTACTCATCATACGTCACGTTTTTGTGCTGGTGTGCTATGACGTCAATATTTTCGTTCCTCCTCTGTGACGTAGTAGCTGCCGCGCTAGCGATGGGTCTGGACTACGAGAAGGAGTTTTTAATGACTTTTTGGAGCTGAATTAAAATTATTTTGAAATGTTTGCAGCGTCCGATACCTCGTTCTGGGTGTCCTTGCATACGGAAGCAGCCTACAACATGCTTTTTATAGCCTCAAAATTTGGTGTCCCAACCCCTTTAAAAAGGAAGTACGGAAAACGCCGCCGGAAGTGGAGAACAATTGCTTGTTTTGAATGACGCTTCTACAGTTATCGGTCGAACCGTCTCACGTAGCCACTTCTCTGCTGTGCTTATGTGGGTGTTTTTCTAAGCTTTCGCGGTGAGCGCAGTACGTCTAGAATCGCAGAGTCCTGCGCTCTACGCGGTTGTATGGGACTGGCGGCCGCACAGCATTACGCAATTCGCGGAACTGTCAAAACTGATCAACAAGGCAAAAATAACTGATATTCGAAACTATAACATGAGAAAGACTGAAGAAGCCGTAAGAAATGAACGCAGCCTGAAATCAGTAAAAAAGAAACATGGCATAGGACAAACCATGATGTATGCACTAAAAGATAAGAAGGATAATACCATCAGCAATCTCGAAGATATAGTAAAAGCAGCGGAAAAATTCTAAGCTGACCTGTATACAGTACCCAGAGGAGTCGCGATACCTCACTTAGAAACAGTAGTGAAGAGGATACAGAAACTCTCCTATAACTAGCGATGAGGTCAGAAGGGCCCTGCAAGACATGAAACGATGAAGAGCGGGAGGAGAAGGTGGAATAACAGTTGATTTAATCAAAGATGGAGAAGGCATAATGCTTGGAAAACTGGCGGATCTTTATACGAAGTGTCTATCGACTGCAAGGGCCCCAGAAAACTGGAAGAATGCAGACATTATACTAATCCACAAAAGAGGAGACGTTAAAGAATTGAAAAATTATGGGACCATTAGCTTGCTCCCAGTATTATATAAAATATTTACCAAAATAATCTCCAATAGAATAAGGGCAACACTGGATTTTGTCAACCAAGGGAACAGGCTGGCTTCAGAAAGAGATACTTTACAATGGATCACATCCATGTCATCAATCAGGTTATCGCGAAATCTGCAGAGTACAATAAGCCTCTCTATGTGGCTTATATAGATTACGAAAAGGCATTTGATTCAGTAGAGATACCAGCAATCATAGAGGCACTACGTAATCAAGGAGTACAGAACGGTTACGTAAAAAGCTTGGAAAATATTGCTACATGCGTGTGAGATTCGTTTGTTTCAACGAGGCGCGTAGGCGCCACCACTCCAGAAAAGAGGAGGAAGAACGAACTGTGCTCGCGCTGTGAATTTAACTGGTCAGCTCTGCAACCGTTGTTGTAAATATATTCTGTAAATAGTTTCTCGTCTTACTGACTCGTCCTTCGCGTAATGATATCTACAGAGGTTCTACAGCTACCTTAACTCTACACAAGAAAAGCAGGGAGATACCTATAGAGAAAGGGGTCAGACAGGGAGACACAATTTCTCCAAAGCTATTCACTGCGTGCTTAGAAGAATTCAGGCTATTAAACTGGAAAGGCTTAGGAGTAAAGATTGACGGCAGATATCTCGGCAACCTTCGGTTTGCCGATGACATTGTTCTGTTCAACAACAATGCAGACGAGTTACAACAAATGATTGGAGACCTTAACAGAGAGAGTGTAAGAGTGGGGTTGAATATTAATATGCAGAAGATGAAGATAATCATAAATAGCCGGGCAAAGGAACAAGAGATCAGGATCGCCAGTCGGCCACTAGAGACTGTGAAGGAGTACGTTTACCTAGGTCAATAATTCACAGGGAACCCTGATCATGAGAAGGAAATTCACAGAAGAATAAAAATAGGTTGGATCGCATACGGCAGACATTGCCAGCTCCTGACTGGAAGCTTACCACTATTATTGAAAAGTAAGGTGTGCAATCAGTGCATTTTGCCAGTGCTGACATATGGGGCAGAGACTTGAGAGCAAGTTAAGGACCGCGCAAAGAGCGATCGAACGAAGATTGCTAGGCATAACGTTAAGACAGAGAAAGAGAGCGGTTTGGACGAGAAAGCGAACGGGTATAGGCGATATTCTAATTGACATCAAGAGGAAAAAATGTAGCTGGGCAGGTCATGTAATGCGCTGGTTAGATAACCGTGGGACCATTAGGGTTACAGAATGGGTACCAAGAGAAGAGAAACGCAATCGAGGACGACAAAACACTAGGTGGAGCGATGAAATTAGGAAATTCGTGGGCGCTAGTTGGAATCGGTTGGCGCAGGACAGGGGTGATTGGAGATCGCAGGGGGAGGCTATCGTCGTGCAGTGGACATAAAACATGATGATGATGATGATGATGATGATGGTGGTGGTGGTGGTGGTGGTGGTGGTGGTGGTGGTGGTGGTGGTGGTGGTGGTGGTGGTGGTGGTGGCCCCCCCCCCCGAAAAAAAATCCTGGGTACGTGCCTGAGCCTGTCTCATTTGTAGCATGACTTGCAAGGCGGTTTGTATGCAGAAGTTGTTGCGCATCATGCCCAAAATTGTGGGCTCCTAGTATGAGATGCTTGTAGTCCCAAACTCTGTCGTATTAGCTGGGAAGAAACGTTCTTCAAGGGCTTTCGAAGGTCTGCCTATTGTGTTGCAACCTTATGGTTTCGCTGTTAACTTAGGCAACTTAAACACCAGCCATAAATATGTAGAAAGGCTGACTGCGCTAATTAGGAGAAAATAAGAGCACATGCACCACGAGATATGCAGAGCAGAAGAAAGGTGCGCTTGAGGAGGGAACGTAGCAAGCCAACGAGAGGACTGGTAGATCACACCAACATATGTCACTATCCCAAGAAAGCCAAGTACACATATGTTATGACTCGAGCGGACCGGACCACTTCAAGTGCATGTATGATAGCTGCAATTATGCAGAAATTTTTTTTTATATGAACGTGAAGAAAATAGTCTGGCTTGCATATTGACATGTTTACTTGTTTATCTTTCTCGGGTGACTGCTTTTTCACTGGCTAACAAAGGTTAAGCATTAGCGCAGGACGTGCCTGCATGTATAGGAAGTTTTTCTCGAATGTTATCGACGGTTCTTTCTGTTGTCTCTGAACCTTGTGTAATCTGATTGTATGTACAATGGGAATTGTGTGGTACTTTTCTGGAAGACACGGGCACCAGCGATTATTCTGGAACCTTTGATGACTCATGTATGAAAGCCGACGCGCTTGCCCCGCAGATGAGATTTCAGTGATCGGTGACTGTCTTAGCTGCTACTGCTGTGCTTTGAGTGTAACTTGCCTTTGTGGGCACAGGTTCGCCCAATAAAAAGTTAGTTTCGTCATTCGCTGTTCTGGGACTGTTTTCTTCATCGTCACTACAACGTGACAGTATTATACTGCTCGCCTTCAGCACACTAGCATAATCGAAATTCATGCTGAGTAGATAAAGGAGTGAGCAGGGCATTTTTGGTGGTACCATTCGAGGTATTAAACAGGATCGTGTTTTTCGAGGCTCTCTGTATCTAAAATCAAAGCAACTTCCTGTTTTGTTTATGAGGAAGTACTCACATGGCACTCGCATAATGTCACCAAGGAATGAGCACTGTCTTGAACGTGTGATAGATGTGCAGTGTTGTTCTTGTTTCTTTTCTTTTCCTTCTTTTTTTAGAGACTCGCTGTGTTGGCATAGTGGCTTTAGCCATGTGATGCTAAGCTCGAAGGCATGGGATCAAATTTCGGCCATGGTGACCACATTTAGATGGGCGCCGAATGCAAAAACGCCCGTGTACCATGCATTGTGTGCCCGTTAAACCACCTCAGGTGGTCGTAATTAATCCGGAGTCCCCCACTATGCTGTGCCTCATAATCATATCGTGGTTTTGCCACGTAAAACACAAGAATTTAATTCAAAATTTTTTCTTTAGATTTCCTATAGCAAGGTCCTTTCAGTTTTGCCCCATGATGGTTGTGCTGCACAGTTTTTTATTGCTTCATAGACATTGCAATGCACATTAAGTGAGAAATGTCTTTCTTTGTGCAAATATATTTTGCCTGATTTTTCTTCTGTCGACACATATAGTTGCTGTTATTAGGTCAGGATTTAATTCGTTGTTTAACTTGTCGATTTCACCATGAAGCCATCTTATATTACCTGCAGTGTTTTGGCAATAGCAATTAAATTATGCAAAAACCAAAGCAGGCATTTATTTACACAGCACTGCTGGATTTTTTATTTTACATCTAGGTACCCAATTCCATACACTTATCAGATATACAGTCGAACCTCGATATATCGAACAGTGCGGTGATCGCAAAATAGTTTGATATAGCCAGAATTCGATATATAAAATCACCTAAAACATGCGCAATAACTTCTGCAAGTCAATCAATGAACCAAGGGCACAATCGGGGTTCGTTGTCTGGAGTGCACGTTTGGTTGCGCCGCACACAGTTGGTCTACGCCGCGCTGACTTCGTCAGCCGTGAGCGCGCGGTCGATTGCGCCGCACACAATTAGCCTCGGCAGCACCGACTTCGTCAGCCGCATGCAGTCGGGGCGGCCTAGGCCAAACACGCGCAGCACAACCGAATAATCATCCCTGATCGCGCCCCAATCGTGGCGCAGGTAATAAGCACTTGAAGCTTCGCACAAAGTATTTATTTATTTGGTTGCAAGTACTGCAGCAGTGTAGTCTGCTTCTTATTGGCAGCCGCATGCTTAAACATGGTGTCCTCAACATTGCCTAAACGATCCACAAGTGATTGGCCGGCTATTGAGCCGCAGTGGCGGCATAGAAGAGCCAAAGCAACAGCCTCTGTTGAAGTCGGGAACGCGGTAACATCAGCGCTTGCGGGATCAACCTCGGCAGTGTCTTCGTTTGGCCACTACTTCTGTTGCAATCTCCAGGTCCGTCAATCGAAGCATTTTGAAATGCCGTCAATAACAAAGTTTAAAGCGGCATCTGCCAAGGTGTCTATGAGTGAGCCGAGTGACCGCGCGCTGTTGCATGCTTTTGTGGATGCAAACCACCAGTCCTTGCGAGGCGAGGCAGGCGCAGTGCAGAAGTTCACAATAATCAGAAAATTAGGTTATGGGAATTCATCTTCCGTTTTTTTTTTTAACCTAGGTAGTAGGACAATAGGCAGTGTAATAGCAAGAGCTTGGTGGTGCAACTCACCGCCCCATTTCAAAGGGGACGCTCGTAACATCCATCCATCCAGCGGCACCGAGGTGTAGTTAGTGTGGTAAATGCAGTGCGTCGTTGATGTTGTTGAACTAGCCAAGCCGGTGCGTGCATATGCCGCTACATTCAAATGGCACCCTCGGCGCAATCACAGCAGTCAGGAACGCCCATCACGCCACCGCTATCTTTGACGGTGTTGCAGGAAAGCTCACCATCTGTCAACGGGAGCGCACATGGTCTGGGGTGGCGGAGTTCGATATATCCATTTTACAACTGACCCCGTTTGAAATAAAAAATAAAAAATGCATGTGATTTTCCAGGTGATGTAGAAAGTGTTCGATATGTGCGATATTTCGATATATCGAGGTTCGACTATTAGTTATATTAGAACAGACATGATTAAGGGCGGTAGTGTATGCACGCAATACAGAGGATGGTTCTGCATTGAGCTTGTAACACATATTCGCTATATTTGTTACTCTCCTTCATCCGTATCTGTTCAAATTGAGATGCAAAAGTCTGGTGTCAGGAGGTAAATTTGTAAAGTGAGGCGTCTTGAGTTGCAGCTAGAGGAAGCATATCTTTTTGCTGTAGCTATGTAACATTAAATTTCCATGCTGGAAACTACGTAAAAGTTGTCTTGTCTTCCGTTTGCTAGCAACATCATTCAGTAAATTTTCCAGATAAGAAACTTGTGCACAAGAAACTAGTTTAATAGTCTACGTGCACCATGTCACATGACACCGTGGGATGCTGAGGCTCAGAATCACTGCGCTGGTCCAGCTCGTCAACCGGTTTGACACAATGAACCAGTTCTCAAACTGTTAAAGCTTTTGATTACTGGAAACTGAACCAGAACAAAGTTGAAGTAGCTTGAACCCGAACCGAACCTGTATTTTTTCTGTTTTACCCGCTGTTTAAGACCTACATGGATTTCGAGGTGTATTGCTGTAGTTTCACTCAGTTCAAATGTGTGTCTATTTCATACACAGCCCTTTCTATAAGTACTTATATATCAACATTTCTACATCCCTTCATCAGTAGTAAATAATTTGTCATGCACTCCCCACTGGTGATAGCCTGAGAAACGTCCTTTTTGTAAATAAACTTGGATTAATCTTCTGTTGTGAGTTATGACATAGTTGTTATTGAAGTAGTCTGACATGAAATGTTCAAGTTGTCCAAATTTTTTTCTTTATACATACTGATGATGTTATGAAAGCGGGCACGTCCTGTGCTACCGGGGCTTAGCGGAGAGAAGAGAACTAGGCGTCGGATTCCTGATTAATAAGAATATAGCTGGTAACATACAGGAATTCTATAGCATTAACGAGAGGGTCGCAGGTCTTGTTGTGAAACTTAATAAGAGGTACAAAATGAAGATTGTACAGGTCTACACCCCTACATCTAGTCATGATGACCAGGAAGTCGAAAGCTTCTATGAAGACGTGGAATCGGCGATGGGTAGAGTGAAAACTAAATACACTATACTAACGGGCGACTAATGCCAAGGTAGGCAAGAAGCAGGCTGGAGACAAGGCAGTGGGGGAATATGGCATAGGCACTAGGAATATCAGGGGAGAGTTATTAGTAGAGTTTGCGGAACAGAATAATATGAGGATAATGAATACCTTCTTCCGCAAGCGGGATAGCCGAAAGTGGACGTGGAGGAGCCCGAACGGCGAGACTAAAAATGAAATAGACTTCATACTCTGCGCTAATCCTGGCATCATACAAGATGTGGACGTGCTCGGCAAGGTGCGCTGCAGTGACCACAGGATGGTAAGAACTCGAATTAGCCTAGACCTGAGAAGGGAACGGAAGAAACTGGTACATAAGAAGCCGATCAATGAGTTAGCGGTAAGAGGGAAAATAGAGGAATTACAGATCAACCTACAGAACAGGTATTCGGCTTTAACTCAAGAAGAGGACCGTAGTGTTGAAGCAATGAACGACAATCTTGTGGGCATCATTAAGGAGTGTGCAATGGAAGTCGGTGGTAACTCCGTTAGGCAGGATACCAGTAAACTATCACAGGAGACGAAAGATCTGATCAAGAAACGCCAATGTATGAAAGCCTCTAACCCTACAGCTAGAATAGAACTGGCAGAACTTTCGAAGTTAATCAACAAGCGTAAGACAGCTGACATAAGGAAGTATAATATGGATAGAATTGAACATGCTCTCAGGAACGGAGGAAGCCTAAAAACAGTGAAGAAGAAACTAGGAATTGGCAAGAATCAGATGTATGCGTTAAGAGACAAAGCCGGCAATATCATTACTAATATGGATGAGATAGTTCAAGTGGCTGAGGAGTTCTATAGAGATTTATACAGTACCAGTGGCACCCACGATGATAATGGAAGAGAAAATACTCTAGAGGAATTCGAAATCCCACAGGTAACGCCGGAAGAAGTAAAGAAAGCCTTGGGAGATATGCAAAGGGGGAAGGCAGCTGGGGAGGATCAGGTAACAGCAGATTTGTCGAAGGATGGTGGGCAGATTGTTCTAGAGAAACTGGCTACCCTGTATACGCAATGCCTCATAACGTCGAGCGTACCGGAATCTTGGAAAAACGCTAACATAATCCTAATCCATAAGAAAGGGGACGCCAAAGACTTGAAAAATTATAGACCGATCAGCTTGCTGTCTGTTGCCTACAAAGTATTTACTAAGGTAATCGCAAATAGAATCAGGAAGACCTTAGACTTCTGTCAACCAAAGGACCAGGCAGGATTCCGTAAAGGCTACTCAACAATAGACCATATTCACACTATCAATCAGGTTGTAGAGAAATGTGCGGAATATAACCAACCCTTATATATAGCTTTCATTGATTACGAGAAAGCATTTGATTCTGTCGAAACCTCAGCAGTCATGGAGGCATTACGGAATCAGGGTGTAGACGAGCCGTATGTGAAAATACTGAAAGATATCTATAGCGGCTCCACAGCCACCGTAGTCCTTCATAAAGAAAGCAACAAAATCCCAATAAAGAAAGGCGTCAGGCAGGGAGATACGATCTCTCCAATGCTATTCACAGCGTGTTTACAGGAGGTATTCAGAGACCTGGATTGAGAAGAAATGGGGATAAAAGTTAATGGAGAATACCTTAGTAACTTGCGATTCGCTGATGATATTGCCTTGCTTAGTAACTCAGGGGACCAACTGCAATGCATGCTCACTGACCTTGAGAGGCAAAGCAGAAGAGTGGGTCTAAAAGTTAATCTGCAGAAAACTAAAGTAATGTTTAACAGTCTCGGAAGAGAACAGCAATTTACAATAGGCAGCGAGGCACTGGAAGTCGTAAGGGAATACATCTACTTAGGGCAGGTAGTGACTGCGGATCCGGATCATGAGATGGAAATAATCAGAAGAATAAGAATGGGCTGGGGTGCGTTTGGCAGGCATTCTCAGATCATGAACAGCAGGTTGCCATTATCCCTCAAGAGAAAAGTGTATAATACCTGTGTCTTACCAGTACTCACCTACGGGGCAGAAACCTGGAGGCTTACGAAGAGGGTTCTACTCAAATTGAGGACGACGCAACGAGCTATGGAAAGAAGAATGATAGGTGTAACGTTAAGGGATAAGAAAAGAGCAGATTGGGTGAGGGAACAAACGCGAGTTAATGACATCTTAGTTGAAATCAAAAAAAAGAAATGGGCATGGGCAGGACATGTAATGAGGAGGGAAGATAACCGATGGTCATTGAGGGTTACGGACTGGATTCCAAGGGAAGGGAAGCGTAGCAGGGGGCGGCAGAAAGTTAGGTGTGCGGATGAGATTAAGAAGTTTGCAGGGACGGCATGGCCACAATTAGTACATGACCGGGGTTGTTGGAGAAATATGGGAGAGGCCTTTGCCCTGCAGTGGGCGTAACCAGGCTGATGATGATGATGATGATGATGATGATGATGTTATGAATCTCTCATAATTGACTAATGTCTAAAACTGCTAAGTTGATCTTAAGATTTGTATGACTGGTAACCATGCCTTAAAAGGGCCCCTCACCAGGCCAAATAGCAAATTTTTGTTATATGCTGGAAGTTGTTATGTGCCCTCTCAGGAGCGTTCTGCTTCAAGAATTTTTCAAATTAGTTCATTAATAGCCTAGATAGAAATATTTTAGTGTCACGAACCCATGATTTCAGGAGGCCAGTGTTACCGGACACTCTCTTCGCTTGCCCCGTCTAGCCTCCGCTAGCAAAATCCCTTTCTTGCGTTGTCCCATACCGGAGTTAGATGATCGTGTCATGCATAGATCATGCGCATACATCATACGTCTTCATATTTTTTTCTCCTTGCTTTTTTGCTTGCGCAACACTTCCGTTGATGGTCGCGCGCGCAACCTGTTGTGTTTGTCTTTTTTAGCGTAGCGCGTGATTTTGCACGCTCTGCAAGAGAACACCTGACTAGTGGTATAAGTCAGTGCCACAGGAATACTGAGGCAGATGCAAGTGGATCATAGAGCATGATCGAGTGCTGGAACACGATAGAAAATTATATAGTTTGGCTCTCAGCTCGTGCGACGGCATGACATGGGAACAAGCAGATGAAATGGAAATGCATCTCTCTGGCTGCGGTGGGAAGTAAAACGAAAAGATGCAAACATTTGTTTTGTGTGTTTTATTATTTCTCTAAACTTTAATTCGTCTGTTGAAGCAACAGATTACACAAATAACAGATGTTGCCTTGAATAATTCTCGAAGTGTTACGAGCTATGAGCGATGTCACAGTATGATGACCCTCTTCGCTGCGGCCCCCTGGGCGCTGCCATGTTTGATCACGTGGTGACGCATCCATTGCTTGCTACAGCCGCCTCCATTTCCTCTGTGTTTACCATGGATGTACCTGATGCCCAGTGCGGCTCAGGAAACCTCTGTTTGGGGAGATATCGTAGACGCTGACTGGGTGGACAACATGAAGCTTTGGCCACAGCTTCAGAGGACATGTAAAAGTGCATTTGGAGCTCATTAAGGTTTGTTCAAATGGCATGAGCAGCGTATATAGTGCTTGTTCTAAGAGAGGCTAAAAATGTATTCCAAGTTATCCAAAGTTTCCGCTTATGAATTGAATCAGGATCAGTGTGTTTTGCTCTTCATTCTTTATTTGGCAAATGCGTTGAAGCAGCGGCTTCTCACGTTTCTGACTCGGTGAAGTTCGTCGGTGCGGTCACTATCTGATTATTTCCTGCCTGATCGCTCAAGGGTGGGCTCAGTTGCAATAGATTTGTTCTTGCTACACACAAGGCATGGAACGTAACTGTTCTGTACTTTGTAATAGCTTGTAGCAAAGATGTATTAATTATCACTAGTGAATTGCTTACTCCTCTGGAGCGTCACGAAACATTCAGCTTTGACGATTAATGTGCTGGCGGTGTAGTCGCTGTCACCCATGCTTTGGCGCATTGATTCAAGTGTGCGCCCATTCGCATATTTTTGATATGTTGGCGATAGAGTGTGCGTAAGGTTGCATGCGAGTTTGGATGTATGCGAAATTTCCTTTGTCATTGTTTAACGAGCGGTACTCATTCTTGCCGACATTCCGGGGTTGAATTCTTTTTTTTGGAGGTTAGCGAAACAACCCTTGCGGATGAGTGAAATATTTTTATTAATGAGGATAGTCATGCATTGAGGAGAGCTGGCAACACAGGCTGTCCGTATGTAGCAGTGGTCCATGAACTTGGTTACACAAATTCATTCTTTTCCTTAATGTGCCAATCACTATTTTTGCTGCCAACCATAGCACATGTCTTCTGTTGCATTTCCGACAGTTGTTCCGACAGCATTTTCGACAGCTGTTCCGACAACCCAGTTGCATTTTCAAGAGGTGATCGCACAGAAACAGGGCAGAAGCTGTTATGGCGTATATGGTTTTGTATTCGTGCACTTTTGCTGAGGCAACGTGCGCCGCGCCGCCGAAAGCGCCATCTCGTTTTTCAAGAACAAACTGCTCTGCGTAAAGGGTCAATACGTGTACGTAGGCACACTTGCTGATATATGTCATCCCCCAGTCTTGGAGCACATCACCTATGAGGAGAAAGGCAAACGGTGTTTAGTTTGAAATTTCTGCTCTTTCTGCGTCGCATAGCGATGCAATTCTTAGCAGACACGATTGCGAATGCGCATTGTGTGCGCTGTGCTTGTCAGTTCAAAATGGCCAGACCTGGTGAGGGGCCCTTTAATGTAGCAGCACATAGTGGCCTCATAAACAAGGTGACATAATGCATGTTTTTGTGTGGTCTTGCATGTGCACAGGTGGGAACCAAATTTTATACATTGCTCTGCATGTACAGTGCACAGTGATTCAAATGCGATACTTAGTGTGCTGGCGCTTTTTGCACCGCCATTTGGTGCTGGGGACATTGAGCTTTGCATTGTGGCATACAATAAAAGTGAGAGCCTTTGTGGCACACTGTGACTACATTTGGCCCCCCAGTGCTCACCAGTGGCACAAAAAACCGCCGGCTGCCATGCGGTCGGATCATCGCATTTGAATCGCTGAGCACTGTATAGATATGCTCTCACCGGCACTGGTGTTAAGTGTCCAAGGCATTACTTAGAGCTACCAAGTAGTCATTGTCAGGACCATGGTAAGGGGCATTAGAGGGAAATATTAATTAAAGACAGATTGCCAAAGTGCATTTCTTGGATGCTGAAAGGGTCAACCTTGCTTAGAGGGGAGCCTTGGTAAGCTAGAAAATGCGCAAAATAAAAGGCCGTACGTTGGCTTCACATTGAAGTTCTTGCAGCAGCTACCAGTGAAGTCATGGATTTTGACAGCATCTACTCGGGACTATTTAATTGTTAGCAATTAACAAGGATTTCATTGCATTCTGGTGGTACCACAGGTGCAACTGCAGAGGTAGGTTCTGAGTACTTTTCCTGTGCTGAAGCGGCCCAATTAAAAAAAATACTTTGAAGTCCGTGACTTCACACTGATGTACTGGTGCTCCAGTTTGGACAGAAAATTTGTCAAAGTGAAGTTTGGCCTTTATTTGCTTCATTAGTAATCAGCCTTCTCCTAACATGTAAGTGGAATGCACACTTATGTCATTTTTGTTGCTTGTTTTACAGTGGAAAACCGTGGGCTGTTTACAGTGCACTTGAAAAGGACAAGCATGGAAGAGACGCAGCCTTCCTAGACCAATATGCTGCTGAACGATGGGAGGTGCTTAAGTTACAACATTTTTACATAGAAAAAAAAAATTTACATTGCGTTGAAATGTAGGTGCTGTCAAATATAGCTTACTATATCTTGTGGGCCTGCACATTTTATTGGCTGTCATTTGCTTTGCCATTTTGTTCTTTTTCTTTTGTGCCCCTGCTATGGTTGCTCCATTTGTGACTGAAAGAATTTCCCCAGTGAATGGTTGAATTTGACTTTAAAGGGACCCTAAAGAGAAACAATAAATCAGTTAACACTAATAATGTATTCTTTCAGAACTGTATCTTTGTTGACTTCACGTTGAGAGGTTGATTACTATTAGAGAAAAAGAAAGTAAAAGTTTCATTTTTGTTTGCAGCTCTGAAACCCCTGCTCTCCATCATTGATCTCAATATATCTTTTGATATTTGGGCTGTTATAGCTCAGTAAAAGTTCTTGAAACTTGCTTAATTCAGTCTTTGGCTCTTTAAGAATACATTGTAATACGCCTTTACCAATATAAGTAAACTACGCTCAAGCTTAAGCAAGCAATGTTAAAAAAAATTCTGGATGTTATGGGCCAAAACAGCAATCTGATTATGAAGCGTGCCCTATTGAAAATTTTGACTACCCAGGTTACCTTAATGTGCCGCTAAATCTGAGTACACAAGTGTTTCTGAATTTTGCCCCTCATTGAAATGCTGCTGCTGGGATCAAACCAGTGACCTTGAGATCTGCAATGCAACGCCATCGCTACTGGGCTACCGCGGCAGGTGCAAATGCTGTCAAAATGTATGATGTCGTGGGGAGCTGGTGCAGGAACTTCAGTGTGGCTTTGCCATCCATTATTGCACCTTTTCTGGCTTAGCAGGCCTCTTCTTGCGGCAAGAGTGGATTTCTCAGTATCATCGAAAGTTAATTTACTAATATATAGCTCAAATAATTTTTTCTCTTTAGTGTCCCTTTAATGAAGATAATTGCTCTGTAAATAAGTAAATAAAAAAAATAAGCAGGCTAGCGGTGGCAAAGGTGTAGATCTTCTGCAGGTTTTTTTTCTTGTGTGTTAAATAATTGTGCACATTGCTCTCAGTTTATGGAACTTCATAATGCACCTTTGTCTCTGCTGCAGTGTGTCCTTCATTTCATGGTGGGTTGTCATACAACAGAAGGCATAAGTGCAGATGCAGTACGAATACTCCTCCATGCTGGACTCATGAAATCGTAAGACATCTGTCATATTTTTTCATTGTATCTGCTTAATCTCTTGTGACAGCAGCTTTGAATGGAAATATTTTTGCATCCCTCCTTTAATAAAAATTTGAGAAATGACCACCTTGTAATGCCCTGGTGGTGCTAGGTCACTAAACTAGCCTCATACCTGCAAGCCTTAAAATGAGAAAAATACTGCAGTTGAAGCTAAAAAGTACGTAAGTTTGGTGAATATTACTAACAATTTCTTCATTACTGAAGATGTTCATTGTTTGTTAAAAAATTCACAGACTTTATTCTGTAGGGACACTGTGCACAGGCCGCAGCTCTAGTTTCAGATAGAATTATCTATGTCACAGAAAAATGGCACGCATAGACTTTCATGAACCCCTGAACTTTCTTCATGAAATATTTATGTAATAGTGGCTGAAATATTGTATGACATTGTACATTCTTTATATGAACTAATTGACATGGCTGCAGATAGGTCCAAATATTTGGTCCAAAAGATAGGTCCAAAAATTTAGACTTACTGAGTAGTAAAATAGGCTTGAAATCTCCTCCATTGTATTTAATATAAATTGGGAATCATTGCACATTGATTCCAAGAGTAGTTGATTCTTCTAGTAGTAGTAGATTTTCAGTGAAGCAATTCAGGCGGTTTTATTTTCAAAGCACAATTTTGGCAATTGCTATTGCGTAATGAGTAGAGTTATGTAGGTTGAATAGATGGTTCAGCCTGAGTAGCACTGCAGTCCTTGCTTATAACTTAGAGTATCTAAAATCTGCGAATTGTGATAAATATCAGTACCCCTTGTAATAATAACAAGTTCTAATGTGATCCATGTGCATGCTAGTGTAAAGTGTGTTGCAATATTAAAGAAACAATCATTGTGATTCACATATACTTTAATGCAAAAGAGAGATTTGTATAGGTGTTGCTAGTTCCTCAGTTTCCTTGCTCTGTCTCCACCCATACTATATGAGTGGCTCATGTGAATGCAGGGAAGAAGGCGAAGGGAGCTCCCCTTTGATAACAATGGAGGGCTTTCAGTTTTTGCTGATGGACACAGCTTCCCAAGTGTGGCATTTTGTACTTCAGTACTTGGACACTCTGGAGGTATGAATTATACTGGCCCTTTGTGATACGCCGCTGCTGTGTTTTTCACTGTGTGTTGTAAATCAGGAGTTTAAAATGCAGTATATCAGAAGGAAACTTAAAACAAGTTTATTGCACCTTGTGAGCTCCATTGTGGGGCATTATTTTCCTATCCTCTAGAAGTTTTTCCCTTTCAACCAGTTATAGATACACATTGAGTTGAGACACATTCAGATACAGACACGTTGAGTGACCAAGCCAGCAGAAGTGGATTTGCCTAAAAATGCTCACATCTAGTCAGTGTTTTCACGTTGCATTGTTATAGAATTTGTTCTCAAGATATCTGTCACTCCCAGTGAAGGAGTGTGTTAGATGGTACAGCGTGCAGAAAGGGAAGTACGTACTATCCTCAAAAGTGACCAGTCAAGAATATAACCCCAGTACTACTATCCATCCCTTCCTCCTCCTCCTCCTGTGCTCAACTTTAAAAAATTTGGTAGCTCTTTGTTCTATTTGTAATAGTAACATTTGAAACAGTGAAAAGATATCTTGGTCAGTTGCTGCTGCTGGTTATAAGATTGCTGCTGCTGATCAAGGCTACTGCTGCTGACTGTGCTATGAAACCGCTTCGAAAATGACTTGCAATGCACCTGAGAGCCATGGTAGCACCGCTGCTGACTGCATGTCTCATGATGTCATACATGCGTGAAGCAGGTGGCAGCAGCCCCCTCTCCAGACTGCTGATCGGGCGTGCTTTGTGACACTTGGCAGGAGCAGAACTTTGTGAGGAGGTGTGGTGCAGAAGAGCCCAGTAGCTACTGACTACACTAGTTTTCACAGCTTCATAGCTAATTGAATGGTTCCTGAAAGGCTGCTCTTTGCTATAAAACAAGGCTTTGTGGTAAGCTTGTTTGCTGCCTTCATCATATTGGCTTGCAGGCTTTCCACTTATAGTCGAGCCCACATAAAACGATCCCATTTAAAGTGGACTTTCATCCTCTACGAACAGTTAACCACAACTGAAAAGTTTTGCGAGGAGCCTATGAGAGAGCTGACCTCTTATAGCGACCTGGTAACCTGCTTAGTTCAGTTACAATAAATGGAAGGAACCGGGGCATGATTGTGCCTTAACGAGCTAGGGGAAGGGATGCGACTGCACTGAGCCCCTATGTTACATTACATACAGTGCAGACAATCAGTGCAGCGCCTGGATTGACTTTAGTTTTCTTTAAATTTATGGCTTGTAGATGCGCTGCCAACGCAGTTGTGTGTCACAAGCAATTATGGCTGTGCAGGTTGCCTTCAGGAATTCGCAAAAAAAAAAAAATGGATTGTCAAAGTTTGATCTTGACCATGCTGAAGGAGAAAGGGAGGATAAGGATGACTGTAAGTGAAAAATGGTGGCTGCAGTTCTTGGAAGCGGCTAAATCAGGCCACATATAAAGGTGTTGAAGAAGCACTCTTGAAATGGTTTGTGACTTTCAAGACGTATATGTGAGCATTGGGACATGAGAGGTTTATGAGCCCCAAGGACATTTTCTTCCGAAAGCCATCAGGGATAAGCTGCTTTCGGAAAGCTGGCATTTGCTTCTACTTGGAGATCATCTGCAAAGATGGTACATCAGCTCAGTTTTGTGGGCACAGGCAGTAGATATAGTCCATGCTGACTGTGAGGCAGACTGGAAGGCTATCATGGCTAACATTGGTGTAGATGTCTTGGAGAACATCACCGATGAAGCAATTTTCAAGTGGCACAACAAATTACGGACGTGGAGGCCTTCAGCCAGGGGCTTCACCTAAGACCACGTCCAACACGTTGACACCCTTTTAAGTGCCATTGCTGGGTCAACACTACTTAACCATGCTTTGGTCATCTATTTCTGCCAATAAGCACAGTGTGTGTCATTTTTGAATATGAAGCATCTCTTCTGTACCTTGTTCAGTTCTTTATTGGCAGTCTTTAGGGTAAGTTGGATTATGGTGAACTTCTGATATAGTGAACATATTTAGTGCTACAAAGGTGTTCATTGTAGCCAAGCTTAACTTAGGTACTTCATTTATTAGAGCTGTGTACATGCTGATGTTGTGTACACAAGGGGTGTACATTGGCACCTCTTGTTTTTTTGTTCATGTTAGAGAGGCAGGTGTACATGATAGTGTTGTTATGGCAGCTTGCTGGCTCTTCCTGTGAAGACACTGATCATACTAAATGTAAACTAATCTTTTTCTTTCAGAATCAGAATACTTTATTCAGTTACAAAATGTGTTCCATAAATGAAGATTCAGAAGGAGGTCCCAGAGCACGAAGCTGTATGGGGACATCCTGTTAGTGCATAAAACTAATAACTAGGGGTGTGCGAATATTGAAATTTTCGAATACGAATCGAATACGAATAAGGCGAAAAACTGTCTTCGAATATCGAATCGAATATCGAATATATGTGTAGTATTAAAAAATTGCAAAACGAGGTAACAATAGCTTTATTACCCTTTTAAAACTAATATTGCATTTTACTAGGCTGCTTCAGGTTAAAGAGGCATTCATTATAGGTAATGCACTCAGGTTATGTCAGGTAATGCTCTGTCAGGTAAACGCTTGGTAGAGGTTACTGCGAAGGAAAATTGACTGCTCAACATGTTAACAAAGTTAGGGCTCTCTATGCACTGTGACAACATTTGTCCAGGTAACATTTTCTAGGTGCATATTTTATTGCGCATACTTACAAAGCCCGAAAGTACATCATATGTTGTTATGAAAGAGCCCTGGAATAAAGCTTGGTAAAAAAAAATCGAAACTGGTCATGTCTCACGGGCCTGATGCAGGTAGACTGGAACAGAGCGTACACATTCATAGTAAGGTTCGTTACAGCACTTAGGATCACAGTGCTGTAACGCTGTGTCGTCGCTCGGTACCTTCTTTTGTCCTTGTTTTGTGTTGCGCTGTAACGAACCTTACTATGAATCCCAACCAACTGGCCCAATTTGTCATCTTGATGCAGAGCATACAGATAATGAGCGAATCATGTGAAGCTCTCAGTGAATAAACATGTTCTTAGGAGAATGTGGGGCAAGCATATAATTCGTTAATTGCTAAATTATTCACAGTCTGTCCGAATATTCGCCGTTTCGACCATTATTCGGCCGTCCTCGAATATTCGGGAATTTACGAATATGCATTTCTCGAATCGAATACGCTTCGAATAAGGAAAATATTCAATTCGTATTCGAAATTTCGAATATTCGCACACCCCTACTAATAACAATATTGACAGCAGGATAATACGAGCGAGCTACACAAGATACCGTATTTACTCGCATAATGATCGCACTCGCCTAATGATTGCACCCCTGAATTTCGTTGTCAAAATTCGATTTTTTTTATTTCCCGTGTAATGATCGTACTTCGAACACAGCTAAGATATTCGCACCCACTCTTAGCGGAAACGTGCCGTATTAGGATAGTAATGAAGACAAATGCCGCAGTTTCCGCAGCATGCCCGCCATGCGTTTCTATGTCACTGGCAGCTAAGCGTGCCCATCTGTTTCTGTCCCCTCAAACTGAACATGGCTGCGTTATTGCCGCAAATTTGCCGATACTAATGATATTATTCATTACTGATACGGAAGAAACTGTTTCAATGGACGTAATGTACTCATGAGAAGAAAAAAAAAATCGCGTTCGCCGCATTGGGCTTGCTCCGCCGGCTGCCATTTTCGTTTATACATCCCGCAGCAAACGCGGGATGAAAAAAAAAATCATTTATTCTCATGGGAAATTTAATCCCACGAAATGATCGCACCCCTGAATTTGCGTAAATTTTTTTGACAAGAAAGTGTGATCATTATGCGCGTAAATACGGTAGTAAAAGCAGACAATATGAAAAACACAAAAATACAATCTGATTCCATGAGTACAAATATACGTAAATGTATGCTATACAGTCAATCTCAGATATATCGAACCCGGATATATAGAATTATTGCCTATATCGAACAGTTGAAGAATCCCCTTGGGAATCCCATGCAAAAGTATAGCGCTATTGTTCGCGTATATAGAACTCCCGTGCACCAGCATATCAATGTATCGAACTCCGTGCTGAGCTGCACCTCGACAAGTGCGCTTCTCCCACCATACCCCATCCCTGCAAGTCCGCTTCTCCCATTGCATCCCACCCCCGCAAGTGCGCTTCTCCTCACGAAGATCTCGCGATGTTCCAGCGATCTCACGCGCGCCGCCCCTCGCTCTTGAGAAAGGGGCGTGTGGGTAAAAGGCATGTGATGAGGAGCACTTGGAATGCAATTGGGTGTGAAAAGGAAGCGGGAGGGAGAAACCATGCTAACCGCAGGCGCCTGTTTCCTGTGTTTTGGTTGGCTGACACCGCTGACGCTGCGAGACGAACGAGGTCAGTGCAGCTTGGGCTTGTGGTAGTGTGGAGACGTGGAGTGATGCGTCTTTTGATTTGCTTTGTTCCTTCTATTCATGAGGCCAACGTGAAGGCTTGAGACTCGTGGGGTGCAGTGCGTTTTTCTTTCCGCTTTTGGCACGTGTTCCGAAGCCATGGCCGCGAAAAAAACCGCAAGAATTTGGATTTTTCAACAAAGGCGGACATCATTCGACGGGTGGAGGCTGGCGAGAAAAAGTCATCGGTCGCCGCGGCGTTCAGAATTCCTCACATCACCCTGAGTACGATCCTCAAGAACAAAGCTGATGTTAAGCTGTGGGCAGTGCAGTCCAGTCGCCCTGGAGCGTGTCGTGTGCGCGTCCCAACCTTTGACAAGGTCGAGAAGGCATTGTACGCCTGGTTTAGATATGGATCGCGGAGATTGTGGCTCCACATCATGGGTGATGAGGACGCAGACTCGAGCAGCAGCGAAGGTTCCAACTAAGAGGACCAACCACCATGCATTGCAGCTGAACTTGCATCAGCTTTCAGCGTCATTCACCGCTGTTGTGGCACAATGGAAGGAGCTGGCCTTTTTCATTAAAGGGCCCCTGCAACGGTTCGGACAAATTTTGTAGGCGCGTAGGGTACAGCTTAAGTAGAACATTCGCACCACAATTTAAGTGAAGCGTTACGTATTAATGGAGCTGCAAGCGATTAGAAGTTACCCTCCTCCCTAGCTATGCTTTTCCTCCTCAACTCGCTCGCCAAGCGAGTGGCGCTAAGCTCCGCCTTCACTGGTTCAGCGTCACGATGCGACGTCACATCGTTCACTTCCGGTTGTTTAGGAGCACGCCCCCTCCCGCGCGAGACCTCTCCGCTAGCCGCTTGGCCGTCGACCGAGAGCTATCGAAGCAGCGTGCGTTGCGAGCATTCTGTCGTAGTGCCGAACGTGTCCGGTACTCCGCTAAAAACAGGCAAGCTGGTCATTTCGGCAAATGACTGGAGGCATAAACTCAAGCTGATGAAGGAACTTTAGCCTAGACGTACGTGAGCAGCCTGATCGGTCTGCACGGTCCAGACACCTGCTGGCGCAGAGCTTAACCAGTCAAACAAAGCGCTAATATTGCTCTAACCAAGTGTAAAGCATTTTAAACATTTATAAATCAACGTGTTGATGATTACACTCCTGCGAAAAATACACACCAGCAGCAAAGAAGAGTACACTTCGTTGCTGCTACTGTGTATGATTGAGCTCTGTGCCACCAGGTGGCTGCACCGTGCAGACATTCACATTTGCCCTTCTGCTCATCTCGTGGCTCATCCCGGCACAGTCAAGCGGCCAGACCCTGTCCCCTTGCGCTTGCGTTTGCCCTAATACTGGACTCGCGAAACAAAGTGACGGCCACAAACGCGCAAATCCCGCCGATCGGATACCGGCAGTCCCATGCGCAGCAGCCAGTTCGCTTGTATACTGCCTTGCAGAGGGACACGATGTCGCAGCTTGACATATTGCTAGTCGCTAGGTTTGCAGTCCACAAGGCAACAAAGTCGAATCATAGTGCTCGCGAAAAGACTGAGACCGACTCTGACTGCGGAGCTCTCGTCAAAATGGAGTACGTTGTAACACAAGCAGACGACACTTGCTGTGTGCCGGAAGTGCTGAAGTGTACTGAAAAATTGTTCTTGTGCATTCTCTTTATGTTACTTTCTTTTTATAAAAACAAATGAACTAACATTCCAACTATTACAAAGATTATTTGTTTACCATACAGTTAGAAAAATTATCGACCACGCGCCCTGGTCAGCCAATCAGATAGCTCGCCCACGTGACGTCATATGGGTTATTTGCATCATATGGGTAGGGGTGGCTTAAAATTCCGCCGAGCAGTGTGCTACGATCGGCAGCTATGTGCATTTTTAAAACCTTATAATAAATTACACGCTTTACGCAGAGCACTTAGATGCATCAATTAATGATCAGAAGGACCTACTCTAACGACTCAGTACGTTTGTGGAAAATCGCCAAAATCGTTTCAGGGTCCCTTTAAATGATATTTAAAGAAATGAGAAGGACATACAGAATATCAGTAACGTCTAGTATGTTATACAAGCATAACTCAAAATTTAGTGCCTAAGTGTTTGTGTGAGAAACGTGAGAAGGAATAAATCGGCGATCTAGTAAGAAAGAAAAAAAAAACCTCCTTTTTGAAGTGAGATAACGAAGTGGTTTGTTTGATGCAAGTCTGGAGGTGATTCCAAAGTGATATGCTAGACAAGTGGATTGTTTGTCTGCCGTAGTTAGTTCGAATTAAAGTTAAAGGTAAATTGTGATAGAAAGCAAATCCAGTTGTATTATCATTAACAAGTTTGAATCCACTTAGTATGTTACATGGCAAGGGGTTATTAAGAGATCGATGCAAAATGATTACTAAATTTATACAGTTAAGCATTTGTTAATACATATTCGGCAATTGCGAAGTAGTTGAGAGGCACTGCAATGAAATGGACTGAAGGTGAGCATCCTGACTGCTTGATTTTGAATGTGTTCTAAAAGGTTTATATGTGTTCTCTTTACCTGGATTGTTTCACTTTACCTGAAACCAGCTCTATCAGACACTTTTCGCTGACTTGTCATCTATTAGGAACAGCAAGCTGGACATTTGTTTTTCAGGTTATTCTTGTTAGTTGTTGCTTTGGTGTAGAAGAAGTTAGTCATGTCATTGGAAGGAATGTACGGTACGTGCATATTTGGGATGATTGATTACTGTCTCAATTTTTAATGACCAGCTCCTGTGATTGCATTGTTCCTTGTGTGCATGTTGGTACATGTGTGCACACATTACAGTGCTAAGAAATTAAAACAAAAGCAGCAACTAATGTCTTTTACGTATAATTACATGCAAGTGGGAGGTAATTGCACAGTAGCCAATTACTAACCATGGAATAGTCCCAAGTTTACATTTTGGAGTCTGAATTAATTCACTGTTGTAAATGCTGTTTATATTCAAAACAAAAAATAATTGGAGTAGTTTTGCAATTATTTGTGTCTGAATTTATAAGCACTGTACATGCATGTATGTATATGCGTGTGTTTACATGCATATGCACGTGTGTATATTTACCAAAAGTATTATCGCCTCTAGTCATGCCAGCCGTATCTTTGTGTATTCACAAATTCCTGTGTTATGCTATCGCTCTGGAAGCGTAGCATACAGGATTTGTTGGTAACTGGTGCGTAAAATTTACTTTCTCTGCAGTCAAGAGGCCTGAACCTGGTGGAATGTCTGACCTTCCTTTTCCAGCTCAGTTTCCTCACACTTGGGAAGGTAGGGTGGCTTTTAGTTTACTGAACCAATTTGCCTTTTCTCTTGCATAATGCTTCAATAATTAAATCATATTTTGATACATGCAATTTGTATCTTGAAAAATGCAAACCTCGCACATATTTTACATTTTTCTCTGAAAAGTGGGCTTAAAGATGCTGGGGGGCCAAGACATATGTTTGTTTACTTGATCACATTAAACAAATTGAAACCATACCATACAATTTCTGAAAAGCGTATGCAGGTTTATACAAGTTTGAAAAATTGGCAAGTGTGTGAGCCTCGTTTGTCATAGTTGGGAAAACGGGCTGCCACATTTCTAGTATCCCTGTCACACAGTCATTTTATATTGCCACGACCTGCTCTAATTGGAATCACTCTTTGCAGGTGTCTTGAGGTTTGAAAAATGGCCTTACATATGCCAGAATATGTGATCAAGCTGTCATTATTTTTTTACTCCTGTAACTGAGCGTAGAGCTGCAGCGCTGCAGTTAGTTACAATTGCAGCACTAAGTATAAATGGAGTGTGAGTACTAAAGTAAAACCTCTAGTTTGCCCCTCGTTAATGCTTCAAATTGCATAATTCGAACTCTTCCTCTTGTTCTCGCAGGTGTATGCATTATTTATTGGCAACAAACTTATTAATTGGATGTATTTGGCTGCGCACTGGTTAACAACTCTCGGAGCGCAGCGAGTGTGGAGTGCCGTAAATGTGCGATGTAAAAGAGCAAAAGTAGCGCTTGCCTCAAACCGAGTAGAAGCAGCAGAATACACATTGCCATAGTCATCAGTGGAATCCATACAGGAACAATGGGAATGTACGCTTCGTGCCTGTTCATGTCTTTATTATTGAGTTTACCGCTGCACATGACACTGCTTTGGCTGCGTGCTTTCACAGCTGCATGGTCGCTATCCACGATTACATTGATAGCAACCACAGTTTCGTCTGCAGCGACTGCGGAAAACAATAGTTTTGTTTTGACTCGGTGTGTACGATGGCTGCATGTCTATCAGAACTGCTTGGTCACCGTCCATGATCGTGTCAATAGCAACCTTGGTTTCACCTGCAGCAATTGCAGCAAACAGTAGTTTTGTTTCAGCACAGTGCAATGTGTGTGCAACATAAAATGCGGTGGAAGCTGAAGAGGATTAAGAGTGATTCTACCGCAGCTTGCACGCTTCCGTCAAACCTGCCGGCTACATCACAATGCTGTTGCTGATTATCTCAGTGGCGAAAAAATGTGTGGGTGTGCACACGGCAGTGAAAAGCATGTCTCCGATGGAGATGTGGGTCTTGTGCTGCAGCTTCGCTGTGAAGGAAGTCGTGAGGCATTCCCCGCTGTGAGTGCTAATCAGTTACAAGATGACAATTGGCAGCTTCTGCACTGCTTTTGTGGAAAATGGAAACACGGTTTGTTGATTCATTTAGTGAATAAAAGTGTGTCAATGTAGTAATAATTTCTTTATTGTTCTCTTGATAACCTCAATAAATTGACATAGGGTAATTTGGGCTTTCTGTTTGCTTGCTTTTCTGCTGGCCTTTGCAGTTCCAATTCTTAGGTGTATTTATTTATGGTATAACCGATGGACCATTAGAGTTAATGGCTGCCAAGAGGAGGGACATGCAGTCGAGGATGACAGAAAACTAGGTGAGGGGATGAAATTAGGAAATTCACAGGCGCAAGTTGGAATCGGTTGGCGCAGTACAGGGGTAATTGGAGATCACAAGGAGAAACCTTCACCCTGCAGTGGACATAGGCTGCTGCTGCTGCTGATGATGATGAAGGTTCAGTTTCAGTTCAGTGAATTTTCAGTTCTTTTGCAATATGTTCGGGTTCCGAAGGCATGCTAATTATGTAGTTAATCTTTTTATATTTGTCCAAGCTATTAATGAAGGATGCTTGTTTTGGAGAACAGGCATCGGTTGGCACAAATGTAAGTTTCAAATAGTATAATATTTTAACAGAAGCAGTGCAGTGGTTGACAAAAATGTGTGAACTTTATGATGTGCAGTGAATTAATTGACAAGCAAAGTTTGTTAAAGAAAGCAGAGAGACGTTTGCACGAATGAGTACAACTTGTCTTTTTTAGATAAGAAAAAAACACTTTTAACAGTGTTGAAATGAGAAAAAAGTGCTGTTGTTATACCTGCTAGTTCTGAATTTTTCGTAAGGTTTATGAATTTGAGCTTGTTTTCCAATTTTATGAAGGTTGCATCAAATTTTACGCAAAAATTATATTCATGGAAATTTTCACTCACCCCCTTGAAGATATTTTCGGAAACGTTCAGTCAGTCAAAGGACAACAGAGGGACACTTGCTTCCTGCATGTTTAGTCAGACGAGTTTATGTACCAGGTAAAATTGGCAACATAAAAGTCACTGCAGAAATAACTGTTATGTCAAAAATAATGTGCTCTTTGTGAGTTTAATGCTGTTCAATGTTTGTTACGGATTGTGTACAGCAACCACAGGTAAATCAGTGATAAATTGTGCATTTATCCCACAAAAGGTACGCGCCCAGGTCAAATTAAAAAAATAAAGCCCACATAGCACCCCCCCCCCCCCCCACCTCCTTCTATGTGTAATGTCTGTAGGATTTTGCCAATTCTAATGCTCACAGGTTGGCAAGTGTTTGTTATACTGTAACCACCAACTATAGTAAACAAATATGCAGAAAAATGCTTCTAGAAACTTTTTTTTATTAATATTAGTTGACTTAACTCAATTTAACCTTGTCAGGACTTGAGAAATAAGTTTGAAATTTAGTCTTTCAATTAAAATACAATTTAAATTTCTGCAGTTCAATAAGTTCTTATTTACTTAAGATATCTCATGATGGTTGCTAGCAATCCTAGTTGAAAGTGGGCAGTCAATAGACAAGTATTGATGTGTATTGTTGTGGAGAGTTGGCATTTTTTAAAAGAAAAAACTGCAATTCTTAGCTGAGCTTCCACATTTCTAACCAGCGCTCAGTCTACCACAATTGTAGTGACACTGTTGATGGCTTAGGAAAGATGACAGTGTGAAAGCTATTGCCTGCAAAGTGATGTGATGAGGGATAAAAGACAGAAATAGAAAAAAAAATGATGCACATACACGTATATACATGCATGAAATGCACTAAACCATACAAACTGAAAAATAAAGGCTACGATGAGCCAATAAATCAACAAAATGGAGAATGGAGCTGTGGCAGTGGCAATAAACAAAACAGTCTCCTCTGCACATCCTGTAGGTCAGTGTCCAAAAAAACAAAAGCGTTACTGACAGCCTTGTAAATGAAGGTAATGAATTTTTCACTGTAAAATATTTTTTGTTCAGTACGGTATGGGCTCTGTTACATTTGTTTAGTATATTCTCGCACTGCGCTTTTGTGAGAGTTTAGGCAACAGTAAAACTCATTGGTACATTTTTTTGGGTGTTTCTCCTGTTGAGCTGTTTGTGTCTGTGACAAAAACACCCTTCAAGAAATGCAATCAGAAGCATGTCAGAGACCAAGTGAACCCAATTAATGACCTGTTCACAGCACTCTTATTTTGCTAATAGTCAAACCTCATTATAACGAACCTCAATATAACTAAATTTGTAATGTAACAAACTATTTTCACTTCCTGATCTTGGTTCCATTGAAAACCTTTCTTTTTGCAATTTAACGAAGTAATTTTGGGCACGGTTTCGATTTAACAAGGTTTTGGCCATTTCAAGCATTTACTTGGAGGCTGTATGGCTGGTAAATCTAGCAAAAAACTATAAAAATGTCAGCCGAAGAAAAAGGCATTTACAAGTGTCCTTCTGCATGAAAAGTTCGAGCAGCGCAAATGCTATCAAAGTGGGCACACTGGAACGCAGTATGCAAGAAATACCGCAGCGCTACTTGTTGCACAACAACTTGCGGAAGCTGTGGGGTGTGCGGCAGCTCTGAGTGCTCGGAGAAACACGAGAGCTGACGATTCCTTCAGCACAAGGGTGGTGGTGGAGAGGCGAGAGTGTGGCAACGTTATCGAGCACACATCAAGGAAGGGGGGGGGGACGTCAACGCTTCCTAGATAGCAGGCCTGTGCACTCTGCTTTATGACGTCAAGCTGCTTGAACTGAAATTTCCATTGCCATGCCCGGCGTGTTATAAGTAGTGACGTCAAAATCACCGTGACTTACTCGGAGCATCCCCATTAGATTTTGTGACAGTCGGGCGAGGTAGCATGGTGTCATTAATCAAAGTGCACCCGCTTTGTGCTATCTAGGATGTGTTGGGGACGCGCACCTATCTGCCCTCTCCCCCTAGCGTGCACGTCTCCTCTCATCTACCCTTGCTGTAGCTACGCATATATGCGGGCCATGTGCTGTACCTTGGAGACAATTTATTCAAATGCAAAGGTCGATCCCAGATGGTTGGTGCCTTGGTGCGCATTTATTTCTCGTGTGTCTAGTGTTGGCGGTCGTGCAATCTCAAGTTTTCGAGGCATGGTGCGAAGCATGTGCTCGTGTTGCGATAGCTAGTGTTCCTGGTCATCGAGTGAGATTTTGCCTGAGCATGCGTGACACCAATAGAATTACGAACCTTATTTCGTGTAGTTGTCTCTTTACTATCGCCATCAATGCTTCTCCTTTCTGGTGAAACTGGCATTTTTCTCTCAGGAAGAATATTGGTATCTTTTTGTACTTTTATTTTTAACTTGAGGATGCCACCTGATGAAGCCTGTGGGCACTAAGCGTGGTCAGCCATGGTGCTCAAGATTTATCGTGCCGCGTAACACAACTCGATAATCTTGGACGCTGTGAGCCATGTCGATGCATTGTCCTCGGCGCAATTAGCACTGTGTGTGCTGGCACTCATAACCTCGCTATTGTGGCCCAAGCTTCTTGCAATTTGTGTATAAGTGATTACTCACAAGATACTATCCACCAGGAATGTTCTTGGAATTTGTGAAATGATTTTTACTGGTGAAACCTCAAAACCTCGAATTAATAAAATTTGCAATTTAATGAAGTTTTTTCGTTGTAAGTACAACTTTGTTATATCGAGGTTCGACTAATAGCCACTTTCTGAGATCTTCTCAGATCTCACACTCAACTACATTAATTTTTGAAAAACTGGTGGAACACCAAGCCACCAGTTTTCGTTAAAGTGAATGCTGTAAAATTGAAAAACTGCATATGTGAATACTATAAGGTCTTCTTCTGAATTTTGGTATCTCAAAGTTGCTTTTTGCAATACATTTAAGTACTGAAGTTCTTGGTGGTGCTTGGTCTTCTATGACGAAATGCCAAGTGTTTATTTGTCTTATATGCAGATAAATGTTGTGTTCCACCTCTTTCCCCAATGTACCTTTTTGTTCTGCAGCTGAAGCCCTCCCAAGCAGTGGGAAAATGTTTTATATATTAAAAAAAATTTGCTCCTGATGAAAGTGAAATAGGACATTAAAAAAAGTTGTAGTCTTGTTACACAAAATTAATTGTACTGTGCTAAGACTAACTTTGAAAGTAGTGACATGTTTCTAGTATTGATGTTGTCATTCTTTGCCATAGGCAGGGAGGGAGGAAGCAATTGGAATGCTTCTTTTTCAGGATTACAGCACTGAAGGCATGTCAGAATCCCTGCTAGTGTTCCTGCAGCATCTCAGGGAGTTTGGACTTGTTTATCAAAGGAAGGTCAGTTTGGAACATGTTCTGCTGCATTTTGTTGGTTCATCTCTTTATAGTGTCACACATTCTTATTTATTTTATTTTCCCGGTGACTGTCTTTCATCGGGTAACAAATGTGCAAAGTTATCGCCTAGCACAAGACGTGCCTTTCTGTAACGGAAGTTTCTCGAACGTTATCACTGGCTCTACCTGTCGTTTATGTTGTTGCCGAGCCTTGTGTAATCATATTGCATGTGTGATGAGAATAGCAGTGTGCATTCTAGAAATTTTGCGAGCGCTAGCGATTACGCAGGAATGTTCAGTGAGTCATGTATGAATAGCCGACGCAACTGATGCGTAGATCAGATTCCGACGATCACGCTCGCCGCTTTGTTGTGCTCTGAGTGCTATTTGTTTTTGTGGGCATAGGTTCGTGTAATAAAGAGTTAACTTTTGTGACTCACCGTTCTACAGTCTGATTCTTCACAAGCTGATTACTTTAAAGGGTAAAGTATGTCACTGAATCTTTGGATTGCTTTAATGCCGGAAGTAGGCAACACATGCTTATAGAAACTTGCAAGCAGGTGCAGGACAGAATCAGAAACATAGAAATAAATGGACTGAAAAGATTATTTTTTTGGCAGATTTTTGGTCCTGGAGCCATGTCTTATTTTAAATACAGAATAATTTCCCTGCCCCAGAAGTGACTACGCACAAGTTAAATGCATGCGCTTTATCGACACTGTGTGCAAATAAATGAAAAGGCATGAATCATACTTTGTATAATCTTTACGCACACTTGTAATTTGTGTACTTTGCATGCGCAAACATATGTTATATGCCGTTAAAAATTTTTAATACTCTAATACCTGTGTCACACGGGCTATTCTCAATAGCTGTTAAGTCGACAGCCTTCAAAATTCTCAAACTTTATTGATTCAAAGGAGTTGTGTCGCTGTTATGCAGCAAACTCTCTGGCTGTTCAAATGTTTCGTCAACCTGACACCCAAGCACCTGTAGTACATGCGTTGTGACCTAAGATTTAACAGCATTAAAAATTATTTTTAATGTCTAAAAAACACATTTTCATTTTTGTATGGTTTCTAAATGCCATTTAATTTCATTTATTGTAGCCTTAAAGGGCCAGAAGGCATTACATAAGGTCAGGGCTGCAGCAGGGTAGCACAATGTACAGGGCTAGCATAAGTGATTCATTCGTTTTGAAAAGGCTACATTTTCAAAATTATTACATGTACACACATGAAAGATAAATGAAAAGAACCACAAACTCGCCAAGTTTACACACCCTCTACAAATGTTCAATATATGCTGCTTTGGTGACACAACACACATCCAGATGATAACCGAGCTGATTCCATACATTTTGTAGCATAGTCCTGTCAGTTGTCAGCATTTCAGCACTGATGCATTCTTTGAGCTCGACTAAGGATTGCGGTAATGGGGTATGTAAACAAGGTACGTAAACATAATACAAACTTGGTGAGTTTGTGGTTATTTTTGTATATCTCATGTGTGTGTGTGTAATACTTCTCAAAATATAGCGTTTTCAAAACAGATGAATCATTTATGCTAGCCCTTTACATATATGAAAAGAATTATCAGTAGCACAAGGGAAATACATTTCAGGTAATAAGAATATTTAGTTATTGTACAACTACTCAAACAAAAAGCAGTGCAATAACCTACAAAACGCTGAAAAGCTAGAAGAATCGAAGGCAAGAAGATTTAATGTAAGGGAGTGTTATATTTGTTTTAGTACTCTGGCAACATTGAGTCTGCTGGCTGCAGGAGCCGCAGTGTTTTTGCAATGGTGGGGGACTCTCGCTTGTTGCTCCAGGACTCTATTCTTTTTCTTCAGATGCATTTGTTATGGTTCGCTAGTGTAAACAAGCTGTTGACCCTCATCAATAATGTTCACAATGGTCAACAGTGTTGACTTTTGCCTATTGCTTGAATGCCTTTGAGATTTTGACAGAGTTCTCGACCTTATTGACTACTTACTTCATGGTCTTCAAAACTGGTTGTGTAGCAGCACCTAACTGTTCGAGCCAATAGGCCATTGATTCAAAGGCCTTCAAAATGCCTGTGTGACATCGGTATAGGAATCATTTCATGAGAATTTAGCAGCAAGTAAGTGATTCCCTCATTAAGGAGGCAAATGATGAAAGCAGCTAGAGAGCCACACTTTTTTTTCTAGAATCTTGGCTGGGTGGGGCTCTTATATGAATTGGGCCAATGACGGCCCACTACAGGTTTGTACTGTTTCCGCAACTGTAGTAGAGGGTAAGAGAGGAGCAAATGACATAACATTGCAGTAAACAACCCGAGATGCTGGCCCATTGTCCCTGAACAATGCTCACCCAAAAAGGGCTCCCTTCTCTAGAGGTGAAATGCCACCGATCTGACTGGAAACACTGCCAAAACAGCCAAGATGACACACCACACAAAGAAATAATGGCGCAGTGGTGTCGGCCTGAACGGCGTCGACAAAAAAAGCAGCTAACGTCATCTAGTAGCAACGGAACTAACTTCGCTTTCCAGTGGGACATTTTGAATTTTTTTCCAAAATTGTGCCCTCTAAAGTAGGGGTGCGGCCCTTACATGAGGGCGGTCCTTACTCGAGTATATGCGATATAGTATTAAAACCACTGAAAGTTGAGCTAGTTGGCAGGGATTCATCGTTAAAGAAGTTAAGGCATACAAGCACAGAGACAGGAGAAGAGAACCAGACAACACAAATGCCGGCATTTGTGTTGCCTGGTTCTCTTCTGTTGTGTCCGTGTTTCCGCACCTTACCTTCCTTCACAATAAAAGTATAGTGATGGGATTGCTGTGCCAAAGTGCCAAAAGGCTAAAACTGTAGGGTCCTGCTATGTTTAGCCAAGATTCACTTTTGCTATTAAAAAAAAAAAAAACGGAACACTCGGGCTCTGTCTTTTATTCTTTCATGGTTATAGTGCTGCATTTTGTGTGGTTGTGAGAGCAGCCAGGTGTGTTCTCTGTAGCTAGAACAGACAAATCAGTAATACATTGCTGAAGACACGAAAAGTAGGCTTCGAATTTTGTGGTGTGACGTGAAACCTTTATATTCTGGTTAATTTGAAAGGAAAAGCGGATGACACTGAATTAGACTGATGATGGGCGCTGGACTGAATGCGGCCTTTTCTGCATGTGAAATGTGCCATGTACTCCGGGACTCGGCAATACTTGCCATGAGTGAGCACACAAATTGCGCAATAATCATGTGGTCACTGTGCTGTAGTCATTTGATCACTCTAATCATGCATTTAGCCTGTTCTGTTCATAAAAGTTAGCCATTGGTTGTCGCTTATAGACCCTTTTCGTGGAGTAGTAGTTTGCTCTAGCGGAATGGTATGGCACTTTCGGCGACATGCCACATGTTACCTCAGGCGAAAGTACAAGAATGCGAAACCATTATTGCTTCTGCCCTGTCACTTTGTGATCATCTGTCAAAATGCAACTGGCTGATTGCTAGCATGCTATGTTCCAATCAGGCTGCAAAATGTGGGATGGTAGAGGGAAGACTATGCAGTAGTTGGCTGCAAAAATAGTGATTTGTGTATTAAGGAATGCAATGAATCTGTGTAGCAAAATTCACGGACCACGTATCCAAGGCTATGTATAAAACAACAGGCTTCATGGTTACTTAAACTCCTGCAAAGAGACCTCCAGAAAGGAACACCCACAGGAATATTGCAGCAGTGATGTGCATGACCTCTTCAGATTGCCTTTTGATCCCACATACTCACCCATTTTCGCACTCACTGTCTTCTTATCTTGTACGAAGCATCTACTATCTTGAAAGTATTTGCAAAATGGAGGGATTTGTGATGTACAGCGATTCTTATACTGTCAAAATGAATAGCTCTGCGACAATGTCCTCTTTCACGTACTCCATTGGTGGCAAATGTGCATGTCTTTGGCTGCTGACATGTAGTGAAAGCGTGAACTTTTGCTCAAGATTTACTGATAAGTCTGTTCTTTTGTAGCAGTACATAAAATTTCCAAGAATAGCAGGATACGCAGAAGTTTTCACAGGCTCATACAAAAAAAAAAAATATTTTTTTACAATTGTTGGTATCCAGAAGTTTGGTATAGTTCTCACAGATATCCAAGAAAATCTTATTTCTTGTGTATGTGGTCATATTTAAAAAAAAAAGGACCTATAAAATTCTTATTGAGACAAGTTTTTACTCACACTTAGCTTGGTATTGTGATTGGTGCTTGACCTGCCTTGTTTTGCTTAGTAGCTTTGGCGTTATGCTGCTAAGCATAAGGACGTGGGATCAAATCCTGGCCATGGTGGCCGCATTTCGATGGGGTCGAAATGCAAGAACGCCCCGGTACCATGCATTGGGTGCATGCTAAAAGAGACCCAGGTGGTCAAAATTAACCTGTTGTCCCCCACTAGGGCTTGACTTATAATTAGATTGTGGTTTTGGCACGTAAACTCCCATAATTTATATTTACATCTGATTGGTGCTTTCCAAGTGACTTTCCATTCAGAATTTTCTAGGCTACTTTTGTTTATTGCTTCTATAAGCTGCTTTCTAACTATGAAGCCAAATGTGGGCAGTCTCAGCATAGAATCTTGAAAGTTGGTACTTTATCAGTCTACACTCGACCATGAACAAGGCTTTTCTCCCACAATAAGTATAAATAAAATGTGGTCACTTCCCTCCCTTGGGACAATAAAAAATAGCTCTCTTCAGGATGATTCTGTAATCATCAGGAATACACAGGTCCACTATTTTAATGTTAATGCATCTAAGCTTTTGTCATTGTGTCTGCTTGTTCTACTGTTCCTGCTTCTATGCACTCTTTTTTTCTTTATAGTTGACATGTATAATCTATCAAGCTTGATAGCTTTATTAACCACAAAGTTGAAATAATTTTGGAGTGAGTGAGCTCTTTGTTTGCAACAAGTTATAATCTGAGGCTTTGAAAAATGAGCCGCATTTGTCGTGAACTCTGTGTATGAAGTCTGGCACAAAAGCTGCTTTTAAAGTGGACATTAAAGAGAAATACTGAATTAGGCTTAATTTGTCACTTGTATTTCTGGGACTGGAAATAGTTGTCTTACCACACTAGGAAGCGTGATAAGCCAGAAAGGAACCAAAATTAAAACACAGGTGCCACTGACACCTTTGTCATGATATCGCACATTTTTATAGCATCTGCTCAAAATGTTTATCAAGGAAAAATTAGACTGCATTCAAAAGTCTGTAAAGGCTTATTATTAATATGGCAACTGCTAAAAGTTTTTCCAGTACAAAGACTGCTGAAATACATGAAGAGGTAGCCAAATTCATGACTCCACACTGACATCCACGCTGGTGTAAGCTGAGCATGAAATTCATTAAAGGATAGGTTAGCCATTATTTAATGACGAATAAACAGTTTTTGTGATAAATGGAAATTAAGTCTGGAAATGATATCTTGTTATTGTAAATGGATTGTACTTTTTCTTTAGTGTCCCTTTGACGGTTACGGTTACTGAGCAGAGGGGCGAAAGTTAGTGTTATGCTTGTGTGTCACTTATGTTGTTTATTAAACTTTTAATTTTGCTGCAGAGCAAAATAAAGTGCATTTTTAATTAAATTTGTACTAAGTGGTAGGAAAATAGAAGGCCCTTTTGTCCTAAAAGCTCATTTCAATGTTGATCTCACCCTTATCAGCGGAGGTCAGGTCGATTCTACCCAACACGGCTTGCCATTAACCTTGCATCTGGACTGAAGGAGACGACCCTGCGCAGCTTTGAGGCAGGTTATATAATGGTTGAGACCAACTACCGGGTGTACGCATACACAAGTAAGCCCTTCCTGTGCATGATCACATATGTTTGGTATTCACTGTTTTATTACACCTTTGCAAAATATTTTTTTTCTTTATTGCAAAGTGTGATGCATGCAATGTTCTCCCATGCACGGTTATGGCCTCCCTTTCTTGGTCTTCCCCCCCCCCCATTTCTATCCTTCTTACTTTCCCCATGACCAAAAGCTATCCATATGGAACAGTTTGCATTCTCTGGTGTGCAGTCCAGGCTCGTCAGCAAATAAGTTTCATATGCCTCACACAGATTGTTTGAACCGACCAAACCGACGCAAGGCAAGCCATGGCGAGGTGCTGAACCACTGGGCTTTAGGCCTATTATGGCAGCAAAATATTGATGGAAGCTTTCAACTGCAACCTGCCGAAAAAATAAATTGCTTTCATTACTGTGGTGCTTCTGTTTCATCAAGGTTACTTTTGCAGCGAGTGGCAGCTGTAGCAGTGCTGTAGACCTCTACTGTTCCTATTAGATCACATGGCGCCACTTTTAACTGCATGCATGTGCTGTACATGATGGTGCACAGCATCCATGCACAGACACAGTGCATATTCACATGTGAAAAAGACTCCATACGAAGCAGGCTTTCAGCATGCAATAAAGGGAGAAGATACATGGCTCTTTAACAGTTGCTATGAGCCATATGAATAGTTACACAAGATTTATTCAACAAAAATATAAAGGAAAACAGCATGTGTATTACAGCAAAAAATGCATCCTTTTAGTAGAGGTAGTGAGTGCCTTGTGTCACTTTAGATTACAGTCAAGTCAGCTGCTTTGCCGACCAGCTTTGGTACTTTCTTTAGGGGATATAGAGAAGTTCAACAAAATGTGTTTTCTCAAGTGCAAGTTATTCAGTTGTAGGACGCATAAAAGAGCCTAAAGAGTTAGATAGCATTTAAAATAATTTTTTTTTTGCATTTCTGAGGAGTACAGACTCCTTAAGCGCCTCCAAAAAATTGCCCTCCGTACTTATGTAGCATGCCTGATGTCAGTGTGTCAAGTACTATTTGCATTAGCATGGCCACAATGACCTGCTGAGCCATGATTTACTATTCTGAGTCAGTGCCTTGACTGCACATGATCACATTTTGGCTGCAGCTCTGCCTAGCACATGTATTTTAAATAGCTGACTCTCAGTTGGGCTGTTCTTGTAGGCAGACTTGTGAAAAAAACATTTGCAGGTAAATACTTTGCAGGTAATATTTGCAGGTAATAATTTATAATAAGAGTAGTGTCATGGAAAATGTCCACACTACTAAAATTTGGTTTGACTGAGGTTCAAGTGAAATTTATTTCAGTGGATTACATTGGCAGCTTCTTGGAGTATATTGTAAATGTTAATTCATCTGAATGGCTTTGTCATATGGTATTTCACTGTATTCATTTTTTCAGTAATTTAAGCGTTCTGAAGGCCTTGATGGGCATTACAAAGTGGGGAAAACGGGTCATAAAATTAGCAACAGTGATATATATGACAATTCTCAAGAGATATTATGATGCAAACTGCTTTATATTGGCAGTTTATTGATATCGCTATCCATTAATATTGCAAGCAGTTGGAACCAGTTCACAGTTGCACCCGCTTATAGCAATATTGACTAGAGCAGTATATTAGCTATGACAGTGGACAGCTGTGGCACCACCAGTGCCTACATATGATTTATGGTAAAATAAATTCCGTATTGCAGTGCTGCCAAGCGCCATTATTGTACTGTAGCAATAAGGTCTGGCATGCACTAGCCAACATTAAATAAATGGAAGGTCCAAGCAACACGCTAAAGCCACCCGCACCATCCCGCAACTTCAACCGATCCATGATGCACCTTTATGCAACAAGCACGTTAGTCAACCTTCCCCCCTCAGAAGAGGTAATCAACAGCTCTCTATAGAGCTGATGGGCTGAAGGTTGACGCATAAATGCAGAAGACATTTGCAGAAGCGGGAACTCCCAGTATCTCGTTCCTCCAGAGCTTGGTCCCAACCTATTTCAGCATTGTTGGTCACACGACCCATGTTTTTTTGCATTGTATGTCATGCATAGTCAGCTGCTGCAGCCACCATAGCAGTGCACTCGGCACATGGCACCATATTCGCCTGTCCATGGTTCTCTCCCTGTGGAGTTTGTTTATGCAAAGATGGAGGGCACCCCAACATTGCCTCCGCTAAGAGTTGCAGCACAGCCAGCAAAAAGAAAACATACAGCCATAGCACTTGAAACCTTGTGCAACATCGAGAAGGATCGCAAGAATGGCAAGAATATGCTTGAGTCGATGGAGAAGTACCAGCTTTCTCAGCCAACGGTTTCTCACATTATCTGCTCCTCAAGCATGTTACTTCTTGACTAGAGCAATGTAAAGAATAGTGGATGAAAGAGGATTCAGCAGGGAGCCCACAAAGATGCGAAGGATGCTCCTTGCCTGAAGTATCTGAAGTTTAAAGTTTGTTGTTTGGCTGCAACCCAACTTGACGATCAAGCTGCTAATGGCAATCTGGTTTTTTTTTTTAGAGCATGGTCAGAAGTCTGCCCTTCCACTGTGAAAAACTGCTTCAAAAAAAGTGGGCTTTGTTTGTGATGCTACAAGTGATGCAGAGGCTTGAGAAGTTTCTGCTGATGAAGCACTGGTCAACAGCAGTGGTCAACAGCAATGCGTCGAAGTTGTAGGATTTTCTGGATGCCAATGACATTGTAGAGACTTTTAAGCCTATGACGGAGAGACGATTCTTGCTTTGTTGCTAGAGTGTGACAACATTGACAAAAGTACATTGACGACATACAAGAACAGCCTGCCAAGTAATGTGATTTGAAGAAGCCCCGTACACAATTGAGTCCTTCCAGACTTCACTTTTGCTTAAGACCTTCTACTTCAGTGCGTGGAAAATTTAGACATGCTTCGAAAAGATATGTGGACTGCACGTGAAGCAGGCGAAGTTGACTGATTATGGATTTTCTGCTGTGAGGCAGTAAGTACTGTGAATTGCTCTGTGTGACATGATAAATTAATGGCTTGAAATTAGGTATAGGCTTGTTATAACTTTTTTTCTTCAATGTAACCCAACTAGAATAATCATCAATTACAGCAATGACATTTCTCTGGCACCTCAATAGTGTTGTAAGTGGGCATGACTGTATATACATTGTGTCATTATATATTTTTGGGGTGGTAATTATAGTCATGATATCAGACTGAGATGTCGCATGTTTTTGCATTTTCAGATTCTCAACTCCAGGTGGCCCTGCTAGCATTATTTTGTGAACTTTTGTACAGGTAGTGTGTATGATTATAAACTTTTCTTCTGTGCTTAGCGTGCAACAGCAGTCACATATTAGACACAATTATTCTTTCACGTTGAAGTGTTTTATGCCAGGCTCTACTGAAAATCTGTCCCATGTGTGTACATTACGAAATCGTCATCACGCAAATCTGTGAGATGGTGACACTTTGCCATTCTGTGCCTACCTAGTGGTTAGGAAAATAAGTATAGAAAGGTTAGAAAGATATGTTTCAGTAAAGGAATTGTGCTCTTGATCATGTATATTGTTCAAATGAGGATATGTGGGTATCACTTGTTTTGATCACTAAGTACGGTTAAACCTCGATGTAACGAAATCTGTAAAATTTTCAATTTGCCTCGTTATATCAAAATTTCGTTGTATTGAAATTCGACTTTTATGCAAATAAGTACAGTTGCCAATCAATTTTTCTTACACGGAAAGGGGCTTTAGAATTTTCCGAATTATCGGGCAAACGAAAAAAGCAAATTTGAATGATAAAACAATTAATTTTGATAAATTTGGGAGTAGGCAACGAATGATGCGGTTTCATCCCACGTACGTCAACGATATCTTCACATCGGCGGTATGAATTAAACGAAGCCAGCCACACTTTCACGTGCACTCTGCCCCCGTGGCTGATAGTGTTGCCCGCACTTGGACGACACTATCAGGAAAAGTGCCAGCATCGGGGAGCGAATGCTTTGTCTGCCTCTCGTTCCAACGGGTCACCGAAACTTGAGATTACACAACCTCCAATACTAAATGCGCGAGTAGAATGCTTACATGGTGCCATGCCATCTCGGCATGCCCACTTTTTGCACATGCGGCAGCGGCTGCGTATGCGTTCAGCCGCGCTTACAGCCACGCACAGCCACGCACAGCCACAGGTGAGACGCGCACTGACTTACCCCCCACTTCGCCGTGCCCCTCGCTAGCACTTGATTGCATTATCGCGAGCTCGCTCCCCTGCCGCTCTTTCCCTTTGCTCACGTGGTAAGGCAGCACTCGTGAAGCCACCGTCTTTCTTGCCTCACCCTCACACACTTTCACTCGCACCTAAATCATACAGTGCGCGGGGCACACTTAGATCTTACAGCACATGGACTTTATATGGAACATGATACAGCTTCTCTTCGGTGGTCACTATTTGAGAGGTGCGTTTGCAAGCAGCCACTTGTAATTCAATCATTTGACCATCTGCGTCTGCAGAAGTTTCCATTTATTGTCTTGGCATTCTTTTGCGGCGGCAGTGAAATTTCGTTATATTGAAATCGCATATGAACATACTTTGTTATGTTGAGGCTGTAAATACAGGGTTTTCTATGGACAAGAGGTTATGAAAAGTTAAATAGTTCGTTACATTGCGAATTTTGTTATATCGAAGTCGTTATATTGAGGTTTACCTGTATTTCGTAGGCGACATGGCCAGCAGCCTGGACACCTAGAAGGGTAGTAAAGATGATAGTGCTTGGAAGCGTCTGTGCAGTCTAACTTAATTGGTGTCTACGAGCAATGGCGTTCCTGGCATATTTCTGGCACTTTTTTTTTAAGGTGGCCTCCGACAACAACCGTCAACCACTTAGTTGTACTGCTGCAACTCGTGCCTTTGAAAATCCTTATAGGTGCTCGCTTGCAATGCCATCAGAGCTTTAACAGTACAGTTTCGCCACATACGCACTCACCGTTGCATTGGATGCACCTATGACGCCTAGTAGACTCCAGAGTGCTGTTTATGCGATGCAGCAGCACAGGCCTCATGTGCTTGCTATTGCTGTCATTGCTTCACCCTACAAGCAAAACTGTAAATAATAATAGACTGTGCCACAGAATGAGCAACGATGCTGCCACTGCTTCTTAGAATACACATTTCACTTTCATGTTATGATCAGTTCCTCTGAAAGAGGGATCAACCAATTTTTTTTATTATGCACAGGTTTCCAAATCTTGTTGTTGCCAGACTTACAAGAGAGAGTGTCCGGCAAGCACTTCGTAGTGGCATTACATCAAACCAGGTGGGCTATGCATTATGGTTTCTGTTGCAGGTTATGTTTTATGCGTAACACAGAGTGAGAAAACATGAGTGCTGCCAGTTGGGCTAGTTATATTTCATTCATTCTAATAAGAAGAGCACAAACTTTAGGGCATGAGCGCAAAGATGAAAGTGGCTCATCATCTACACTACGCTAGATGTTGTTTGTTCTTAACTGATCTAGCCACTTCTTATCACACAGAGGTCTCTTTTTTACTATTTTCATGTGATTTACAGTTAATTGAGCACAATGAAATGCAGGAAAGAGTCTGTTATCTCGGAGTAAATTAGACAAGAGTGCCAACTCCGCTCGTCTGGAAGGGACAGATCCTGAAACGCCGGTTGCTGGTTCACAGCGTGTTCGCCAGACAGCGCTACATATGGGAGAAAAATTTGGAGGGGGGGGGGGGGGGCTGCTCCAATCAACCGATGGAGTGTTCATGTGGCTGCGCCAAGCTTGGGGCTCTCGGCCGTTGCTGTAGCATGAGCACTAGGCCATGCTTGGCCATGCTCCCACACCTTACACATTCGTCGTGTCGTCTGTGCGGCGCATGTCCCGACGGCAGTAGCGCGCATAAGTAGAGTGTTTCACGGAGAGACATTAGCAGACGAAACATGTCTTCATTTCATTTTAGTTCATTTACTCGAATTACACCTTATAGGCTCCATGCTGTGCCTCTATTACGGGAGGTTACATGGAATTATGCTAGGCACAGGAACAAAAACACGGAAAATAAATGAAATGTGAAGACTATGCAAGACAAAAGAAAATATAAAATGGGGGGATACAACGGCCGTCTGTGTGGTCTCGAGCTGTGTCAGAAGAGAGTGAGAACAAGCTGTTAGGGCAAGGGTGCATCTTATTACTGTTTTTATTTGAGCATCGATCAAGTAGACAGATGCTTCGCTTGCTTCTTTTCTTGTGATGCTTTTTGTGTTGGCCGGCTCTCTCCGTACCTTGTGGCGGTCCCATCAAGGTGGAGGCTTGTCTCTTTCTGGATGCAGAAATTGCTCCGGAAAAAGTGAATTCTGACTTGCGCTTGAAGACCTTTTGCTGTTGTCATTTCATGCTGTGGAGCTGCTTGAGCCACTTCCTTCAGCAAAATTGTCGTTGCAAGGCATATTCAAACCATTCTCTTGGCTTAGCAGACCCCTGTAGTCTCCAGGCTGCAAATCGTGGAAATCATTATCTTCTTGAAGGCAAGGCTGAGAATTCCCATTATGGCACGTGCCTGAGTAAGGGAACGCACCTATAGTGTGTGCTGTTGTAGACAAATTATTGCCCTTCTGCGTTTCTTCATCGGCGTCTTGTGGTTGCTTTTGGCATTCAGCACCTATGAGTTGGACCTGGTTTCTTTCGAAAATCGTAGAAATGGTTTCCTTTCGAACTCGATCAAGGGACTTTCTTTTCATCTAGTGGGCCATTCTCTTTATATTCGCCGCAGTACTTTTAAAAAATAAGGTGCTGCTCGAATTGTTGCACACATACTTTTGTCTTTTGCTTTAAGTAGTCACTTATAAATTTTCTGTCGTCACTGTTGCAGCAGCGCAGATCAGAAGGTGCTGCAAAGATAGAAAACTTCTCTCATTCCTTGCCATATCTGGATTTATAGCGAGCTGCAAAACACTTCAGAAATGACTGTTCTGTTCCGACTTTTCAAGCACAAGTATCAACACACCTTGTTCCGTTGGGTATACATGTATGCATAGTAAATAAAGTGGCGAACACTGAAAGTATGTAGCACATAACCTTCACTTCCATGCATATGTTTGGATGTCGAAAACGTGTTTTTCTGCTGTATCTTTTAGCAACAACCTTATTTTTCATCTGCTTTCTCTGGGAAAATATACAAATGCTTTGCATACGTGCAGAAAAGGCAGGGAAATGTGCTCATTTGCATTTTTTATTTATTTATGCACATATAATGTTGTGTTTAATCGCTGTTGAATTGAGACGCCGAGGGCTCGAATTTGTAGTAGATGGCAAGCTCAACACGTACTGCCCTGCCAGGTCCGCAATGCCGCCGTCACCGTTCTCCGCCACTATAGCACATTCGCCTATGGAAGCAACCTGGGGAATGGTTTCCACGCATCTCAGCAGACGGTGCTACACAAGGAGAGTAGTTGGATGAGCTTGGAAGGAGAGGAGAAAGCACGTGGGCGAACGCTAGAAAGTGGAGCGGAGAGAGAGAGAGCAAAAAAGTGAACCAAGTGCCCGGCGTCTGCCATTCACGATTTGTCACGAGTGAATGCGCCACGCGGTGGTAGAGTCTGCGCTCCTGTCCAGCTTACTCCGTGCCTTTTATGTTTGTGTATGAACAGATACATTTAGTTCTGGGACAGAGAACGTATCTCCATGCCCTGCAGTTTGTAACACATATAGCTGTCACCTTATTCCATTATTTGCTTTATTTACTCACTGAAGTGAGCTTTTAAATATACTGTGCCTTTCTCATGGGCGATGTAACTACATCTTATTACGGTAAGCAAGAATAAGTAGCAAGCGACTTCTGATGAATGGTGTGATTATAATTAAGGTCACTGCCATACCTATTCATTGTGATGCATTAAGTATGGCTATTATAGGTAGTAAAGCTTATAGGCTTGTAAGCTTATGATCTAAGTAGTAAATATGATTTACATTGAGATGTGCCATTTTCTGCTGCACATTCATTTAGCTTTAGCAAGTGTGTGTTATGCTTGTTTTGTTCATTGTCTGAATGTGTACATGGCTAGAAATATGGAATATATTGCATTAAAGTATTAACTAGGTTTCAGCTCTTTCCCATGCCTAATCATTTTTTCATATTTGCATGGAGCTGCTAGAGTGTCTTAGGTTTCAGTGGCGTGAAGAATGCGTATTTGTTAAACTGACTTTCAAAAAAATTTTGTTTATCGCTATTCTCTCACTTCTGGCTTCCAAAGGAGCATCTAGTTTTGAGAAACTCACCCTTCACTTTTCCAGATCATAAAGTTTCTTCGAATGTATGCGCATCCTGAGGCTCTCAAGCAGGCAAGTGTCCTTTAGCTGCTTTAATGGGTACATTTTTACCAGAAAAAGTGTCCAAACTTGCAAAAGGTATTTATTTATCTCCTTGCCACTGCAGACACCTGTGATCCCAGCAACAATCATGGATCAGCTTCGGCTCTGGGAAATGGAGAGAGATCGATTTGTGTTCCGTGAAGGAGTCCTGTACAGCCAGTTCATCTCGCAGAGTGACTTTCAACTCCTCAGGAACTATGCCTCGGCAAGTCGCTTGATACCTATATTTTTGGACATAAGATTTTTTGCAAGGGACAGTGATTGGCTGGAACAGGAAAATATAAAAGTATTTATCTCTCGTTACATGCAGTGGACAAAAATTGTTGTGGTACCATTGTTAAGTACTGCAGTGTAGTTCACTTATGATACAGCGGTGGAACAGCTGCGCTGATTGTGCTGAGAGTGAGCCTTTGTGCCATCCTGCTCCAAGCACCATCTTAGCGGAAAATTGCACCAAACCTGTGCCAAGAAGGATAAAAGCTACCTTGCGAGTAATAAAAACCAAAACCTAAAATGTGATATCGTCATCATCACAGTGGAGGTGAACCGAGTGGCCATAGCCATGGATATAACCCTGGAGGGAGGAAAAAAAACTAGGCGGGAGTGTCACGTGACAGTCTTAAAGACTAGTCATAAAAACATAAAGGAAATGTAGGCTATTGCCACATTATAAGCAAGCGGCACTTCACCTTGATTGTGTTAATTTGCATCTGTTGCATTGGTTTCATCTTGCCCCTTAAGTGCGAAGGCAGTGGGGTGAAAATTGGCAAGAAAAAACTTTTGCAGGTCCAAAGCCTGTGTCAAAACTGTGAAAACATGAAGATTTCAAGGAGTTTGCATGGATGTTGTTGCCTGACACTGATGCTAGACGTTGTTTGCTGTGTAGTGCTGATGTTCTCTTTTGGCTTTTCATGATCTTGGAGGTTGGCCTAGTCACCTCTGATGGTCTTGTCTCACCACCACTTCAATTTATACTACAAGATTGCCTGTAAATACTTCCATTTGAGCTTGTTGCTTGGCATAATTGACGCATTTCTGCTTGAGTCATTTTGTCTACGTTGTGTGTGCTGTGATAGAGAGGTGCCAGACAACCACCGCCAAGCAAACCCGGTAGAGTTTCTTATCTAAAGAAAGCTTCGCTTTAATAATCACAGCAGTTGAAAGTGCGCTATGCCTGATGTGATGAACCTTAACAAGTGTGTGGAAACGTTAAACCACGCGTGGGCATTGTGCATGGGCTTCAAGGCGAGAGCGTTGGCGGTAAGCTAAGTGATGTGTTGGAAATTCTATGATCGTGTGCCAGGTGCCCCAACCTTCGTCCATGCTTCAAGGCAGCACACTTAAAGCCAAGTGCGATGTATGCAGTAGCAGAAAATTGCGTGTTCCTTCCTCCGTGAATGTGATGGCAGGCGCCCGTAAAAGTTAACAAGATGCAAACAATCCCTTGAATTCCTTGAATCCCTAGCAACTTTGGAGCACCGAGTTTCCGTGAGCCACCTCGCAGATAGGCCCCTGGAAAGAGGGAGCGGTGGCATCAGAGGAGGTTGGCTTGCAGAGGCTAGCTTAGTGACATCATGCGCTCTCCTATTTTCTCTCTTTCCTTCATGTATATAGCGGATGCCATTGGACCTCCATTTGCTGTTTTCACTCTTTTGTTGCATTTCTTTCTGGTGGAGGTTCCAATGTTCTGCCGCTGTGCTGTCTTGTTTGTGCTGTTTGTAGTGCAGTTCTGTATTCCACATGCTACTGTGGTGCGGAGCTCACTCAAGGAGGTTGTTGGATCAAAAAGCAGCTTTGGGTAATGTTCGTTCACATATTGTTTAGCATAGTTGTTGGCGGTGCCACTTTAAAGACAGTACCTTGTAATACACGTACTCAGCCACTAGCTAGGAGGAGGAGAAGGAAAATAGAGGAAAAGACAGGGAGGTTAGCAACTGCTGACTAATAATTTACTGTTAGTGGGGACTTTCCTTGCTACCCTGCACGATTAGAAAAGCAGATGTTAAACAGCTTTAACATGACCTAATGCACAGTTATGCATGCGAGACTTTACACATTAGAAACAAGGAAACCTCTGGACGCTTTCACTGTAACTTCGGTTTAGTCATGCAGTTCCCTATAGGGCGTGATTTTTATTACATGTCCTTGTTCTGCCGTTATTTTTCTTTATTTTTCTCGTTTTAGGCGTGGCGTATGTGCAAATGTCTGTTGCAAAAATGAAATGGTAGAAGTGACTTTATACTGACATATGCGCACAAGGAAAGGTGTCCTAATATAAAAATGTTGCAGTTTCACCCAAAAGACGAAGCATTTATAGCAGTAGCAAAGTACTAGACAACTGCACGAAGCAAGGTTCATAGTTTTATTGGCTGTTTATATATGCAGTAAACTTTCATTTACTAATATGTTAGCAAGTGTGGTGCCACGTGCGCCTGCGAAAACATCAACAGATCTCACTAGATAACCACAAACGCTTGCTATCACAACGATAAGATTGGCAGCAGGGACGAGCGAATTCCCCTTCTTGCTGCTTCTCGCTTCAATGCAAACTAGGCGTGCAAGAACACAGGCATACATCAGCTATCACAGGCAACGTCAGCTATCTCAGCATGCCTAGCCTTTGTAACCACCTCAGATTACCTCCAGGACAGGACACATGTGACCAAACTAGATGAGGAGACTCGCACTGACCTGCCCCCTTCCGCTCCCCTGCACCCATGAGAAGATGCCGGCACGCTTTCCCTTGCACACTTACAGCATACGCTGTGTGGCCGCATTCTTGTCGCACTTGGACTTTATATGTTTATACTGAAACTCATGGCGATGCTGACATGGGGGTTTTCACGACTGCTGGGCCAAAACAATAACTTCATTACCTTTGCGGATAATTAACAGATGGTGCAGCACAAACAAGACTTTATTTAAATTTAAGCAAACGGCCCTTACTTTTTGAATAACCCTTGTAATTAATAAGAAGGTTAATTAGTGAATTATTGTTAATTCACCAATTATGCATATCGATTTATCGTGCGAGCAATGTCCACCTCTGAGTAATCCAGCTCAAAGACTAAATTATGCATCTGCCACAGGCGATTTTCAAAAATTCTGTATGGTTTAAAAAAAATACTTAATAGCTGGCTATGACTTCATGAAGTGGAAGTATAGGCAAGTTGGTGTTGCTATGATGGTCTCATTTGCACACTTTGTGACCATAGCTGTAAGTGAACTGCACTTTCACTGTACAACATTATTTTTTTATTACACAGTACTGATTTAGGCTTTTGTACATTCTGTAGCTGCTATTTCAACCATATTGGCTACAGTAGACTTTTTTTACATATTTTGCATGAGATAAACACCTGTGAAATGTTTTCTAGTAATTATTTGTATGCCTTGTGTTAAAACTTACAGCTAAAATTTCAACTGATATAACTCTTGCCAGTTGGTTTGATGCCACAGTGTATGCTGATCACAACTGCCCATACAATGTTATTCATCAAGTTGCTGACATCCATCATCATAGTTAGCACAAGCACTTTGTACACTTACTACTATTTCATTGTTTCCATCAGAATGTGTAACAAAAGGTGCATGCTGTAAAGCTGAGCAAAGTGAATGGCACTGATGAGTTGACATTACAGCAGTGGGAATCGTCTGATGTATCAAAATTTTGTTAACATTTTAGCATTGCCTTCTCTCATGATAGTTGGAGTGCTGCTGTTTCAATGTTGTATAATGGTCAGCACGGGCCGTGGTGATTTCAGAATTGCTTTTGCGAAGCCAAAGCTTGCAAAGAGGGTTCCATTTACCAAAGTTCATAGGTAATCATTGTGCCCATGGGCTGCCAACAAAAGTTGGTGTCCGCACATCATTTATCTGTTAGTTTTGTCTAAGTAAGTTTTGCTCAACCAGAGTGCACTATACTTCAGTACCTACTTAATCCTCATGCAAGAACAATTTGTATGTATTATTATACTTTTACCAATTTAAATGGGGATGTGAGTGAACATGTCACCATATTTTGTTTGTTTGCTTTAGTTTGTATGACAGTGTGTTTTTTTGTGTGTGGAAGCCTACCGTATATACTCGTGTAAGGGCCGCCCTCGTGTAAGGGCCGCACCCCAACTTTGAAAGCGGATATTTCGAAAAAAAAAAAACAAAAGTTCAAAATGTCCCGCCAGAAAAGTGTAGTTAGTTCATTTACAGCCAGATGGCGCTGCACGCTTTTCCGCTTTTATTCTACTTCCGCCGACGCGCCGACCACGCTGTTGACAGCGCGCCGCCATATTTGCCTTGTGCGGCCTCTTTGTTGGCATCGTTCCTAGCATCGTGTCGATACGTTGGCAGCGCGACTTCAGATCGGTGTCGTCGGTGTCACTTTGTTGGTTGTAGTGAACCCTGCAGAAGCCAGCGCACGTGACGGACGATGGGCCGGCATCTGAGATCATTCACTGCAGCATTTAAGCTGCAAGTGATTGACTATGCCGAGGAGCACGGGAAGCGGGAAGCTGGACGAAAGTACGACGTCGATGAGAAGCGCGTGCGTTACTGGATGAATCAGAAAGATGCCCTCGCCGCTACTAACAGGAGCCGAAAGGCGTTTCGCGGGAAAAAGTGCAAGTACCCGCAACTCGAAAGCGAGCTCGTCAACTACGTCGTCGACACACGAAGGGACGGCTACGCCGTATCGACTGACATGATACGCGTCAAAGCCCTCAGCATCGCTCGCCACATGGAAATACCCCCGGCACAATTCAAGGCAAGTCGGGGCTGGGCTACGCGGTTTATGAACCGTAACCAGCTTTCTATTCGGCGCCGAACGACGATTTGCCAAAAACTGCCGCGCGAGTACGAAGACCACGTCATTAAGTTTCATCGCTTCGTGAATGCTCTCAGGAGGGAGCATGAATACGACCTGTCCCAAATTGGGAATGCGGACCAGACACCTGTGTGGTTCGATGCACCGGAAAGCACCACAGTGGATTTAAAAGGTGCGAAAAGTGTGTCTGTGCGCACGACTGGTGCAGAACGCCAAAGGTGCACTGTGATGTTGTGCATCACGGCAGACGGCAGGAGGCTTCCGCCGTACGTCGTATTTAAAAGGAAGACTCTCCCAAAAGAGAAGTTCCCTCAGGGAATCGTCGTACGTGCGCAAGAGAAGGGCTGGATGTCCGAGGAACTGGTCGTTGACTGGATTAAGACCGTCTGGGCAAACAGACCTGGAGGGCTGTTACAACGGAAAGCCCTCCTTGTTTTGGACAGCTTTAGGGGCCACTTGACCGACCGCGTCAAGAACCGAGTTGCCGCAACTCGTACGGACTTGGCCGTCATTCCCGGTGGCCTGACGAGTGTGCTGCAGCCGCTCGACGTATGCGTCAACAGACCATTCAAAGTGGAATTTCGCCGATGTTACTCTGAATGGATGGCTGGAGGCGTCCACGAGAAGACCCCTACAGGACGGCTGAAGCGGGCGTCGCTCCAACAGGTGTGTGAATGGATTTTGAATGCGTGGCGTGCCATGTCAGTAGAAGTAGTTGCTAAAAGCTTCAAGGTAACGGGAATTTCGAACTCCATGAACGGCACCGAAGATGACCGTCTCTGGGAAGACGCGGACGCCGAGGCGAGCTCCTCCGAGAACGAGGACAGCGAAATGGAATCCGAATAAAAACATTTCTGGCATGTCATTTGTGACTCTTGCACTCTGCTACTGTTGCATAAACAGTACAGACCTTTGGCCTGTACTGCCTGTACTAAATCGGCCTGATTCGTGTAAGGGCCGCACCTAGCAAAATTTTCGAAGAAAAAGTGCGGCCCTTACACGAGTATATACGGTAATAAGGTCTCCCATGAAATGTTGCAGAAAAGAAAATTTGCACAAGACCAAATTTTTGTGCAGGACCAAAATGCAACTGTGGAAGTCACTTAGAATATAATAATCTTTATTTCTGATGAACTGCATGTCTCCAGTATGAACCAAGTGTGTTGACATGCTGCTTTTGTTTGTTTAGCAACAGGACCTTTCTTCAAGCTGTTTTCTTGAGTACTCCTTGGTTGCACTAAATGGTGAAATTTGTAGTAGGTAGTGAATAATTTAGCAAGTTGCTGAACAGTGCGTTTTTTCTGCCCATCTTGCAGGAGCTGGGCGTCCTTATCTGGGACAATCCAAGCAAGCGGGTCATGGTTGTGAATCGTAATGGCCATGATGAAGTCAAACGATTCTGGAAACGGCACCGGCAAGACCATTGACCCTATCATATTCATTGTCACTCAGATTGTGAATTAAATATACTATTTACTCATTTAATTTTCTTGTTATGGTCTTTTGTAATTTCTAGATAGAAAAGTCTATCAGAAAGACTTTGTCTTGTTCAAACTTCAGCCAATTTTTGTACTGCCAGCACACCTATGTGTAAGCAAAAATTGCATATTGTGGTGCTAGGAATTGGCAGTCTTATTTATTAGAGCATCTGTTCAGATAAATAGGGTCTTTATACGGTCGTGAATAAAATTGTTGGATCCATTGTGCAGCACTGCACGCTAACCTTGCTGTAACAAAATTGGATATAACGAAATAATGAATGTGACAAAGTAAATGAAATTCCCCTTGAAATTCCCACAGAAATACATATATTTAAGACCTTGTTTTAGCGATGTAAAATTGTCCTGCCAATAAATGTAACGAACTAGATTCGTCTCTGAAACCAAAAAGCACCCGACTGTTGTGCGCCGAGTACATTCCTTTCTGCGAGGTTCAGCCATCGTTCGGCATGGCAGTTCAAAACTCCCATGTCTAATACATGGGCAAGCAGCACTGGTATTCGCTGTCGCGTCTGTGGCCACTATCGCACTTCGCCTTCTCTTTTTTTCAGTTGCGCTGCGCAGTTAGACGGGACCTCCAAAATCTCCCTGGCGCAATCTTGTAGGGCTCGTGCGCTTAGCTGTGTGAGCCGTACCACGTTGCGCGGCTACACACAGCGGTGCGAAATATTAGTGCATCCGCTTCTCTCTCTGCGGCACAGGCTGGCAGCTGGACGTTGTCCCCGAGATCGTACACTGCTCCAATCTCAGATGCCACAAGTAGGCTGATCCAAGGCGGCATAGCGAAGTTTGCTGGCCTACTTGATCACACAGTGGAGCGCTTTAATTGCATGCCATGTGCTGATCGACTACGACCGTGGAGGTTATAACAAATTTATTTTTAAACTTCTTTGACCATGACGGACGCATCACAGTGTGCAAGCTGTTCTCTTCGACCGTATCGCTGTGCTGTTTCTCCGGTTTCACGACGAGCCATGTGGAAAGCGTAACAGAAAGACCATCGCATCGGAACTGAAGGCAGTTATCGTAAAGGCTGCCGTGTCAGGTGCTCAAAAGTCACGTGTTGCACGTAACGAATATTCTATGGTTTTATTAAAAGTTCATCGCGCATGTGGCCATGGGCCTCAAAGCCATCTTATTTCCATGTTTACAATTGTGCACCCCATTGGCCGTATTGCAGTAAAAGGCAATAACGGATATAACGAAGTAATAAACTGCAAAAGAGTACGCATTTGGGCTGGTTGGTTCATGATTACGAGCAATAAAAACAGCGCTAAACGACGGGACGAGTGAAGAGACGCAGACAACAGCGCTTTTGTCTGTGTCTCTTCACTCGTCCCGTCGTTTAGCGCTGTTTTTATTGCTCGTAATAACGAAGTAATTTCGGCTCCCCCTTCATCTTCGTTATAAAGAGGTTTAAGTTATTCTTTAAAGCTACTTAAGCTACTGCAACGATTGCTTGATATTATAAGGTTTTGTATGATACTCTTTTCATTACTGTCTCCTTACCCCCGTATTCAGAAATACATCTTAACTTGAAGCTTGACTTGATATAAATGACGCCTGGTACGAACGCGCCTGAGATGTTCATTGCGTTTCCTTCGGTGCGTTCACGACAGATGTGATTTAAATCAAGTCAAGCGTGGGCTTCTGGTTAAGATGCATTCCTGAATACAGGGGCTAGTTGCCACTGCACAAGTTGCCTCGGTGATATTTTCTGGCATTCAAGGCACCTTGCAACACTTTTTCAACATTGTAAATACTAAATTGTACTATAGACATGAGGCGCAGTTGTTGTGAACGATGATCCAAATATTGTGCACCTGTATACAGTGCCGAATGTACAATATCCACATTAAGGATCGCTCATGCTTTTCTGCAGCTTTAATTCCCCACCACTTAAAGTGAAGATGATGGCGCAATGACGGCCCTGCTGGATTAGATGAAGTGTCAATACTTTGCAAAGGCAAGGAAAGCATAAACTATGCAAACGCTATTTGTGTTACATCACTCATTAAGAATTAAAAAATTCCATTGTGTACAGTCTTAAGATAAAAATTTAGTTTTAAACTTTAAGTATTTGGCAGTCATTGTCTGCTTGACTCATGCCGGCACCTCTGCAATGCTAGATTGTGTAATCGCTAAAGTTTTGCTGACACTGCTATCTCATGTATTTGTGCGCTGCAGTACATTTGTGTGCTGGATTTTTGTGCATCTGAACTCGCATGCATGCAAGCATAACTGTCGTTCTACGCCTCTAGTTTTAATACACGTGGTGCGAGTGCCGCATTTGTGCTTTTTGAAGTCTTAAAAGTTGTTTGGAATGTGCTTCACAAGCCACAAAGTGTATTGGTCATAATTAACTTGAAACTGTGACGCCGCTGTGCAGTAGTTTGCTGCAACCAGAAGCAGTGGCATTCAAATCCAGTAAGACCTCGTTAATTCACAACTCAGTAATTCGAAAGTTCAGGACCGTCCAGTAATTTATTGAAAGCAATATGTAACACATCCTGCTAATTCACACTGAAATCCGCACTGTCACTGATAATTCAAACTCTGCGCCATCATGGATGGGGAGAGTGCTAGTGCGCGGGAGCACGTTGGCGATGCTGCTGTAGCTGTTTCCAACTGTGGTTCTTTGTTTAGGCCTGACTGGAGAGAGACGCATTTGCACCTGGCCAGGCATGGCCGACGCCTCCATTGCAGGTCGCTTCTCTCTCGTGAGGTTCGGTACAAAGCTCAAGGGCGATAAAATCATCGCAGTGCACCGTACGCTGTATAAACAAGCAAAAGCGTGCGAAGGTAATCCGGCGTATGCGGCTCAATCTCGCGTGCACGGGCGAGAAATGGATGGATGGATGGATGTATGGATGGATGTTATGAGCGTCCCCTTTGGAACGGGGCGGTGGGTTGCGCCACCAAACACTTGCTATTATACTGCCTAATGTCCTACCTAGGTTAAACAATAAAAAAGAAGAAAAAACACGAACTCCCACAACCAAATTTTCTGATCCCCTATTGCGAACTATGCTTTTGTACGTATCCGTTTTTCATCGTTTCCCTACTTTTCTTCCACCAATACTCCTATCGCCTCTTACTAATCCCTATTGTGGACATGTTTACTTTTCCAGTGCTCTCGCTTCAAGGAGGCCAGTGGTGCCTAATTTGACCGCTTGGTAGACGTCTTCACATTTTAATAAAACATGCTCCATAGTTTCCCTAGCTTTACCGCAGCAAGCACATGCTTCTTAAATTTCGCTTTATAGGTGCGTGTTCTAAGGCAACCTGATCTCGCTTCGAAAAGTAATGAGCTTCCGTTTGAGTTATCATAAATTGTTTCTTTCCTGATTTCATTTTTTCCTCTTAAGTAGTTACTCATGACAGGTTTCTTTTCCATTGCCGCCACCCATGAGATTATTTCAGCCTCTCTGACTTTTCGCTTGATGTTCTTTATTGCTGTGTTGCCCACCCTACAGGCCGCATACTTGCTGGTAAGCTTCCTAGTTCTCTTCCTCCACTGTGAATTAGGGGTGTGCGAATATTCGAAATTTCGAATACGAATCGAATATTTTCCTTATTCGAAGCGTATTCGATTCGAGAAATGCATATTCGTAAATTCTCGAATATTCGAGGACGGTCGAATAATGGTCGAAAGGCGAATGTTCGGACAGACTGTGAATAATTTAGCAATTAACGAATTATATGCTTGCTCCACATTCTCCTGAAAACATGTTTATTCACTGAGAGCTTCACATGATCCGCTCATTATCTGTATGCTCTGCATCAAGATGGCAAGTTGGGCCAGTTTGTTGGGATTCATAGTAAGGTTCGTTACAGCGCAACACAAAACAGGGACAAAAGAAGGTACAAAACGACGACACGGCGTTACAGCACAGTGATCTTAAGTGCTGTAACGAACCTTACTATGAATTTGTACGCTCTGTTCCAGTCTATCTGCGTCAGGCCCGTGAGACATGATCAGTTTAAATTTTTTTTTTTACCAAGCTTTATTCCAGGGCTCTTTCATAACAATATATGATGCACTTTCGGGCTTTGTAAGTATGCGCAATAAAATATGCACCTAGAAAATGTTACCTGGACAAATGTTGTCACAGTGCATAGAGAGCCCTTACTTTCTGAACACGTTGAGCAGTCAATTTTCCTTCGCGATAATGTGTAACAAGCGTTTACCTGACAGAGCATTACCTGACATTACCTGAGTGCATTACCTATAATGAGTGCCTCTTTAACCTGAAGCAGCCTCGTAAAATGCAATATTATTTTTAAAAGGGTAATGAAGCTATTGTTACCTCGTTTTGCGATTTTTTAATACTACACATATATTCGATATTCGATTCGATATTCGAAGACAGTTTTTCGCGTTATTCGTATTCGATTCGTATTCGAAAATTTCAATATTCGCACACCCCTACTGTGAATCAATGTTTTTCCTGCACAGATACCTCAACACTCTCTCAGCCCATTTACTTTCTTCCATATTCCTCGGTCGTTCTTCATACTCAATTTTACTGCGAGCTTCCCTCACTTCAAAACTAGTCCATCCCATATCACCCTGCACAGCTTCATTTGTAGTCTTCCCGTGAGCGCCCAATGCGAGGCGACCCACTGACCTTTGGTTCCTGTCGAGTCCTGATTGTACCCCTGATTTAAAGCGAACAACTGCATTTCCAAAAGTAAGTCCTGGAACCATTACACCTTTCCACATACCTGGGAGCACCTCGTACCTATATCCCCATAGCGCTCTGTGCTTCATTATGACTGCATTTCTCTTCCCCTTCACTGTTATTGCTTTTTCCTGTGTTTCCATATATCCATTGCCTTCGTTTATCCATATACCAAGGTATTTATGTTCTGTTACCCAAGGTATTTCCTGACCCTGTATCGCCACTGTCTGTTCACTGTTTTCATTGAATACCATAACACCTGATTTTCTAACACTAAATTTCAAACCTAAATTGTTGCCTTCCTGTCCACAGATATTAGCCAGACGTTGGAAATCACTTTGCTTGTTAGCTAGCAACACAATGTGGTCCGCATAAAATAAACCTGGGAGCTGCTGCTCTATTACTGGACCTGCCAGTTTGTATGAGAGATTAAACCTGATATTACTTCCTTCTAGCGCCCTCTCCATCCTCACCATGCACATCATAAACAGCAGGGGGGATAGAGGGCACCCCTGCCTCAGCCCCGTGTAGATATGAACTTTCTCCTGGCTCCTCATCTCTTCCCCATTCAATGCAAACTGTATTTTCTAGGGAAATCTCTCCCAAAAGCTTTAGACAATCGTCACCGAAGCCTTTCCCTTTCAGAATATCCCACAAAAAAAGGTAGCGGTTTATGTTGTCATATGCCCCTGTAATGTCTAAAAAGGCCACATATAATGGTCTGCTTTCTACCCTTGATATTTTAATACACTGAGTAAGAACAAATAAGTTATCATCTAAACACCTACCTATTCTGAAACCATTCTGAAGTTCTCCCAAAATGCCATTATTTTCTGCCCATGCTTGAAGCTTTAATTTGATTCCCTGCATTGCTAGCCTGTATATTACCGATGTAATGGTCAACGATCTATACGAGTGCATTCTATCTTTCTCCCCCTTACCTTTATAAATTAAATTCATTCTACTTTGTCGCCAACTGTCTGGTATTCGTCTATCTTTTAAAGTTTTTTCCACTGCTTTCACCAGAGCTTCCTTACTTTTTGGTCCCAGTTCATTTATCAGCCTAATGGGAACCTCATCTAGCCCTGTGGCTGTGCGCTTAGGAATTTTCTCTTCGGCTTTCTTCCAGTTGAAATTTGCCAGCACCAGCTCGTTTCCCACCTGGGTCTCTTTCATGCTCTTTTTTTTTTTTCCAAATACAACCTCGGCATTGCCTTGGAAAGATTCGGCAGTTATTTTTCGGATGTAATTTATTGCCGCTTCTCCTTCCACTCTGTTTTCATCTTCATCTAGGATATGTTGTATTGTTGTTGACTTCCTGCCTAATAATTTTATGTGGTTCCAAAATATTCTAGGTGGGGCCTTTTTCTCGCGTATTTCTGACAACCAACATTCACTTTCACCTTTTAATTTTGCTTGCACCAGTATTTGAACCATAGACTTTTTCTCCTGGTATATTTCCCATTTAATGGTTACTTCATCCTGCGGCAACTGTGCCTTCTTTGCCTGCTTGTGCTCTCTGGATGCTTTCTGTCATTCGGCGATCGCTTCTCGTATCCCTGTTCCACCAGCATTTCGGTTTCTTTTTTCCTTTCCATCAAATATGCTGTTTCTCTTTCCGTATGTCTGTCGTTATTACACTTAGAAGCTCACCATATTCCCACTATTTCTTTGGCCATTTGCCAAGTTCTTCCTTGACTCTTGTGACTGTGTTTGTTGTTCAGCGTTCGAATTTGGACTGGCCATTTTGCACTCCTTGCTCTCTTTCCCAACTACATATCCCATTTAAAAAAAATGCGTTTATGGTTACTCCCTATGCTGCTATACCCTTCCTCATCAATGACCATTTCTCTCAACTTATGAATTCCATCTGTCATCAGACAGTGATCACTTGTTGATTGCCGGTTTCCCACTTCCCACGGGATCTCCCTTCGGACTTAGGCCCTGTATTCATGATAACGAGGTTATGTTGCTCACAAAGGTCTAGCATTGACTTCCCGTTGTTGTCGGTATAGCTATCTAAATCCTGTATGTGGGCATTCATGTCACCTGATAGGATAATTTCAGCACCATTCCCGAAACCGTTAATATCAGCGCTTATGCATTCCACTAACTCTTTATTCATCTCTGTGCAATTTTCCGGTCCACAAATACGTAACGCCCAGCCAAGTTTTTTTTCCCACTCATTGTACCTGATAACCAAAGTAGCTCTTGACATTTTGAATTTACTCTTTTGCATTTGGCTCCCTGATTGATGGATGAGCATTCAGGCTCCACCTCCCTTTCTTTCCGACTTAGTTCTGTTGCACCCTTCCCAAACATAATTCTCAATAACTGGCGGCTCTTCTGAGTCTCTAAGGTGCGTTTCTGTAACCGCATACACCCCTATTTGTTCTCTATTTAACTGCTCCTCGATCTCTGCCCACTTTTCCTTTCTTCTGCCGCCCTGCATGTTTATGTAGCCTATTGCATGGCAACCTCTCTTGCTTTCCTCCTTTTCTTGCTATCGGCGGCGATGCTCTTCTGAGGTTCCCCTAGAGGACCTTCTTCATTACTATCTACACTGGCCTCCTGAGCGCCCGCGGGCCCCCTAAATAAGCAACAGTGCGACCACCAATTCGCCAGCCCACTTCTTGTGCCAGCCTGTAATTGAAGTGGATCCCGTCTCGTTTAAAACCACCACACCTTCTTCCTTCCCTGTTTACTTAGACCACCTCGAAGCCTTTCTCTCGGCTCATTTTCCATATTGCCTCATTAGCAGCCATTACGGCTTTTTGTACGTGACTGTCACATACAGGCTCCTCCGGCACCGTGCACACCACGATCTGCACCTGAGGGGATAGCTCGCGCAAGTCGTCCACCCCCTTCGCCAAGCGCTGGGCTAGTCCTGTCCCTTTCATATTCAGGACGTCATTTAGCCCACCTGTTACTATGACAAGGTTGCGCACGTGGGCATTTTCCGCGAGCTTTTCTTTTGCTCGCTCCATGACAGAACCCAGTGTCCGCCCTGGAAATGTCCCTACCGCCACTCTTTTATCGCCTTTCACCCTCTTTACAATTGCTTTTGAGCAACTAGCCTTGTTTGAGTCACCGGCGATAATCACCCTTTCACTCTCCTACCTCTCCCTGCTTCCCTTTGTCCTTTTCCGCGTGATTCGGACTTGACAATGGGCATTGTCCCCTGTGCTCCAGCTTTTTCCGCGTGGCGGCATCAAGGTAGGTGCCGCTCTTTCCAGCTAACCCTTCACCACGTTGTACGCATCCTACGTACTTTGCTAGCACTCGCTCTCCTGTCACGTCGGTAGACTGCGTTCCATTGTCACGCACATTGTCGTTCACAATGGCGACACTGTTCAGCTTTTCCTCGGCTGCTTCAAGTCTTTCTTTAACTACCTTCTGTGCATCACGCTCCCTATTTAGCTCATTTTTGAGCTCTTCCACCTGTTTGATAAACTCTTCCTGGAAAGCCTACATTTTCTTGAGCCTAGCATCGACATCACAGTGTGTGCCGATTGACTCTGTTCCCTCTCCATTATCATCCTCTCCATTTAGCTCATTTTTGAGCTCTTCAATCTGTTCGACAAGCTCTTCCTGTAAGGCCTCCATTTTCTTGAGCCTAGCATCGACAACACAGAGTGCCGATTGACTCGGTTCCCTCTCCATTTTCATCCGTCCTCTCCTCTGCCTTGATGGACCCCCGCGCACTGCCTGCTTTCCCGGCTTTCTTGCCATGTATTCCACAGCTTTTTCTGATGAAAACACTAGAATACTATAATACTATAATAATGCAGAACACGTGCCTTTTAGCAAAAACCGATACGCACAGGATCCAAATCCTCAAAATTTCGCAAAGCAACACTCCCACTGTTTCAAAAGCAATCAATGCCGCGGAGACGCAAGGTATGACACGCTCTCGTACGTGCTCAACCACGCGGCCACGCTCTCTTTCCTACCAAAACACGCACAGTAAAACTACTAATAGCTATTAGTCTTGCCACCTCCAAGCTACCATTTAAAGGCTACAAACACTCAACGTCCCGCCTGGCTGCACGTGTTGAAGCACGTGGCGCGAAAGGACGCTCTAAACATCCTGCAAAACCAAATGTACACGAAACACCCGCGCACACGAAATACGAGGAAAAAAAAAAGAGAAAAACACCCAATTACTATTTAAAGGCGAAAAATAAGCAAATCAAAAACAGAAGCAAGCTCAAAGCATGCAGAAAAACTTATGATTTTGTCGCCGCCAAGGAGCCCCGAAAAGCACGTCCATTCGCCACAAAATCTCTAGTGCCAAAGGAGGGGCGGATGCACGTCCTCTCTTGTCGCGGCGGGGGAGGGGTACGTCTTTCTCCGGCGGCTGCTGCTTACGGCGCGGCCATGCGGGCGTCGTATGTTGAAAGCGATCTGCGACATAGCTAAAGTGCGCGCCTGCGTAGGCCTCATCTTCAAAGCGATCTGCGATGTTTGCAGAGTGCCTGTAGTGCCGATAGCTTCGTATACTATGTGCTTTTTACGTTTTGTTCACGTTGAAGCGAAAACTGTGCGAAGGTCAATTCGCTCGCTGCTACTGCCGCGGTTCCTCACTTCCGCACTTGTCCTTGTCGCCCTTTTGTGCCCCGTGTCCACTCCTGCGCTAGTCATTTTAGCATGGAATACTGGAATACCAACTAGTCCGGTCTCACACCCTCCTCACTCCAGCGTCTTTCAGCGAGTTTCCGCGGTCATCGAGCGAGATCTGTTCATGTTTACCTGTGCGCGCGTGACACCGTACTTGTTAATTAGTAAGCAAATGTTTACACGTTGATGCGGTCGCTAAAACTACTATCCTTACTTCGTATAGCTATCTACTAATTTGCTATCGCGATCGATGCTTCTCTTTTCGGCCGAAACTGCGACATTTTTTTTTTTTTTGCCCCGCTCCAGTCGGCGCGACGAACGCGCCGATGGAGCAAGAGCCATCTCGACGTCGGGCACGTCGGACTGCGTTGGCCGCGTCTGGTTACGTTGGCTGCGCCAGTGCTTCGAAGTGTAGACGTTGTTCACGCAAACGTGACGTAGCGCGTGTGCATGCGTGATCACGCCACGTCGTACTATAAACGAGCCTTAATCGAGCGTTTTTTCTGTGACTTACACTAGTTCGAGTTTTGTATAATTCGAATTTCGAATTATAATTCGAACGAGCTCTCACTATTCATCGGAAAGGTCCGTTTCGCCCAAAATGCGAAACATTGCTTACGATAGCAAAATATCAGCCATAAGAAGTAAGGTTAGTCGTTATATCAGCTGCATAAGCTGCTGTAGACAATCGCTTGCTAAATTAACAAGCACGTCACACGCGCACAGGTAAACACGAACACATCTCACTCGATGACTGCGGACACTCACTGTCAGAATGCTGGTGTGCTGAAGAGCGGCAGCAGCGGCGAGTGAATTCCCCTTAGTGCTGCCTCTTGTTTCAACGTGAACTAGGCGCGCGAGAACACAGCGCACAGAAAACCATCAGCTATCTCAGGAACGTTAGCCCTCGAACCCACCGCATGTTGCCTCCAAGATTGGACGCGCGCTAGAAGAGGAGATGCGTACTAACCTGTTCCCTCCTCGTAGTGCGTGCACATATCCCCCCCCCCCCCTTTTCGCGCGTGAGAAGACTGCGAGCACCCTCCCCGCCTTCCTCCCTTGCGAGCGCGAGAAGACACCGCCGCATCAAGCTGGCATCCACGGCTCACGCTCGTAAGCTTTTGCTCGCAATACGGCATACGGCGCCGCCGCAATGTTAACGCATTTGGATTTTATACAGAACATCACGGCGGCGACGACGGCGACGGAAATGTAAGTATCCATGTAATTGCTATCACAACACAACAAACTCCACAACACGGCGACGTACAGTGGGCGCAGCATTGCAGGCACTGCCCCGCTTTGCCATAGCCTCCACCACCGTGGCCTCCACTGTGCAAGGCGTTGAAGGAGCGCGAGCACCGTGGAGGCGTACCATGTCCTCACGCGGCGCCCCCTAAGCGGCTTGGAAACCCTCGTGTGGACCCCCGCTCACGCGGCTGTGCCCGGCAACGCGTCGGCTCACAGTTTGGCTCGAGATCTCGCCCGCTAAGCCTCGTCCGCGGATGCGGACGGCGTGAATGAGGAGGAGAGACACGAGGAACCCTTCGAGACTTATCATGAAATAGCCCATAGGTATCGCTTGAGGCATCACGCGCTCCAACCACCGGCCAAGCAACTCGATAAAACGCAAACGGTCGCGTTTAGGCGACTCCAGACAAACACATACCCACACCCCAAGTACATTAACAAAATCACAGGGGGCAAGGAAAGCGACCAATGTAGGCTCTGTTCTCAAACAGGAACACTCACACATAATGTGGGAATGCACCTCGCTCCCGTTCCCCCCCCCCCCCCCCGTCAGCAGCGAGACTGACTGGATAGCCTGGCTACCCGCCGTGGTTGCTCAGTGGCTATGGTGTTGGGCTGCTGAGCACGAGGTCGCGGGATCGAATCCCGGCCACTGCGGCCGCATTTCGATGGGGGCGAAATGCGAAAACACCCGTGTACTTAGATTTAGGTGCACGTTAAAGAACCCCAGGTGGTCGAAATTTCCGGAGGCCTCCACTACGGCGTGCCTCATAATCAGAAAGTGGTTTTGGCACGTTAAGCCCCATAATTTAATTTTTTAAATAACCTGGCTCAGTTCCGGGGACGTCGATCGACAGCATGAACTGGTGATCTGGGCGGAGAAGGCCAAGCAGGCCCAGGGCCTTACTTGAGCCCGATCCCTCAGCCACGTCCCCCTTTACTCTTCCCCCTTTCAATAAAGTTTACCACCACCACCACCATACATATTCGTGCTAAATATTGTTGAAGTCCCTTTAAATGGCAAATGCATTTCACAACTTGGTTAAAATGTGTTGTAGGTGGCCCAGGGTGTCGAACCGGAACCGGAACCGAATCGAAAACCGGAACCGAACCCGACTTTTTGCGCGGAACCGGAACCAAACCGAACCCGTATTTTTCCCACCATTTTGGAACTGAACCCGAACCGGAAAGAATCAAAGGCAGCGTTCCGAACCGGTTCCGGGAACGGAGATTTCGAGCAGAACAGTCGGGGGGAGGGGGTAAAGAGAGGGAAAGATAGGCAACTTTACTTATCCCATTTTAAAGGGAAAGGGGCTGCGAGAAGAAGGCGACGGAGGTTATCCTACTCGTGGTACGCTTCCTCTACCACATCATAGCTTCCTGAAGTTCGGGGTTGTAGCTGCGCATGGCAGCCTCCCTCAGCTACTACTACTTAAAACATTACAAAGGTTAAGGGGAGGGGAGTGGTTCTTGCATTTCCACATAATGTGGGTAAGGTCCGCTCTGCTAGCAGGACAAAACTTACCGGCTGAGGTAGTGTATATTCCCGGGTGAATTTCGTGACGTAAGGCAGGAGATAGAAAAGTGCGAGTGTGTAGTTTACGCCATAGTACCTCGTGTATGCGTGACGACCGAATCATTAAAGGTGGGAGGGTTAGGCGACATTGGCGGTAATGCCTGCAAATGTCGTGGTATGTAAGTAATCTGTCTTTGGAGGTGAATGCCAGCTGGAGGGAGATTATTGGCGTCTGAACCGTCCCCTAGTCTAGCCTGCGCTCGGTTCGTGAAAGCTCGAGCACTTAGGTGGGTCGCTTCATTGCCGATTAGGCCTGCGTGAGCAGGTGTCCAGATTAAACTCAGAAGTTGGGCTGGTGGATTATGAGATAGAATGGCTAGGGTTGTTGCTAACCCTACCCGCTCCGAAGTTGTGTATAGCAGTTTTTGAGTGACTTTCTATGCCAAAGTAATTGGGTATTGTTGTGACGAGCGCCACCGCCGCCTCCTCCGCCTCCTCCGCCTCCTTTTTCGAGGAGGCTATAATGGATACTCCCGTCGCAACAATGCCAGTGGAGTCAAAGACTGATATGGCGAATTAGTGTCCACACTGATACTCTGCGGCATCGACATATATCAGGTCTTTATAGTTAAAGAACTTTTTCTGCAGGGCTTTAGATCGTTGTTGCCTTCTATGTTCGTGATGAACAGGGTGCATATTCTTAGGGAGAGGAGGGATATGAAAGTGCTCATGTATCGGTCATGGGTGGGTAAAAAGACAAGAATACTTTGTTTAGCGCAAGACGACAGACACAAGAAAGACGACAGGACAAGGCGCTACTCTCAACTTTCTTGTGTCTTTCTTGTGTCTGTCTTTTTGCGCTAAACAAAGTATTCATGGATTCGCACCAATTAGCCCGCCAACGCATTGTGTAAAAAGACAAGCTCATTTGCTTGAAGCGTTGTTGAGAAAAACGGGAGACGCTGCCGAGAGATAATGCGGCAGCATCGTCCGTCAATGCTCTGCACATCCTGCATGATAGAACCATCACAAGAAATAAACAAGTTGATCTTTATCAAGTAATCAGCCTCTTATGGTCACCGCCTGTCAAAAGAAATCAGTGTTAAGTGGATCCATCGATCCATCTCCACTTTTTCTCGCTGGCGACGGCGCCGCGTCAGAAAGAACCAACTCGAACGTTCTGGAGCTTGCTTGCGCGCCTGACCAATAGCGACGCGCGCCCCAGAGGGAGAGTGAGAACGCTGTTGTGCAGGGGATGCTATGTGTATGTGCGCCACTGCTTTCGCGTGAAGTGATAAACAGACGTGGCGCGCCATATAAAAGGATGATTAGCACCGTCGACCAGCCCGTGCCGAAGCCCTAACTTTTAAGACTGAGGAAATACCTCCGCTCGACTCCTTGGTCAACGTCACTGTCAGTAGCCCCGAACCTGCAGGGAGTGCGCACCTGTTCTAAGCACGGCCACATCGGACTGACGCAGTGCGCGGTGTGCAAATCGTGTTGTGGTTGCCTCTCGTGTAGCAGTGCACTATTGTTCCAAGACCTCTCTGTGTATTGTCGCCTTTGTGAAGTGTTGTATTGCATGCGTTGCATTGTTTTGGAGAACATTGTATGTATGTTGTTATCAGTTAAGTGAAACTCCTCTTTATCATCTCTTTGCTGCAAGCAGCTTGTTTTTGTTTGTGAACCTTTTGACTCCGATCCATTCTCTGACTTGCGACCAGTGAATGCTGGGAACGAAACGAACACCCCTCTTTGTCACTTGGTAGCTCGATTTCTACTGAGCTTGTTACGCTATGTCGAGGGCATCTCTTGAGAGACCGAAATCGCTACCCTCACGCGCTCTAAGTGTGTCTGGGTGTGCTCCACTAGAGCACGAACGGTGACACCGTTGGAAACGTTACCCCTCGCCATTCACAAGTGAAGGTATACTTGCCGTGTACTTTTGTTTTCCCAGGCTCATTTTCCCAGGAGCGGGGGAACTCCTGGAAGGATATGTTTTGCGGCGCCGTCTCACGGGCCTTAGAAATCGTCAGTCAATGGACAGCCGCGGCGGCCTGTCTGCGGGGTCAACTCTGCGATCAAGAGGCGCCTGCTCGGTGCAGACCCGTGTCTGCAAAAACCCTCTCACCTTGGAGTGGTCAGTGCAACCTGTGTGGAAGTGAGTGTGTAAACTCTCCCCCTCAAAGGCGGGTCGGCTACGATGACTTTGGACGCTCCGAATTGGTCGGAGGTTGAACGACCATTTTCCCTCACCTAGGGATCTAGGAAGGACAGAGTGTTTATAAGCAGCCGTCGTCGGCTCCTCAGTGTGCCTTCTCTTTCAGTCATGCTAGACTGATGAACTGTAACGTCTCATGTAGATACTGTAAATAAATCCCATATTCTTCGTTCTCGATGAGAACAAGTCCCTCCTTTCAACAGCGTCCTCAGCGTGGATGAGTTGGACGACGGCATGGGCCAACTACCATCTGTTTCATGCCCGACCACAAACATTACACCCCCTATAGTACAGAAGTGTGGGTGCACGTGCCGCTTCTTTTGGCGGTGTCTCACTTCTGTGCTGCGAAGTCGCCCTAACCAGAGCAGAAGGTCAAGAGTAGTTGTCTGTTAATTTTTCTCGGCTGCAACATGGCGGTCATGTAGCGCAGAAGTGTAAGGTGTACGTGCCCGCCGTTTTGTGTTCGAATTGAATCGTTTCTTTTTCCAGTGTGCACAAGTGACCTCCCGGTCGGCATTTGTAGCATTAAACGAAGGGCGAATCGCCACCTGAGCCAGACCGCACCTCCGGGCTGTTGCCGAACGCTCCATTGAACCCGAGCTATCAACGATGCCGCAACTGCTCTTCGTACCCAGTCTGGGTGAGTGAACTGTCGACGCCCTCGTATAAATGTATATTACGTTCTCACCTTTCGGATTTCTTTGGACTTTTATTGGGTTATGCTTACGCGATTGAACCGACTTCTGTAATTGTAATCGCTTGTTTTTAATCGCATCTCTGTGCGCGCCTCGCGGAGCTTTTAATGACTAAATATGATTGTAAATGAAATGGTTTCCTTGTTAATTATTTCCTTTCTACATTTTAATTTTAATATTTACGTTGTTGTTAATCTAATGCTATCGTTGTCCCATTACTCTAACTGAAAATGAACCTCGTAATATTTGCAGACCCCTCACCCCCTTCCCACACTCCCCATCTAGATATTTTCTGACAGAAGCTGCATTTGCCTCCATGTTTACAGCAAGAAATTTGAAGTGCATTGTTCAAATAAGCTTTCTTGTATGTCAGAATGAACCGGTTTCTTAAAATCGAATTCAAAGCAGCGATGACTCTTTGTCAAAGCATGTTTTCGAGTGAAGAGCGAGGGAGGGATGTCGGGCAAGGTAGCTATAGTTCTGCGTTTTAGTCGCCGCTTTTCGCGTACTCTTCGCTTCAAGTAGCGGTTTCTTTAAATATCACTTCCCACTTTTCATTCGGGTCCTAGGGTCCTCGAAAGCATTTTCACTCTCCTTTTCGTAGTAAACTATTGCGCTATGTCACAATTTTTAAGCGACATTGTTGCAGCCGGACTTTAACCATAATGACAAGAAAAGAAATGAAACCACAGACGTTACGAAAACGCCTGCTTTTGTTTTTGTGAGGTAAAGAAAGAACAGCCAGAACACATTGTTTTAACACCACCTGTGAGGCTCCATAATCAGAACCCATTGCTCATGCCTCGCACCTATTTTAGACCCCGCAAAACATTTTTTTTTGCTCGTGGACCTAATATTTGGGATCTTATGCACAACTGTTTCTCCCAAAGTAGTCGTACAGTGACTAACTATTCCTGTATTTTATTCTTGTGTGCAGCTGGCGCTGTAGTTTCCGAAGATGGGTCGCTTCAGTCATCATCCAGTCCGCCAGCATTTCCGCCAGCATTTCCAGTTTGATGTCAAGAAAGGACAGTCTGTATGTCAGACTGGAGACTGTCAAACTATAGGTTATCGGGACAGCATGCTGCTAACCTTGAACGTCACGTGCAGCGGCATCACAGCGCAGGATACCAAGCACTAGTCCCGGAGGAGCCGTCTTGTAGCGAATCCTCGCAATGGTCTGGCAGTTAGTAGGTTCTCCAACTACGGAAGGGCAGGGAAACGACGCAGACACAACTCCTGCACGCATTGCAGGTGAGCGCGGGTGTGAGCGTGAACATAACCGGAGAAGCCGTCATGACTGCTTGTGTCGAATTGGTCACTGCGAACGGTCGACCATTTCGCATGATTGATGACTCCCGGTTTCGAAAAATCATTGACCCTATATTGCAGGGCCTTAAGAAAAGAATGACTGTGAGCGCCGAGAGTGTTCCATTACGAGTGGCTCAAGAAGCAAAAAAAAAAATGGCAAGAAAATTGATTTCAAACACAATTCAAAATCGTCGTGTTTCAATAAATATGGACAGTGCTACAAGCCTTAATCGAGCAATCCTTAGCATCAATTTACAATTTATTGAAGATGGCAGGGTTCGCCTGCAGACACTGGCTATGAAAGAACTTTGAGCGGCCCACTGCGGAAAACTTAAGCGTGAAGTTCTTGGTGTGCTCTCTAAATACGGAGTAGCTCTGGACCAAGTGTACAGGTAACGATGGACAATGGGGTGAACATGGTTAGAGCAGTTGCTCTTCTAGCAGAGCCAGCATCTGAAGACGAAGACGTGCGGCCAGATGAGAATTTAAGCGACTGGCCTTGCCTAACCGAGTTGGAAGGGGACTTCACGTTTTCAGATAATGGGCCACTCCTTCAAGGGATGAGGTGCGCCGTTCACGCACAGCAACTTGCAGTGCACGATGCGCTGAAATGTTCAGCAGCGAAGGACCTTGTTATCAAAGCGCGCAACCTAGTGAAAAAAATGCGGGCACCAACGGTGATGGCCCTCTTTCGCAAGCTAAAATTGAAGAAATCAATTTTGGACTGTATGACACGGTGGATGTCGACAAGCGCCATGCTTAAATGGCTGCTGGAACTCCGAGAATTCTGCGACTTTTTAGCCATGAAGGTGAGCTCTCTCTTACAGAAAAAGACTGGCAGAGCATCAAAAACGTGGTGGCTGCACTGGCTCCCGCTGAGAAAGCCACTGTTGAATCCCAAAGGGAACAGTTCCCGATAGGTGATTTCTATAGCACCTGGCTTAAATGTCGCCTTGAGGTTTCTAAAATGGACACCTCGATAACCAGCAACATGGCGATTGCCATGAAGAGGCACGAGAAGTTGTTGCTAGGCTGCGGCTTTTTCTGTGCAGCTATTTATCTAGATCCTCGCTACCACGTAACATTGACTAGTGAAGAAAGGTGCCGACCAAACAGCATCTGGTGACCACGTGGAGGCGGCTTCGTGGGATCGTCGGAGGCAATCAAGTACAATTAATAGCGGCAGCAGAATATCTCTATAGGAGCTTACGACCTGAGGATGAACTAGATACCTTCCTTATGGAAAGAGAAGAAGACTGCCTACAACCAGCTAGTGACAGTTCACTCAAAGTCGAAAAAGTATACAGCCTACTCGATGCATTGGAGAAGGTGCCCGTAGTAAGCAAGGATTTGAATTTGCTGGACTATTGGGAGAAAAAAAAGTTGCGGCGCCCAGACCTGTTTCACTTGCCACAGTAGCGCTTGCGGTGCCGGCCACACAAGTTAGCGCCGAGAGGGCATTTTCAGGGCTCGTATACATCCTGCCTAGTCATCGAACGACGTTGCATCCAACAACCCTTGACGACGTCCTCTTCCTTCGTTCTCTCTGCCCAAAAAAAGTTTGCAGCATTGTGTGAGCACATAATAAAATGCTGGGAGCGGCAAAGGTGTCACATTAAGCTTACTGGTAATCGTACAAGCCAACACTGCACTCTAACCTAAAAGTGGTTGCGGGTGAAGATGCATTGGAAGATTGTTCATAGAGCTTGAAAAAAATCTGCGCGGAATAAAATTGAAAAATGCAATACCTGCGAGATAAGTATGCCGTACATCCGATAAATACTGCTGGAAACCTTTACTGCAAAAAATGCCCATTAAAGTATGCGAATGATATGCAATGTGCACACTCGAAGTAGAAGAAATGCACACAACTGATAAAGGTAAGGAGCTCAGTGAGCGTGCGAATAAATTTTGTAAAGCCCATGTATTCGGCTAAACGGGGTAGTTTATTCTCCCTAAAAGAGCTTTAAAATCACCGAATATGGATAGAATGCAGCATGAGTGTCAATACTGAATTGCGCCGTTTGCTTTTATATCCCAGGTTTCCTAGCTGCTTTATTCCCGAGCATAGGTAAACCGTTAGCGGCTCTTTAAAACTGTAGTTTCTAGTTTTTTTTTATAGTGCTGTGCCTTGCGTCTGAATATATTTTTACCACTCGCCCGACAGCACCACCAAATATTATGCATAGTCTGTAGTTACACAACCCATCAGGTTCTTTTCTTATTAGCCTCAACTTAATGTAAAGTTGTCCGTATGTACTATCAGTTTGCGTTAGATACTGCCCATCTCCCTGAATTTTCCTTTGCATTTAGAACAAGTTAGAATGTATATTCCGAGGCAACATATCATGCTTATTTTTCATGCTTTCTATGTGAATGGTGTTTAATATTGTATAACGTTTGCAATGTGTTGTTAACTTAAATGCATCCCCGGCCCCTTGTGAAGGCCTTCAGGAACATCAACAATAAATCCATATCTTCCTCTTATTCTCGTTAAATAAGTCGTTATGGACAAACAGCAGCGAGACAAACACTCGCAGTCCTCTACGTCACCGGCACTTCTTGTGCAGTGACATTGTTCCTTTGCTTACTGCTCTAAGAGAGCATGAGAATTAAACAAAAAAATAACTTTGGGGCCTTCTTAACTCCACTTGTAAAGTAGACGTGACAGCATTTCCAAATAATATGGAATCTGCTCAACGTTAAAATCAAGGGGCGCATGGATTAAAGTCGATTAATGCGGATTAGCGGACAACCTGAGGTGGATTAGTGAGATGAGTGGGTGAGCTAACGTGAAATAGCGGGGTTGGTGTGTTGATTAATTTGGATTACAGGAATTAGCGGGCCGGTTAAGGCGGATTAGTGGGTCGGACCAACCTCGATATTTTTTTGGGTCCTTGGCATTTGCAAATTTTGCGGCGCCATCCCTCTCGACCAAAAAAAAAAAAAATTAGTGGCGCAAAAAAAAAAGCCGGAAAGTTTTTAGGTGACGACAACGTAAATGATATAAAATGTATTTCTTTATATCTTATTCATGCCAGTGGGCACCGGGGCGCTGCCCACTGGCCAGGAGGCTACATGCCTGCCTGTCAGAAGATTGCGGCGAGGATGCATTATTTGGAGACGAGGTGCGGCCTTTCACTGGTCGGCGAGGGGAGTGGAGCACAACATAGCACAAGGCGGCACCGCGATGATTACGTAGAGCCATTGTTGTTGTATTCCCTCAAGAAAAGAACCGCGGGGTATGAAAGTGCGGGTTTATGAGCCAAGAATGAAATTAACTTTAATTGTAATAATGAACTGAAATAGGTTAATAATGTTGCGGCCATAAAGAGTAATGCTTTCACATTCACACACGTAAGCAGCCTTAAGTGTCCCCGCGAACCTTTTATTTCGTTTCAGTTAGTGTTGTAATCGTTCGACTCCCATGGAAAACATTTTGCTGTGGATTGTACAGCTAAGTTGGCCGAGCCACAGCATTTACAAAAAGGAACCTACATTATGAATTTGTTTTTACACCGATGTGACAGAGAAACGAAAACGCAGCACTAAAAGAGTAAAAAAAAAAAAACTCTTGATTTTTTTCTAAAAATCCCAATCCATATAAACCCGTTTTAACCGGTTCGAACCGGAACAGAATGGTGGTCGGGAACCGAACGCGGAACCGAACCCGAAAGGCTTGAACCCGAACCCGAACCGAACCCGAAAAAATTCCGGTTCGACACCCTGAACTTGTAGAAGTGCAACTGCGCCGATAGCGGCGGCGCGAATGTGCCTCGAGTGTTCGTAGAATTGCATTTTTGGGGACAATAGAGTCAATAACGGATACATCGAACTCGGTTATGTAGAATTATTTTTTATATCCCCTTGGAAATCTCATTCAAAAGTATAGCGCTGTGCACTACGCGTGTATTGTACTCGGCCCGGCGAGTGCTCTTCTTTTAGTGGGTACGTGATCACTCCCTTTGCTTTCGGAATATTTAATGTCGACGAAATTACGGCACTATTTTGCCAGATGCTGTCAAACAAGACATTGAACCTGGTGGTCAGGACATGCCATGGAGGAAAAAAAAAAAACGCATGGTGTGTGTCTAAGTGTATTAAACGGCGTAGACGCGGCCTAGCACGCGCGATCAGCAGACAACTGCGCTGAGGGCAGCACAGTGCATATCCACACAGGCTGGTTTGCTTCTGCACTGACTCCATTTCTTGAATAAAACGCGCTACAAGCACGTCAAGGTGCGCCAGGCACGCCGTGAGCTCTCACTCGGGCGACGTGGGCTTGTTGCGATTGGTACACCGCACTGCAGCTCGAGTGACTTATTCGTATGCAAAAAACAAGCAAACCTTAATGCATACGACACTGCCCCGGGGAGGCAAAACCGTGAATTGCTGCTTTTCACGATTTCGGGGAATTGTGCAAAACGTGCGGAGGTTTCAGGTAATTCTTCGGATGGCGTGTTTAATATTTATAATGATATATATATCGAACTATTTCGCTATCCCCTTCGAGTTCGACCATATCCGGATTCGACTCTATACTTTAAGTTCGATAGTTGTTAACATGAACCATGCATCTGAGATGAAGCTTTAGCTCAGGGCCAACTTCGGTTTCCCCCATTCAAAGACATGTAAAATGCGAAACGGCTGCACCACAACACCACACCCATATTGTATGCTATGAAACGGCATCGCGCATCAGAAACTTCCGAGCAGCGACGCGACACATGGCTTCACCTACGACGAAAGCATTATCATGCTTCGAAACGGAAAAACAACGAGTATGAACCTATCGAACTTCCACTCTGACATTGAAGAATTCACTTGCTGTTTCCTGTGTATTATTCCTTATCCAACACCGGACTGAACCTCAAGATGTTCAGACTGGTGTTGGGTGTTATGATTCAGACACAGGCGTGTGCAGTACAAATATACAGGTATATTTAATTCCGCATTTCCAGCCTTGAGAGCAGTCATGCTGTCTTGCTGTCGGACTACTGACATATTCAAAAAACAATGCAGTACATGAATATGAACACTACAGAAGAGAGAAGTTAGAATATATAGGCAGAAAACTACAGAAAGAGAAAGACAAAAAGAAAAGAGAAAGAAAGTAGAAAGAGGTAGAAGAGGTAATTCGAAAGCGGTAAAGTGATTCATGGGTGACCATTGACTGAGTGAGTTAATGTGGGTGTCGGTAGGTCGAACGATCCAGTCATCGAACGATCCACTTCTTATTCCAAAATAAACATCATGTGGCCTCTTCAACATGCGGTCATGACGGCAAGGATGTTTACCACTTACTACTCGGTTGTCCCAAGAACACAACACATAGACAGTGCCTTGAGCAAGAACCGAATTTGACTCGCATCGACTTTTCTCGCTTGTCAAGGTGCTTGTCCATGGCCTTCAAAATTGCGTCGCAAAGTTATGAAATCACTTCAACGTTTCTTTGAAGATGCTGGCATTTGCGACGATTATTGACTCTACTGTGTCGTGAGTAACTTTATTAAAGCGAAAGCCTTAGACGGCTCATGGGACGAAAAATCGGACGTCCGGCGTTATGCCGTCCAGCGTTATGGCACCAAAATTCATAGAGAGTCGGACCCTCGCCCTTTGGTGCCAGTCGAACCCACACCCTTTGGTGTTAATTAGGGCGAAGTTAATTAAGGCACTCGAACCAACCGAACCCCCGACCTTTGGTCGCAGTCGAGCCTACGACCTGGGGGGTTAATCAAGTCAAATTTAATTAAGGCACAGTTAATTAAGGCAGTTAATTGGGACACTCGTGTCCACGACCTTTGGTGGGAGTCGAACCCATTTGGAGATATGGGCGAACTGGCCATATCTCCATGTTGGATTCCATTTGCCATTGTGAACGTCGAGTCAAACCCACGACCTTAGGTGGGAGTAGAACCCACTTGGCAATATGGGCAAACCGGCCATATCTCGAATTTGGATTCCAATCGACATTGCGAAGGTCGAGAGTCAAACCTACGACCTCTGGTGGGAGTAGAGCCCGCGACCTTTGCTGTTAAAGCGAAGTTAATTCAGGCACTCGAACCAGCCGAACCCCCGACCTTTGGTTGGAGTCGAGCCCATGGCCTGTGGGTTTAAGGCAAAGTCATTTAAGGCGCAGTTAATTAAGACAGTTAATTAGGGCACACGTACCCACGACCTTTGGTGGGAGTCGAACCCTCTTGGAGATAGGGGCGAACCGGCCGTATGTCTCAAAGTTGGATTCTAATTGACATCGTGAAGGCCGAGAGTCGAACCCACTAAATTGTTAATTAAGGCGACGTTAATTAAGGTACAGTTAATTAAGGTAGAGTTAATGCACTCGAACCCACGACCTTTGGTGGGAGAAAACAAGTAATAGGAAGAAACAACGCATTAGGATGAAAATATCAATTCACGGAATGAATGTCTCATGAGCGGGCAGATTTTTGCCTTCATCCTCTTTGGCGTATGTAATGAGGATGAACACTGTCGAAGTATTTTTTTAATTATATATGTTATCAATCAAGCGAAAAGGCGTGCGTAGCCGTCGCCAGCAAACGGCGACAACTCCTCTCTCTCTCTCTCTCTCTCTCTCTCTCTCTCTATATATATATATATATATATATATATATATATATATATATACAGGGTGTCTACCAGCCGGGAAAACCGGGAAAACCGGGAATTCTCAGGGATTTTTAGTAGTCTGGAAAACGTCAGGGAAAACTCAGGGAATTTGGGCCTCCATCAGGGAAAATCAGCGGCAATTTTACGGAAAGGGTCGAAAGTCGCAGTAATGCTGGCTCGAGTAACAGACAGGAATCGTAATGAAACGTCTTTGACGCCCTGTCGTCGGCTGGAGGAGTTGCTAGTGTACAGTCAAGGACTGACTTTCCGGATTCCCGATAATTTGGACGGCTTCACGGCACCGTCACGTACCGTGAAATTCACGGTATGTGAAATTTCCGACGCAAGAACTCTTCGCAGTCCGATTTTCCGGACGTTTTGCCGTGACGGCAGGTCCGAAACGGCAATAAAGGCACCACGGCTGCCGTTTTGATTACTTCGCCACCTCGAACCGGCACTCTCGCACGCAGATCCGCTGGCAGCCGTTGCCACCACTGCGGCAACGCTAGGCCTAGCTGCTTCGACGTTCGCTATGAAACTTCTTGCCGTTGGGTGCCGAGTTTTTTATTGAAAGAATTAGCTGCTGTCAGCAATGGCATGGACTCCGCCTTTGTGATCCTCGCGATTGACATAGAACATGCCGGTTCCTGAAAGTCACCTTCGCCTCTGTAAAGAAGTGTTACTTGGTGAAGCATACACAAAAGTATTGCAGTGAAGCATAACAAGCGTGGGAAGGGGCTATTGCCACGAAACACAGTATGTATTCCTTAATTATACACGCGTGCACCCGGTATGTCCTGTCACATTACGAGCACCGATATGCCTAATATGTGTACTGACAGGCCTTCTGAGTGTTTTCGAACGTGCCTGTGGTGATTTGAGTCCCTAAGGACAGTAAATGACACGCATTTACTTTTTTGCAACTGGCCGATTTTTCGGACGTTTTCGCGGCCCCTAGGGAGTTCGAAAAATCGGTCGTGGACTGTTCAACTGACCAAGATGCTTCAAATGGTTTTTGGGGCGAACGAGTGGCGGAAGGTGGACAAGAACAGAAATGAACTGCGCATTGAGGAATAAACGGGAAAGGAAGCTTGCTGCCGCCGTTTTGAAGGAGCTTGAGCTCAAAAAATAGAGTTTTGGCTGATGCCGAGATGCAGGTGTCCCTCATCCAAACCAAAATAAACTCTTTAAAGCAGTGAAACACAACACTCGGGCGTCGTGCGCGGGCTGAGAGTAGTTCAGAACAGCTGAGGTTGACTTACGAGCTGTTGAGAGAGAATCTCAATTGCGACAGAATTCGGGCCTCATACCACTGAGCTTGCAATCAGTTGATAGAAATAGCTCATATTCGAAAATATTTGCTTCTCTATGCATCTCCTTTTTATTCCTATTTGAGAATGTCCGACTTCATTGCAATGTTTTTCGAAGACACTTTATTTGCTGTGCATTTTACTAACCCCTGCCTTCTATTCTCTTCTTGAATAACATAAACACTACTCCTTAGTATTCAAATTGGATTACGTCGCTTTTTAAATTTTTTTCATGTGCGTACTAGGGAGTGACAGCATCAGGCGATATGTTTTCAGCCCGTCTTGACATAAAACATAGTTCTGCATCACTCAGGGAAAACCTGGAAAACTCAGGGAATTTGGAAATGTCAACTTGGTAGACACCCTGATATATATATATATAATTCAATAAGAAGTTTTGTAGGTCCGGTGCATAGCCAGTTTTAGCAAACGAAGGTGCACACTTACGAAAATTGCATCTTTAATGTTTGAACGTTTCGGCCGTGCCATGGCCAAAACGTTAAAACATTACAGATGCAATTTTCGTAAGTGTGCACCTTCGTTTCTAAAACTATATATATATATATATATATATATATATTAATAATGGTATTTCAGTACAGTCGCTCAGAAGGCCTTGTGACTATGAGGTCGAGTGAGGTGAACGCACGTAATGACCAGCGCATCGTCATGAGCAGAGACCAAATGTTTAGGCACTAGAACTGTGATGTAAGGACATATATATAGGTGCCAAATATTGTCGTAAATACAAATAGTAAGTTCGGCTGCGCAACGGAGGATAAATTGATTTTATAAAATAGCCGGAATGAGCCAAGTCCCGTAGGTTACCAGATTTATCCGAAATTTAGTGTGCCCAGGCACCACGTTGAAAGTTGTGACAGGAGTGACAAAATAGCACCATCTCAAGATGTTCGGGTCGAATATTGCGCATTTCTTCACTTAGTGTTCGTTCGTATACAGGAAAGGAGCGCTTAGCATCCACCGAAGTTAAGGGCGCACATTTGTACTTGGAAATCTTTGATGATCTACCGCACTCTGAAGTTCCAGAATGTTCGCTGATGACAACGTTTGACCTTTCTTTCAGCGCCTGAACACGGAATGTTTGTCCAACGCAGATTGAAGTTTCGAACTACTCTGTGAGCAACAGGTCCATTGGGGATGGTGGCAAATCTTTCCTGCACGTCATAAATGAGCCTCACTTTACGGTTCGGAGTTGCGCCAGAGCACACAAGTTTCTCGATGATGTCGGCTAAAAACGTGAAGTGAGTGAGTGCACAACTACGCCAGTTGTCTCCTATAGGGCAGTTCGAGCCCTTCTTACAGCGATCCTCTCGTCTGCTGTTCAATAACAGCATTTACAACAACGAAGTGTTTGTGGTAAAAATCGGTTGCCTTCAGCCAAGTTTCCCAGATGGTAATAACTTTATATATAAAGAAAAAGAACAATTCAGTGGTTATTTAATTACGTCGCATTGACGGTGGTAAGGAGCAGACCGTCGTCAGTAGCACTATATATATATATATATATATATATATATATATTTATACTCACAGTCCTAATGCTTATACATTAATGAAGGGCTAGGACAAAACTAAGAAAAAGACATTTTTAGGCTCCGAAAATCCAATTTAGGCACCAACTTCGGAATAGGCACAATAAATGTGCCATTAAATGTGTTTCTAGATCCAAAGTTCGTGCTTATTTGTTAAATAGGCCCGACAAGAACGTAAGGGAAAAAAAAGGGATTTTGCCTAAATGTTCCGCTCTCTAGTTAGTCGTGAGTGTCTTTGTCCTCGTCGTCTCCGAGCCATGCGCGTTGAGGCCGCACCACGCCAGGAGCGAAACGGAAGAAGAGGAGGACGCGGCCTCCCCGATCGGGCCAGCAGCGGCGGCACCCGAGGCGGCGAGCGCGGCCCCCACAACTGCAGGGCCCCGATGGGTGACTTCCTGCGCCGGGTCGCGGACACCCTGACGTGGTGCTGCACGTGCCGCCGGCCGCCTGTCACCGGTAAGGCCCCATGCACCGGGTGGCGAGCGATTACCACAGGCAACCCCGTGGGTCTAGCGGTGCATAACA